>NW_028270165.1:83801483-84104329 GCF_037043375.1 Chiloscyllium plagiosum
TTCCCCCTCACTGTGTGTTTAATCCTTGTGCTGTTTGCCCCTCACTGTGTGTTTAATCCTTGTGCTGTTTGCCCCTCACTGTGTGTTTAATCCTTGTGCTGTTTACCCCTCTGTGTGTTTAATCCTTGTCCTGTTTCCCCCTCACTGTGTGATTAATCCTTGTGCTGTTTCCCCCTCACTGTGTGTTTAATCCTTGTGCTGTTTCCCCCTCACTGTGTGATTAATCCTTGTGCTGTTTCCCCCTCACTGTGTGATTAATCCTTGTGCTGTTTCCCCCTCACTGTGTGATTAATCCTTGTGCTGTTTCCCCCTCACTGTGTGTTTAATCCTTGTGCTGTTTCCCCCTCACTGTGTGTTTAATCCTTGTGCTGTTTCCCCCTCACTGTGTGTTTAATCCTTGTGCTGTTTCCCCCTCACTGTGTGTGTTTAATCCTTGTGCTGTTTCCCCCTCTGTGTGTGTTTAATCCTTGTGCTGTTTCCCCCTCTGTGTGTGTTTAATCCTTGTGCTGTTTGCCCCTCTGTGTGTGTTTAATCCTTGTGCTGTTTGCCCCTCTGTGTGTGTTTAATCCTTGTGCTGTTTGCCCCTCTGTGTGTGTTTAATCCTTGTGCTGTTTGCCCCTCTGTGTGTGTTTAATCCTTGTGCTGTTTGCCCCTCTGTGTGTGTTTAATCCTTGTGCTGTTTGCCCCTCTGTGTGTGTTTAATCCTTGTGCTGTTTGCCCCTCTGTGTGTGTTTAATCCTTGTGCTGTTTGCCCCTCTGTGTGTGTTTAATCCTTGTGCTGTTTGCCCCTCTGTGTGTGTTTAATCCTTGTGCTGTTTGCCCCTCTGTGTGTGTTTAATCCTTGTGCTGTTTGCCCCTCTGTGTGTGTTTAATCCTTGTGCTGTTTGCCCCTCTGTGTGTGTTTAATCCTTGTGCTGTTTGCCCCTCACTGTGTGTTTAATCCTTGTGCTGTTTGCCCTTTGCTGTTACTTGTGCAATTGCTGAGGGTAGTGTGTAAATACTAGTGAAGGAGATTATGCACCAGCATGTATATGTTCCTCAGGCATTGAAGGGGCAGGATCTGTTGAGAATGCAAGTGTGTGGTGTACTAAACCTTGTTAATATGGGTATAGTTATGATTTGGAGATGCCAGTGTTGGACAGGGATGTACAAAGTTAAAAATCACACAACACCAGGTTATAGTCCAACAGGTTTAATCAGCTGATGAAGTAGCATCGCTCCGAAAGCTAGTGTGCTTCCAATTAAACCTGTTGGACTATAACCTGGTGTTGTGTGATTTTTAACTGGGTATAGTTTGTTACTTGGAAAATATACTTTTTATTATTTAGAGTCATAGAGATGTACAGCACGGAAACAGACCCATTTGGTCCAACCTGTCCATGCCAGCCAAATATCCTAAATTAATCTAGTCACATTTGTCAGCACTTGGCTCATATCCCTCAAACCTTTCCTATTCAAAGACCCATCCAGATGCCTTTTAAATGCTGTAATTATACCGGCTTCCACTACTTCCTCTGGCAGTTCATTCCATACATGCACCACCCTCTGCATGGAAACGTTGCCCCTTAGGTACCTTTTATATCTTTCTGCTCTCGCCCTAAACCTATGCCCTCTAGTTGTGAACTTCACCCCAACACTGAGGAAAAGACATAAAAACATTGAGCAGCCAGACAAATGCAAAAGCAATAAAATATCGAGGCACATAGTGTAAAACAAATTATGGCTCTAATCCTTTTTGTTCTCTGAGGCATATGGACACTTAAAATTTGTCAATAACATCAGCATTGCTACAGAGCATATTGTGTACACTCCTCAGTGTCAACAAGCAGGGCACATGTTTGCCGGTGTCACCAAAACATTGGGCATGTTCCTCGCTGTCGGCAGAAAAGGGGCGAGACCTACTTTTGATGGACAAATAAGGAGCACTGGAGGACCAGAAGGAGAGTTGTCCTCATGCCAATTGGAGCTCCCCTATTGTCTGAATGCGGAAGGTGGACCATGAGCTTCTTAAGGTCCTGCTCCTCCTCTCACACTGAATGAAGATTGAGCTTCACCTCAGACTGCAACTTCCTTCCTCTGTCCAACATCTGTGAGTACAGTACTCTCTTTTCTCACCCCCTTTTCCATTTACGTTTCATTCTGGGGTTCAATTGTTGACTTGGAGCAACTGAAAGGAATGGGAATGAATCCAGCGAGGGGATAGACTCTGGAAAAGTTAGTCTATGCCTGTGTCTCAATTGGCAAATCAGACAAGCAGGAGTCTGGAAGAATGCAGCAAGCCAGGCAGTATCAGGAGGTGGAGAAGTCGACGTTTCGGGTGTAACCCTTGTTCAGGACTAGGGGTGAGTATAGGGAGAGCTGCAGAACAAGGGTATGCTGAGGGCAGGGTGATGAAGTGGGGATAGGTGTAAATAGGTAGAGGGTACGACCTGGTTGGTGAATGTGAGGAAGGAACCTAGTTGGTGGCAAGGAGGTGGAGGGGCAGGGGCTCGGAAGGGAGGTTATTTGAAATTGGAGAACTCACTGTTGAGTCCTTCGGGCTGTGGACTGCTCAGGTGGAAGATGAGATGTTGTTCCTCCAATTTGCACTTTAGTTTGTTGTGGCAATGGATAGGGCCAAAAATGGTCATGTCAGAAAGGGAGTGGGAAGGGGAATGAAAATGGGTGGTGACTGGGAGGTCCGGTCGGCCTCTGCAGACCTTGCTGCGATG
The DNA here is from genome assembly GCF_037043375.1 of Chiloscyllium plagiosum. NCBI lineage: Eukaryota > Metazoa > Chordata > Chondrichthyes > Orectolobiformes > Hemiscylliidae > Chiloscyllium > Chiloscyllium plagiosum. The sequence goes on from NW_028270165.1 coordinate 83,804,195, forward strand.
CTCGGCGAACTGTTCCCCAAGTTTATGCTCATGCTCCCCGATGTAGAGAAGGCCACAGTTGGCAAATACAATACCCCAACGTAAAGTTACAGCCTTTGCTGTGAAAAAAAGTAGAAAGGTATATTGTTTAAATGGTGATATATTGGGATGTGGAGAAAGTGAGGACTGGAAATGCTGGAGATTAGAGTCAAAAAGTGTGGTGCTGGAAAAGCACAGTAGGTCAAGCAGCATCCGAGCAGTAGGACAGTCAAGGTTTTGGGCGCAAGCCCTTCATCAAGAATGATACGTGGATGTTCAGGGGGCATCAGTGTCCATCTGTGCCAGTTGTCAGACAGGTGCAGCAGGCAATGAGCAAGGCAAGTGGTGTATTAGCAAGAGGAATTAAGTTCAGAAGCGGGGATGTCTTCCTGGAGTTGGGGGATCATTGAATATTCGAGGAGATAGTGAGGTCTGCCGATGCTGGAGATCAGAGCTGAAAATGTGTTGCTGGAACAGCGCAGCAGGTCAGGCAGCATCCAGGGAACAGGAGAATTGACGTTTGATTCCTAAAGAAGGGCTTATGCCTGAAATGTCGATTCTCCTGTTCCCTGGATGCTGTCTGACCTGCTGCGCTGTTCCAGCAACACATTTTCAGGTCATTGAATATATTCAAGGCTGAGTTCATCTGATTTTTATGTGAGAGGGGAAGGCAAGAAAATGGTCTTGAGACAAGTACAGAACCGAGTTACAGAACCATACAACACAGAAACAGACCCTTCAGTCCAACTAGTCCATGCTGACTATGTTCACCAGCTAAACCAGTCCCACCTGCCAGTGTTTTGTCCCATACCCTTCTGAACATTTCCTAATCATGTAATTATCCAAATGTCTTTTAAACCTTGTAACTGTACCTGCACCCACCACTTCCTCTGGATATTCAGTCCACACGTGAACCACACTCTGTATATAAAAAATATTGTGCCCTTCAAGTCTTTTTAAAATCTCTTTCTCCTCTCACATTCAAAATTTGCTCCCTCATCTTGAAACCCCCAGCCTAGGGGAAGGACACCTGTCATTCACCTCATCTCTCCCCTCATGATTTTATAAACCTTGATAAGGTCACATCTCCACCTCCTATGCTCCAGTGAAAAAGTCCCAGCCCATCCACCTAGATGCAGGTAGATCCATATCCAGTCATGATCGGATCAATGCTGGTCCCAATTCTCTCTCACGGTGTCCAGGACAGCAAGAGACCACAAGACATAGGAGCAGAAATTAGACCACCAGGTCTGCTCATTCCATTCAATCATCGCTGATCAGTTTCTCAATCCCATTCTTCCACTTTCAACAAAGTGAAAACGGACGGAGAGAGTGTGGGATGGAGATTTTCCGCTTCTAGGGAATAATAGAGGAAAGAGAGTTCACTATAAATTAGAATTTTTGGGATCGGCTGATGAGCCGAGGAGTGTCAGTTGGAGTTTAATTTAGAGAAGTCTGAGGTTTGCATTTTGGTCAAGCAATCCAGGCAGGACTGATGCAGTTAGGGGAATGTTGCAGAATAAAGAGACCTTGGAGTGCAGGTTCATAGTTCCTTGAAAGTGGAGTTTCAGGTGGATAGAATAGTGAAAAAGGCGTTTGGTTTGCTTTCCTTCATTGCTCAGAGCATTCAGTATAGGAGTTGGGAGGTCATGTAATACACCCTTCCCCCTCAAATGTGTGGTATCTAACTGCTTCATTGTTTCTAGTGAATACAGCCCACACCTCCCGCTACTGCCATAACATGAAAGCACTAGCTTTTGGAGTTCTGTTCTTTTATCAGGTGATTGTGGAGAATAAGATCATGATCACAGAATTTATAGCCAATGGAGTCCAGTGTCATGGAGATGTGATACATAAAACAATTTAGATTAAATCTTCCATCTTTTAGAATGGGGTTCTGTTCTTTGGTATGTTAATCCCAGGACCTGTTTTCAGTAACTTTCTCAAGAACGTAATTTAAATGCAGAGCTTTTCTATCCAAAATGTCAGGCTGACTCGACATTGGGACCCAGACAGAATTCACACCGATTGAAGGTTAGGCTGGGACTTTTTCACTGGAGCACAGGAGGTTGAAAGGTGAAGGTGTCGGGTGCCTCGTTAGCAAGTTTGCAGATGACGCTCAGATTGATGGAATATCAGATAGTGAAGGGGACTGTCAGATGATACAGCAGAATATAGATTGGAGAGTTGGGAAGAGAAATGGAGTTTAATCCAGACAAATGCGAGGTGATGCATTTTGGAAGGTGCAATTCGAGAGCAAACTATACATTAAATGGGAAGGTCCTGGGGGAAATTGATGTACAGAGAGATCTGGGTTTTCAGATCTATTGTTCTCTGAAGATGGCAATGTCTGTCAGTAGAGTGGTTAAGGCAGCATACAACATGCTTTCCATCATCGGACGGAGTATTGAGTACAAGAGCTGGCAGGTCATGTTAAAGTTATATAAGATTTTGGTTCGGCCACATTTGGAATACTGCTGTACAATTCCGGTCGCCAGATTTCCCAAAGGATGTGGATGCTTTGGAGAGGGTGCAGAGGAGGTTCACCAGGATGTTGCCTGTTATGGAGAGCGCTAACTATGAGGAGAGGTTGAGTAGATTAGGATTATTTTCATTGGAAATAAGGAGGTTGAGGAGGGGTCTTGATTGAGGCCTATAAAACCATGAGGCATGTAGACAGGGGTGGATAGGAAGAATTTTTTTTTCCCCCATAGGGGAAGACTTAATTACTAGGAGTCACGAGTTCAAAGTGAGAGGGGAAAGGTTTGAGGGAGATCTACATGGAAAGTTCTTTACGCAGAGGGTGGTGGGTGCCTCATGCAGTGGAGGCAGTAGGGCTGGGATCGATAGCATCATTTAAGATGTATCTAGACAGATACATGAATCGGCAGGGAGCAAAGGGATACAGATCCTTAGAAAATAGGTGGCAGGTTTAGATAGAGAATCTCGATCAGCATAGCCTTGGAGGGCTGAAGGGCCTGTTCCTGTGCTGTAGGGTTCTTTGTTCTCTTGAGAGGTTTCCAAACCATGAGGGGCATAGATAAGGTGAACGGCATGTGTCATTTCAAGATTAGGCCGCAAATTAAGGTGAGAGGAGAAAGATTTTAATAAGAGATGAGGAGCACCTTTTTTGTAAACAGAGTGGTTTGTGTGTGGAATAAATGTCCAGAGGAAATAGTGGATGCTGGTTGTGTAACAACATTTAAAAGACATTTGGATAAGTACATGAATAGGAAAGGTTCAGGGGGATATGGGCCAAACACAGGTAGGTGGGACTAGTTTAGTTTGTGAATATAGTCAGCATGGACTAGTTGGGCTGAAGGGTCTGTTTCTGTGCTGTATGACCCTTTAACTATTCTGTATTGGCCTTAAAATCATTTTACTTGCCTTCCCCCAGAAACATCCACTTCTTTCTTGTTCTAAAATCAGACGAACTCAGCCTTGAATATATTCAATGACCCCCTAACTGCAGAGACTTCTGAACTCATTTCCTCTTGCTAATATACCACTTGCCTTGCTGATTGCTTGCTGCACCCGTCTGACAACTGGCAGTGACTGGTGTGGAAGGATGCTGAGGCCACTTTTTACATCCACACATCATTCCTGAGGAAGGGCTCATGCCTGAAACGTTGATTCTCCTGCTTCTCGGATGCTGTCTGATCTGCTGTGCTTTTCCAGTGCCACACTTTTCAACTGTCATCTCCAGCATCTGCAGTCCTCACTTTCTCCGCATCCCAATATGTCACCATTTAAACAACGTACCTCCTTTCAGCAGTTATTTGTTCGTAACTGAGGCTCTAACTTCACACTGTGGGACTGCATTTGCCATGTGTTTGCCAATTGAGATACAGACCTGGACCAACGTTTCCCGACTCTGTCCCCTCCCTGGATTCACTCACTTTCTTCAGTTGCTGCAGGTCAACAATTGGCTTCTCATTGGTCCATTTGAAGAAGGATTTGCGCCATTTTTGCAGACAGCGAAGAACATGAATGGCTTTTGCTGAACCAGCATGGAAACAGACCCTTCGGTCCAACCCGTCCATGCCGACCAGATATCCCATCCCAATCTAGTCCCACCTGCCAGCATTTGGCCCATATCCCTCCAAACCCTTCCTATTCATGTACCCATCCAAATGCCTCTTAAATGTTACAATTGTACCAGCCTCCACCACTTCCTCTGGCAGCTCATTCCATACACGTACCACTTTCTGTGTGAAAAAGTTTCCCAGTAGGTCTCTTTTATATCTTTCCCCTCTCACCCTAAACCTATACCCTTGACTTCTGGACTCCCCCACCCCAGGGAAAAGACTTTGTCTATCTATCCTATCCATGCCCCTTTGTAGATCTCAGCTTCCGACGCTCCAGGGAAAATAGCCCCAATCTGTTTAGCCTCTCCCTATACCTCAAATCCTCCAACCCTGGCAACATCCTTGTGAATCTTTTCTGAACTCTTTCAAGTTTCACAAAATCTTTCCAATAGGAAGGAGACCAGAATTACACACAATATTGCAATAGTGGCCTAACCAATGTCCTGTACAACCGCCACATGACCTCCCAACTTCTCTACTCAATACTCTGACCAATAAAGGAAAGCATACCAAACACCACCTTTACAGTTCTATCTATCTGCGACGCCAGTTTCAAGGAGATATGAACCTGCACTCTGAGGTGTCTTCGTTCAGCAACACTCCCTAGGACCTTACCATTAAGTATATAAGTCCTGCTAAGATTTGCTTTCCCAAAATGCAGCACTTCACATTTATCTGAATTAAACTCCATCTGCCACTTCTTAGCCCATTGGCCAATCTGGTCAAGATCCTGTTGTAATCTGAGGTAACCCTCTTCACTGTCCACTGCACCTCCAATTTTGGTATCATCTGCAAACTTACTAACTGTACCTCTTATGCTCACATCCAAATCATTAATGTAAATGACAAAATGTAGAGGGCCCAGCACCGATCCTTCTGGCACTCCACTGGTCACAGGCCTCCAGTCTGAAAAACAACCCTCCATCACCACCCTCTGTCTTCTACCTTTCAGCCAGTTCTGTATCCAAATGGCTAGTTCTCCCTGTATTCCATGAGATCTAATCTTGCTAATCAGTCTCCCATGGGGAACCTTGTTGAACGCCTTACTGAAGTCTATATGGATCACATCTACCGCTCTGCCCTCCTCAATCCTCTTTACTTCCTCAAAAAACTCAAAATTTGAGACATGATTTCCCACACAAAAAGCCATGTTGACTATCCCTAATCAGACCTTGCCTTTCCAAACACATGTACCACCTGTCCCTCAGGACTCCCTTCAACAAGGTGCCCGCCACCGATGTCAGGCTCACTGGTCTATAGTTCCCTAGCTTGTCCTTACCACCCTTCTTAAACAGTGGCACCACGTTAGCCAACCTCCAGTCTTCCGGCACCTCACCTGACATGCGCAATATGCTCTATGGAGATGCTGTTCCTGATGGATTTAAAGTGTCCAAATGCCACAATTTCTTCCCCTGTCACTCGACATAACCACGCACGCTGCTCGCTGTGTTTGATGTTCATCTTCCCTATAACCCTCATGATTTTATAAATCTCAAATGAGGTCACCCCTCAACCTCCTGTGCTCCAGTGAAGAGTGTCTCAGCCTCTCCTTACAACTCAAACCCTCCAGTCCTGGCAACATCCTGGTAAATCTTTACTGAACCCTTTCTAATAGAATTCTTCCTATTACAGGGCCACCAGAAGCGTTCTCAGTACTCTACAAGTGGCTTCACCAACATCCTGTACAACTTCAACATTATGTCCCAGCTCCTTTATTCAATGGTGTGAACAATTAAGGTAAGTGTGCTGAATGCCTTCTGAAGCTTCCTTCCAACCAGTGATGCAACTTTCAAAGAAGTATATATCTGAACCCCCCCCCCCCCGCCCCCCCCACCATATCCCTCTGTACAAGCCCTGCCCTTCCTTATTTTGGCAAAATGCAACGCCTCACCTTTTATCTATACACCTGTTCTCTCTCAGACATACACACATACACGCCCCCCCCCCAAAACACACACACCCTTTCACAGGCTTCTCCTCCATCACACTCACTTTACCAAGCATGTGCACACATACTCTCTTACACGCACTCTCATGCTGCACACATACATATAACAATGTGGTGCATTTGCAGAATTATATTTGCAGATATATTCAATTTTGCACAAAACGCACAATATGCAGGTAGTCAATCCATGTAATATTTTATAAATTCCTAGTTTGGAAATAGAACCAGTCCAATTTAAGATTGGGATACTCTCACACCTTTCATGCATTGTCTGGACTGAGATGTCACCTGTTTTTTAAAAAGACCTTAAGTGATCTTGAGAATATGACTTTATAGTAGTACTGCGATGTACACATTAATGAACTAAAACCTGCAACCCATTCTAAAAGATGAAAGATTTAACAGCAATCTACGTTTGTCAATATATCATCAGTTGCATGACATTGATCTTTTGCTCTTAACTCTGTGTCTTATGATCCTGCTCCACAGTTACCCGATGAAGGAGCAGTACTCCGAAAGCTGGTGCTTCCGAATAAACCTGTTGGACTATAACCTGGTGTTGTGATTTTTAAACCGTGTCCAACCTAGTCCAACAGCAGCACCTCCACCTCGTTTCTAGTGAACCGAGCCCATACTTCCCAGTGCTGCCAGTAAACTGCCGATGAAACGATGCACTCCTGAAAAATTTATAGTATCTAACGAAACCAGCTACTCATTCTCTGCTCCATCTAATACACAACATTGGAAACTTAGTGCAGAAGGCTGCAAGAAATGAGCAGCTTTAAAACAAAAACCGCTTGGAGCTTTCGATGAGAGCCTGAGCCCAGCAGTACGTTCTGGTTACCTTTTATTTTGTGTCCCAACATGGTTACAGCTTCAGATCCCCCTCCCCCCCCTCCCCAGCAAAAAGGGCAGAGAAAGAGTAGCTGTTTTTTAGACAACTCCACAACAGGGGAGAGGAGCAAAGGGCGGGGCAAGGCCAACAGCAGGCCCCCACACTAAGCCTGCATTGCCTTGCACAGTTTACAAAAATCCCTTCCCCTTCCGAGACTCCCCACAGTGTGGGAGCATGCCAACTGGCCCAAAGACTACACACCGATCCTCCGAAAGGTAACCCACCCACACAATGCCCCTATTGCTCAACATTTACCCCTGACTAATGCACCTAACCTGCACATCCCTGGGCACTATCTGAACCTGGACAAAGTTAAAAATCTCTCAACACCAGGCTAAGTCCGACAGTTTATTTGGAACACGAGCTTCGGAGCACTGCTTCTTCATCAGGTGATTGTGGACAATAAGATCATATGGCACAGAATTGATAGGAAAACATTACAGTGCCCTGCCACTGAACTGATATATTGAACAAACCTGGATTGTTAAGTCTTTCATATTTTAGAATAGGTTGCAGCAATCATTAATTAGATTACTTACAATGTGGAAACAGGCCCTTTGGTCCAACAAGTCCACACCGCCCCGCCGAAGCGCAACCCACCCATACCCCCTACATTTACCCTTTACCTAACACTACGGGCAATTTAGCATGGCCAATTCACCTGACCTGCACATCTTTGGACTGTGGGAGGAAACCAGAGCACCCGGAGGAAACCCACGCAGACACGGGGAGAACGTGCAAACTCCACACAGTCAGTCGCCTGAGGCGGGAATTGAACCCAGGTCTCTGGAGCTGTGAGGCAGCAGTGCTAACCACTATGCCACCGTGCCGCCCGCTAAACAAAAACAAACATTGCATAGGGCTTTCTGATAGGAAGGAAACCAGAATTGCATGCAATATTCCAACTGTACAGCTGTAACATGACCTCCCAACTCCTGTACTCAATACTCTGACCAATAAAGGAAAGCATACCAAATGCCATCTGCACTATCCTATTGACCTGCGACTCCACTTTCATAGAGCTGTGAACCTGCACTCCAAGGTCTTTTTGTTCAGCAACACTCCCTCGGACCTTACCATTAAGTGTACAAGTCCTTCTAAGATTTGCTTTCCCAAAATGCAGCACCTCACATTTACCTAAATTAGATTCCACTTGCCACTTCTCAGCCCATTGGCCCATCTGATCAAGATCCCATTGTAATCTGAGGTAACCTCCTTTGTTGTCCACTACACCTCCAATTTTGGTGTCATCAGCAAACTTACTTACTACACCACTTATGCTCACATCCAAAAGGTAGTGGGCCCATTATCTATTTTCAAAGTGGAATTTACAATATATTACATGTATTGACTGCCTGCAGATTGTGCAGTCTTTGAGCAAAGTAGAATGTATTTGCAAACATCATGCTACAAAGACAAACTCCCACCATGGATGATCTATCATGTGTGCATGAGATAGAGGAAAAAGTCTATGTCCGTGCTGTATATCTCTGTCTATTTGATAGCAGATGCTTTATTCCTGTTGGTGTAAATGTTGTTGTAATTCATAGCTGGGTACTAATAGATGTAAGGGTGACAGAATTCCTCAAGTAGGGCACTGTAAGATTCCTGAGAGACCCCTATTCCTGGTTTATTTCCTCATGAACAAACATTAAGCACGTGCGCCTATTTATGATTTTTGTTTCACTTTTCTTGTTTGATTCCCTGCTATGACTGCACCTTGTATCAGGATGGTTGACAGGCTGGGAGATTGTGGGTTGGGTCTTGATTGAATATTTTATCGTTCCAGAAGTTATAAAAGGCGGGGTCAAAGCTTTAACAGAAATCCAGCAGAGCTGAGAACAGACCGACATCTTAGTCTGTGGGAACAGGAGGATCAACACAGGACAGAGAAATCAGGGCCTCAAACCCGAGCTGACACCAGACCACCGTGTGATCAGTGCTTTGATTAGCAGCATCCTTTTACATCAGTCAATGCCAGTTGTCAGACAGGTGCAGCAAGGCAAGTGGTATATTGGCAAGCTGAACTGAGATTAGAAGTGGGGATGTCTTCCTGCAGTTAGGGGGTCATTGAATATATTCAAGGCTGAGTTCATCTGATTTTTGAACAATAAAGTGTGGATTTCTTTGTGCGCAGGAGGTGTTTTTTTTTTATTTTGAATGGTTTATGTGTTGGATGCAGGTACAGTATCCACGTTGAAGGTGGAAGGCAAGAAAATGGTTTTAAGACCACGACAGAACAGTTACGTTAGACAGCACAGTAACGGACCCTTCAGTCCAACTATTCCATGCTGCCTACGTTCTCAAACTAAACTGGTGCCACTTGCCAGTGTTTGGCCCATATCCCTCCGCACCGTGCCTCTTCATATACTTATCCAAATGTCTTTTAAACGTTGCATCTGAATGTGCATCCACCACTTCCTCTTTACATTCACTCCACACATGAAACACTCTGTTTAGAAACAAACTTTTCCTGATTCTGTCCGCTCCGTGAATTCATTCCCTTTCCTTTCGGTTGCTGCAAGTCGTAAATTGAAGCCCAGAATGAAAAACATGGAAAAGGAGTTGTGAAGAGAGTACCATACACTCAGATGGTTGACAGAATAAGGAGGTTACAGTCTGGAGCAAACTCAGTCTTCAGTCAGAGAGAGCAGCAGCAGCTTCCGAAGCTCATGTTCCAACGTCTGCATTCAGACAATAGGAAGGCTCTGATTGGCAAGAGGACCAGTCACCTTCCGGTCCTCCAGGGCTCCTGACTGGCCTCTTTCACTACCCTGTGTCCCAATGATGCAACTTTCAAAGAACTATGTACCTGATTTGGAGATGCCGCTGTTGGACTGGGGTGTGCGAAGTTAAATTTCACAATACCAGGTGATACTCTAACAGGCTCATTTGTAAGCACTAGCATTTGGAGCACTGCTCTTTCATCAGGTGGTTGTGTCTTATGATTCTGTTCCACAAACACCCAATGAAGAAGCTCGTGCTTCCAAATAAGCCAGTTGGACGATAACCTGGTGTTGAGTTTTAACTTTATCCACCCCAGTCCAACACCGGCACCTCCACATCATGTCTAGTGAACCAAGCACACACTTCTCCGTGCTGCCAGGAAACTACAATGCTGATGACATTGCACCCCTGAAAATTTTACAATTTCTAACAATGCTGGCTACTCATTCACTGCTGCAACCGATACACAACATTGGAAACATAGTACAGGAGACTGTCAGAAATGAGCACAGCAGGTCAGGCAGCATCTGAGGAGCAGGAACATCAACGTTTCTGGCAAAAACCTGAGGAAGGGCTTTTGCCCGAAATGTCAATTTCCCTGGTCCTCGCATGCTGCCTGACCTGCAGTGCTTTGCCAGCACCACTCTAATCTTGACTCTGATCTCCAGCATCAGCAGTTCTCATTTTCACATGTAAAATGAGCAGTTTTAAAACAAAAACCTGTTGCAGTTTAAAGCTCTCAGTGAGAGTCTGAGCTCAGTGTGAAGTTCAGGTAATCTTTATTGTGACCCAACTTTGTTACAGCTTCAGAATCTCCCAGCAGAAAGGTGTAGAAAAAGTAGCAATTTTTAAAAAATCGCTCAAGGTCAAAGTGCAACCCCTCACTTTCTTCATTATTGGTCACCACTGAGTTGTCCCTTTGTAACTGCATCCTTGGTACAGCCTTAACCTGGAGGAAGTATTGCCTCACTCAGCAATTTCAACCTGTATTCCAATCAAGTTGGATGAGCAGCGTAGAGTCCACCAGACTGTTGTGGGGCTGGAGTCACGTGTCGGCCAGACCGGGTAAAGGATGCAGCTGGGACGACTGCTCTAATAACTGCTCAAGTCTTCCCTAAAAAAGAACTGAGTGAATCAGATGGGGGTTTTCTTCCACCCCCACCCCACCGACAATGGTTTCACCATTAGATTCTGAACTCCAGATTTCTGACCAAATTCGAATTCCACCATCTGTCGCGGTGGGAATCGAACTCGGGAGCCACTGGAACTGGGTTGATAGTCCAGTTAATAAAGGCACTCAGCCGTCATTCTTTCAATCCCCTGCAATGCCACATGATCCCGCTGGTGGCTCCGCAGGTGGGAGGAGCAGTTGAAGGCCTCTCCCCTGCGTGGACTCACGGTGCCTCAGCAGGGCAGAGGCCTGGAAAAAGGCCTACCCCCACACTGTGTAGGGGAACGGCCTCTTCCCCCTTGTGGACCCACTGGTGGATCAGCAAGAAGGAAGCCTGGGTAAAGGCCTACCCGCACTCTGGGCAGCTGAAGGGCCTCTTCCCCTGTGTGGACCCGTTGGTGCCTCAACAGGTTGGAGGATTCACGGAATGTCTTTCTGCACTCGGGGCAGCTGAAGGGCCTCTCCCCTGTGTGGACCCACCGGTGCCTCAGCAGGGCAGAGGCCTGGGTAAAGGCCTTCCCGCACTCAGGGCAGCTGATTCCCTGCTGTGACTACACTGTGCCTGGATTGTTGACTGGCTGGGAGATTGTGGATTGAGGCTTGATTGACTGAATGTTTGTTTAACCCAGAAGGTGTAGAAGGGGGGGGTTCAAAGCTTCAACAGACATCCAGCAGAGCTGAGAACAGACAGACATCCACATGCCTTTTAAATGTTGTAATTGTGCCAGCCTCTACCACTTCCTCTGGCAGTTCGTTCCATACATGCACCACCCTCTGAAGTGGTTGCCCCTCCAATCTCTTAAATCATTCCACTCTCACTTCAAACATATGCCTTCTAGTTTTGGACTGCCATACCCTGGGGAAAAGACCTTAGGGTTTCCCCTCTATCCATGGCCCTTACAAAGGTCTATAAGTTTACCCCTCAGCCTCCGGTGCTCCATGGAAAATGCCCCTGGCCTATTCTTTTCTGACCCCTTTCAAAGTTTCATAACATCTTTCCTACAGCAGGGAGACCAGAACTAACTGCAGTATTCCAAAAGTGGCTTAACCAACATCCTGGACAGCCACAACATGACCTCCCAACTCATCTACTCAATGCTCTGACCAACAAAGGCTATCCTGTCTACCTGAGAACTATGGAACCTGCACTCCAAGGACTCTTTGTTCTGCAACATTCCCCTTAACTGTGTCAGTCCTGCCTGGATTGCTTGACCAAAATGCAACAACTCACATTTCTCCAAATTAAATTCCATTTACCACTCTTTGGCCCATCCGATCAATTCTAATTTATAGCGAACTCACTTTTCTCTCTCATTCCCTAGAAGCTGAAAATCTCCATCCCACACACACTCCCTCCATTCTCACTTTGCTGACCCTAATCCCTGCTGTACCTCATCCTGAAGGGTCTGGTTCATGCTGATTAACAGGCCCGCACTCGGGGGCGGGGGGGGGGGGGTGTCTAATTGAAACATACATAATCTTCAAAGCCTGGACAGTGTGGACATTGCGAAGATGTTTCCATTGGTAGGACAGACTCGGGCCAGAGGGTACAGCCTTAGAGTAAATGGAAGACCTTTTAGAACGGAGAAACTTCTTCAGCCAGAGAGCGGTGAATCTGTGGAATCTATTTCCACAGAAGGCTGTGCAGGCCAGGTCACTGAGGATATTTAAAACTGAGACAGATAGGTTCTTGAGTATCAAGGGGATCAAAGGTTACGGGGAGAATGGGGTAGGTGGGACTAGTTTAGTTTGTGAACACAGTCAACATGGTCTAGTTGGATTGAAGGGTCTGTTTGTGCTCTCTGGCTCTGTAACTGTTCTAAACTGGTCTTGAAACCATTTTCATGCCTTCCTCTTGTTCAAAAATCCAATTAAGATCATGGCTAATCTATTCACCATCTGAGATCCTCCTCCCTGCATTGTCCCAACTACCCTTAATTCCCCTGCCATTGCAAAAACCCATCCAATTGTGTCTTGAATATACTTAATGAAGCTGCCTCTACTGCTTCCTGGGGCAGAGAATTCCATAGATACACTACACTCCAGGAAAAGCAGTTCCTCCTCATCTCTGTCCTAAATTTACTCCTCCTAATCTTGAGCCTGGTTTCATTCACCAGCAGAAATGACTCAATAAGTAGAGTTTCATCCTCACAGTGCAATGAATTCCCACTTTGCACCAAAACCTCGGATTTACTCACTCACTCAGTTGCTGTCTCACAAATGCAAGATTTCATTGTACCTTCTACTCCCATTAAGGGCAAAACATCTTTGAAAAGTCCTCAGAAACACTTCTGCTCTCACCGAAGATGATTAGAGTCATACAGCACAGAAACAGACCCTTTGTCCATCCACATTAAGGGCAAAGCATCTTTGAAAGCTGCTCTGAAACTCCAGCCTTCACAATCACACTTCTGCTCTCACTGAAGATGATTAGAGTTATATAGAACCGAATCAGACCCTTTGTCCATCCACACATCATTCCTGATGAAGTGCTTGGGACCAAAATGTCGACTCTCCTGGTCCTCAGATGCTGCCTGACTTACCACCTTTTTCAGCACCACACTTTGACTCTCATCTCCAACATCTGCGGTTCTCACTTTCTCCACATCCCAAAGTATCACCATTTAAACAATACATCTCCTTCCTGCTTTTTTGTTTCATAGCAAAGACTATAACTTCACATTGAGATACTGCATTTGCCACGTGTTTGTAAATTGTGGTCTTCTCTACTTCGGGGAGACTGAGCATAAACTTGGGGAACGGATTGGCGAGCATCACAGCTGGGTCCGCAGGGGCTGACCAGACCTCCCAGTCACCATCGATTTTAATTCCCCTTCCCACTCCCTTTCTGACAAGAACATCATAGGCTTCCTCTATTGCCACAACGAACCAAACCGCAAATTAGGGAACAACACCCCATCTTCCGCCCGGGCAGGCTACAGCCTGCAGGACCCAACATCGAGTACTCCAATTTCAAATAACCTCCCTTTCCATCACCCGACTCCCTTCTCAGCCCCATGCCCCTCACTACCACTCCTTCCTGCCACCAACCTGATTTCTTCCACCCAATGATTAATCTGACCGATTCTTCACCTATCCCCACTTTAGCCCCCGACCCCGGCACCCATCCCCAGTCCTGACGAAGGGTTACACCCGAAATATCGACTTCTACACCTTGTGATGCTGCCTGATTTGTTGTGCCCTTCCAGCCTCCTGTCTGTCTGTTTTGCCAATTGAGACACAGACCTCGATCACTTTTCCATAGTCCGTCCCCTCCCTGGGTTCAATCCCTTTCCTTTCAGTTGCTGTAAGTCAGCAATTGAACTCCGGAAAGAAATAGAAATGGCAAAGGGGACGAGAAAAGAGAGTGCTGTACTCACAGATCTTAGACAGAGGAAAGAATTTGCAGTCTGGGTGAAGCTCAATGTTGATTCAGGAAGAGGAGCAGGAGTAGCAGCTTCAGAAATTCATGGTCCAACTTCCACATTCAGACAATGGGGTGGCTCTGATTGGCAGGAGGACCAGTTTTGTTTTGGTCCTCCACGGTTCCCTATTGGACCATCAAAGGAAGGTCGCGCGCCATTTTTTGCGGAAAGCGATGAGCATGCCCAGTGTTTAGCTGACACCGATGGGCATGTGCACTGCGTTACTGACACCGGGAAACATGCGCAGTATGCTCACTAGGGATGCTGGTGTTCCTGTCAGATTTTAAGAGTCCAAATGCCAATACGACAAAAAAGGGGTCGAGCTACAATTTGTTTTTCCCTGTGATTCGGCATTGTATTGTTTTTGCATTCTGTCTGGCTGCTCAACTTTTGTATGTCTTTTCCCCACGTTGCGCGAGTCCAGAACTGGAGGGCATGGGTTTAGGGTGAGAGGGGAAAGATTTCTGAGGGGCAACCTTTTTGCACAGAACACTGGTGGGGGTCAGCCAGAGGAAGTGGTGGAGGCCAGTACAATGATAATATTTAAAATGCATCTGGATGGGGATATGAATAGGACAGATTCAGAGGGATAAGGGGCCAAATGCTGGCAAATGGGTCACTAGATTAATTTAGGATATCTGGTCGGCATAGACCGAAGGGTATGTTTCTGTGCTCTGTGACGCTATTTCTAGATAGTTGGAACCAACTTCACAAGACTAGGACTAGGCCATTCACCCCTTACAGTCAAGATCAGAGTGGTGTTGGAAATCACAGCAGGTCAGGCAGCATCCAAGGAGCAGGAAAATCGATGTTTCAGGCAAAAGCCTCGAATGCTGCTTGACCGGCTGTGCTTTTCCAGCACCACTCTAATCTTGACTCTAATCTCCTGCATCTGCAGTGCTCATTTTCGCCCATTCACCCCTTCCAGCCTGTCCGAGCGGTGGCCTGACTGCGTTTATTTCAGTGAAAGAATCAGACAGATTTCAGCAGCTCTTTTAAAAAACTTGAACACGCTTTCTGGCTTTAACGATGTTTCTGAAGATATCATTTTAGGTTTAGGGTGTAGGTTTGATATCCAGGCGTTTCATCACCTGGCTAGGTAACATCTTCAGTGGCGACGCCAAGTGAAGCAAAGCTGTTGTCTCCTGCTTTCTATTTATTTCTTTCTCCTGGATGGGGTTCCTGGGGTTTGTGGTGATGTCATTTCCTGTTCGTTTTCTGAGAGGCTGATAGATGGTATCTCAGTCTATGTGTTTGTTTATGGCGTTGAGGTTGGAGTGCCAGGCCTCTAGGAATTCTCTGGCAAGTCTTTGCTTAGCCTGACCCAGGATAGATGTGTTGTCCCAGTCGAAATGATGTTTTTTTTCATCCATGTGTAGGGCTACGAGGCCTGGCACTCCAAGCACAACACCATAAACAAACACATAGATCTACATGCCATCTATCAACCCCTCAGAAAACGAACAGGAAATGACATCACCACATACCCCAGGAACCCCATCCAGGTGAAAGATATAAATAGAAAGCAGGAGACACAGCTTCGCTTCACTTGGAGGTCGCCACTGATGATGTTACCTAGCCAGGTGATGAAACATCTGGATATCAAACCTACAGCCCAGCGAGCAAACCTACACCCTAAACCTCAACCTGAGCTACAAACCTTGCAAAAATCATTTTAGGTATTCTCAATTTTGAAGATCAGCCATTTATCACCCCTCCCAACTCCCAGGTAGAGTCATTACTATCCATTATCTCTCTCTCTCTCTCTCTCTCTCTCTCTCTCTCTCTCTGTTCTTTGAAGGGCTTGATACAGCGGTCAAAGATGGTTCGAGGCTTGAGAAAGGTCGGGTGTGGTGGGGGCTGGGGAGAATAGAGACCAAAAGGATGGGGGACAGAGAGAGAGAGAAAATGGCGGTCAGAGGGTGGGGGTAGAGAGAGAGAATGAGTGGGGTTGATAGAGAGATTGAGTGGGGAAGAGAGAGTGGGCGTGGCAGAGAGGTGGGGAAGGGCAGGGTGTTACTAGGCACACAGATACACAAGATGGCTACTGAGCCATCAGTTGGCCAACTTGACACACAAGATGGCCGCTGGATCACAATATGGAGAGAAACAGCAGAGCAGATACAGACACTGCCTGGGGCCACCAGAATGCCAGCACAATTGACTCACAACCCAGGTGATTAGTTTAAGGTGGGTGGGGGAGAGAATACACATGAGTAATGAACACTGCCCGCTGAAGTGTCTGGGTCCAGCCAACACCTCTTATAGAAGTGTCAGCGGAGCAGGTAAGGGCTGTTTGGCAGGGGCTGCTTGAAGGCTCGGTGACGTTTGTTTAACGGTTTAAATTTGAAAGTTTTTTTTTAAAAAGCGCGAAGCGGATCTGGAAGTTGGTGTAGCGTAAGCTTACCTGGGTAGGTTTCTTTCCCTATAAAAGCACGCAGGAGAGGAACCCGAGGCACTGCAGAGGTGCCTAACCTAATAATAAGAAACGTTGTGGTAAGTAGGTAAGTGCTGCATTTTGCTTGTTCTATTCTTGGACCTAGTTTGTTTTTAAAAGGTTACTTTTAGAGGGATGTCAGTGAAGGCAGTGCAATGTTCCTCTTGCAACATGTTTGAGGTGAGGGATGCCATGGTCATCCCTGCTGATTACTCTTGCAGGAAGTGCACCCATCTCCAGCTCCTCCAAGACCATGTTAGGGAACTGGAGCTGGAGTTGGATGAACTTAGGATCATTCGGGAGGCAGAGGGGGTCATAGATCGGAGCTTTAGGGAAGTAGTAACTCCAAAGATTGCAAACAGATGGATGACAGTGGGGGGGACTGGGAAGAAGCAGCCAGTGCAGGGACCCCTGCGGCCGTTACCCTCAAGAACAAGTATACCATTTTGGATACTTGTGGGGGGGACGACTTACCAGGGGTAAGCAATGGGGTTCAGGCCTCTGGCATGGAGCCTGTCCCCGTTGCTCAGAAGGAAAGGGTGAAGAAGAGCAGAGCAATAGTTCGGGGCACAGATAGGCGGTTCTGTGGGGGCGAGAGAGACTCACGTTTGGTATGTTGCCTCCCAGGTGCAAGGGTACGTGACGTCTCTGATCGTGTTTTCCGGATCCTTAAGGGGGAGGGGGAGCAGCCTGAAGTCGTGGTCCACATTGGCACAAACGACATAGGTAGGAAGAGGGTTGAGGATGTTAGGCAGGCTTTCAGGGAGCTAGGTTGGAAGCTCAGAGTTAGAACAAACAGAGTTGTTGTCTCTGGTTTGTTACCCGTGCCACGTGATAGAGAGTCGAGGAATAAGGAGAGAGAACAGTTAAATGCGTGGCTACAGGGATGGTGCAGGAGGGAGGGATTCCGGTATCTGGATAACTGGGGTTCTTTCTGGGGAAGGTGGGACCTCTATAAACAGGATGGTCTACACCTGAACCTGAGGGGCACCAGTATCCTTGGGGGAAAGTTTGCTAGTGCTCTTCAGGGGGGTTTAAACTAATTCTACAGGGGCATGGGAACCTAGACTGTAGCTTTAGGGTGCAGGACCTGGAGTGTAGGGAGGTTAGGAACATGGCATCAATCTCAAAGGAGGGTGCCTGTAAACAGGAAAGTGGCTTGAAGTGTGTCTCCTTCAATGCAAGAAGTATATGAAATAAAGTAGGTGAACTTGCAGCATGGATTGGTATCTGGGATTTTGATGTTGTGGCTATTAGGGAGACATGGGTAGAACAGGGACAGGATTGGCTGTTGCAGGTTCCAGGGTTTAAATGTTTTAGTAGGGTCAGATGTGGGGGTAAAAGAGGGGGAGGTGTGGCATTGCTTGTCAAAGATAGTATTACAGCGGTGGAAAGGACGATGGATGAAGACTCGCCATCTGAGGTAGTTTGGGCTGAGGTTAGGAATAGGAAAGGTGAGGTCACCCTGTTAGGAGTTTTCTACAGGCCTCCTAATAGTCCTAGAGACGTAGAAGAAAGGATTGATTCAGGAGAAGAGTGAAAGTAATAGGGTGATTGTTATGGGGGACTTTAACTTTCCAGATATTGACTGGGAAAGCTATAGCTCGAGTTCGTTAGATGGGTCGGTGTTTGTCCAATGTGTGCAGGAGGGTTTCCTGACACAATATGTAGACAGGCCAACAAGAGGTGAGGCCATACTGGATTTGGTTCTGGGTAACGAACCAGGCCAGGTGTTAGAATTGGAGGTAGGTGAGCACTTTGGGGACAGTGACCACAATTCGGTGACTTTTACTCTAGTGATGGAGAGGGATAAGTATGCACTGCAGGGCAAGAGTTATAGCTGAGGGCAGAGAAATTATGATATGGTGAGGCACGACTTAGGATGCGTGGCTTGGAAAAGTAGGCTTCAAGGGAAGGGCGCAATTGATATGTGGAGCTTGTTCAAGGAGCAACTATTGAGTGTTCTTGATAAGTATGTACCTGTCAGGCAGAGAGGAAAGGGTCGTGTGAGGGAACCGTGGTTTAATAAGGAATTGGAATCCCTTGTTAAAGGGAAGAGGGCGGCCTATGTAAAGATGAGGTGTGAAGGTTCAATTGGGGCGATTGATAGTTATAAGGTAGCCAGGAAGGATCTGAAGAGAGAGCTAAAAGCAGCAAGGAGGGGACATGAAAAGTTCTTAGTTGGTAGGATTAGGGAAAACCAAAGGCTTTCTATAGGTATGTCAGGAATAAAAGAATGACTAGAGTAGGAATAGGTCCAGTCAAGGATAGTAGTAGGAAGTTGCGTGTGGAGGCTGAAGAGATTGGGGAAGACACTGAATGAATACTTTTCGTCAGTATTCACTCAGGAACAGGACATTATTGCCGATGTGAATACTGCGTCACAATTTATTAGAATGGATGGCTTTGAGGTATGTAGGAAAGAGGTGTTGGAAATCCTGGAAAGGGTGAAAATAGATAAGTCCCCTGGGCCTGATGGCATTTATCCTAGGATTCTCTGGGAAGCAAGGGAGGAGATTGCAGAGCCATTGGCCTTGATTTTTATGTCCTCAGTGTCTACAGGAATAGTGCCAGAAGACTGGAGGATAGCAAATGTGGTTCCCTTGTTCAAGAAGGGGAGTAGGGATAACCCTAGTAACTATAGGCCGGCGAGTCTCACTTCTGTTGTGGGCAAAAGTCTTAGAGAGAATTGTAAGGGATAGGATTTATGAACATCTGGATAGGAATAATGTGATCAAGGATAGTCAGCATGGTTTTGTGAAGGGTAGGTCATGCCTCACAAACCTTATTGAATTCTTTGAGAAGGTGAATAAGGAGGTGGACGAGGCTAAAGCGGTAGATGTGGTGTATATGGATTTTAGTAAGGCGTTTGATAAGGTTCCCCATGCTAGGCTACTGCAAAAAATACGGAGGTATGGCATTGAGGGTGAGTTGGAGGTTTGGATTAGGAATTGGTTGGCTGGAAGAAGACAGAGGGTAGTAGTTGATGGAAAAGGTTCATCTTGGAGTGCAGTTACTAGCGGCGTTCCGCAAGGATCTGT
The DNA here is from genome assembly GCF_037043375.1 of Chiloscyllium plagiosum. Lineage (NCBI taxonomy): Eukaryota > Metazoa > Chordata > Chondrichthyes > Orectolobiformes > Hemiscylliidae > Chiloscyllium > Chiloscyllium plagiosum. The sequence goes on from NW_028270165.1 coordinate 83,823,945, forward strand.
TTTGGGACCATTGCTGTTTGTCATTTTTATAAATGACCTGGAGGAGGGGCTAGAAGGTTGGGTGAGCAAGTTTGCGGATGATACGAAAGTCGGTGGAGTTGTTGACAGTGAGGAAGGATGTGGCAGGTTACAGCGGGATATCGATAAGCTGCAGAGCTGGGAAGAAAAGTGGCAAATGGAGTTCAATGTAGGTAAGTGTGAAGTGATTCACTTTGGTAAGAGTAACAAGAAGATGGGGTACTGGGCTAATGGTTGGATACTTGGTAGTGTGGATGAGCAGAGGGATCTTGGTGTCCATGTACACAGATCTCTGAAAGTTGCCATCCAGGTAAATAGTGCTGTGAAGAAGGCATATGGCGTACTGGCTTTTATTGGTAGAGGAATTGAGTTCCGGAGTCCTGAGGTCATGTTGCAGATGTATAAGACTCTGGTGCGGCCGCATCTGGAGTATTGTGTGCAGTTTTGGTCGCCATACTATAGGAAGGATGTGGAGGCACTGGAACGGGTGCAAAGGAGGTTTACCAGGATGTTGCCTGGTATGGTAGGAAGTTCGTATGAGGAAAGGCCGAGGCACTTGGGGCTGTTTTCATTGGAGAAAAGAAGGTTTAGGAGTGACTTGATAGAGGTGTACAAGATGATTAGGGGGTTAGATAGGGTTGACCATGAGAACCTTTTTCCACGTATGGAGTCAGCTATTACGAGGGGGCATAGCTTTAAATTAAGGGGTGGTAGGTATAGGAGAGATGTTAGGGGTAGACTCTTTACTCAGCGAGTCGTGAGTTCATGGAATGCCCTGCCAGTAGCAGTGGTGGACTCTCCCTCTTTATGGGCATTTAAACGGGCATTGGATAGGCGTATGGAGGATAGTGGGCTAGTGTAGGTTAGGTGGGCTTGGATCGGCGCAACATCGTGGGCCAAAGGGCCTGTACTGCACTGTATTTTTCTATGTTCAATGTCTTTGGGATGGATCCAAAACTTACTTCGTTAATGATTGAAAATACTTTGACCTCTGGAACTGCCTGCCAGAGAGTGTGTTGGAGTCAGATTCAATTATGGATCATTAAACTGAAAAGGAAAGCAAGGTACTGTAGTGGATGTCAGAATATGAGTTTCCTGATTGGGACTGTTCACTTGCTCCTGTTACCATTTCAGGTTGCTAACTTTTTGTTAGCATCCTGCACATGTTGGGAATTTTTCTCCTTTCTAGTATCTCAGTGACAAATCTAGTTTATGAATTGTTCCTATGATATCTCATGAGCGGGTTTATGATATTCACAGTGTTGTGGGTCACAGTGTGTCCAAGTGAGGAAAAACAAACTGTTCATCTTAAATATTTGATTTTAAACAATGGAAATAAAATTAATGTTTGGTAAACACAACTTGCTGTGTAGTAAGATCATCAGAAATAGGAATGGGAGTAAGTAATTGACCGTTGAGATGCTCTGTCTTTCATTTATCTAAATTCTCTTTCCTGCACTTGTTTTTTCATGACTTCATCTGCTGAAGTGACTACACTCCAAAAGCTTGTGATTTCAACATAAGAGCATAAGAACTAGGAGCAAGAGTCAGCCTTCCGGCCCTTCGAGTCTGCTCCACCACTCAATAAGATCATGACTAATCTTTTTGTGGACTATGCTGCACTTACCTGCGTTTTCACCACATCCTTAATTCTTTTATTTTTCAAAAACGGATCTCCTGCTTCTAGTGATTGCTGAAGTAATGTCAAATCCTTCCCTGGGCAAGGAATTCCATAGATTAACAACCCTCTGGGTGAAGAAGTTTCTTCTCAATTCAGTTTTAAACCTGCTTCCTCTAATCTTGAGGCCATGTGCTCTTATCCTAGTCTCACCTACCAATGCAACATCATACTTCTATTTCTTTCATAATTTAATATATTTCTGTAAGATCCCCTCCAAACAAACCTGCTGGACTATAACCTGGTGTCATGTGACTTATGACTAAAAAATTTGTTATTACGCATCCTCATAGCAGTGGGATTTCAGGGCTCGAAGATAGGGACACTACCACTGCGCCTGAAAAAAAACCTCTGCAGCAAATAGGCCCTCTTCTATTGAATGAATGGGGAGAGGTTTCTTCTCAACATGGGATACAAATATGATACCCTCAGAGCCCTTTACACTAAATTGAGCCCTCTTCAGTTGAATGAATGGATGTGGAGGTGCCACAGTTGAATTGGTTGATAACGTTAAAAATCACATCTTCCCCCTGAATATGTGACATTACCGCAATAGCCCCACAGCCCGTTGCAGTAAATTGGGTCATCTGCTGTTGAATGAATGAACGGGAATGAAAAGGGTGGATACACTGACGTGATTGTGAAATTCTCCACCAATCCCAAAGCTTGTGGTCGGTACCGACTAATCGGAGAGAGATATTGCAGAGGGTGGGACCAACACGACGCACAAAGCCAGCCGCCATTGGTCAGGTGGAGTAAGGTGCGCTTTGATTGGAGGGGCCGCGAATGACGCGCGTCACTGAAGGAGGAGACGGAATGAAGAAGAAAAACAAAGATGGCGGCGCGAGGCTGCGGTTTTGTCATCGACTCAGCGGGCGGTTTCTGACGGAGGGAGGGGGGCAGACAGGCATCGTTTACCTCAGAAAATACCTTTAAAATACATTTCAAATTAAAGCCAGAACTTTTCAAACAAAAGTTGTGAAGAAAAGGAGACAGTCCCCGGTGGGGTTTATTGTTTATTTTTGTATAATTCCCGGGGCCCGGGAAGGGGGAGGTGACAGTTATCGGGTGAACGAGAAAACAAATTAAAAATGTCGGCGGTGGAGGAGAGAGAGCCGGCGCCCGCGGCTTCTTCGGCGGCGGCCGGAGCCCAGGAGCTCAACAACCCCCCGGAGCTGGAGGAAGGTCCGAGCTCCAAGAAGCGGGGGGTCCGGCTGGAGGCTGGATTTGCTCAAGGCTTGTATCTATTAACTTATTTAAATGGTACCTACTGTATGGGGCTATGGTTTACATTAAAACCGGAGGATCATATCAGAGTGTTTGTTTATATTTAGCAGTTGTAGTTGGTAAAATACACTCCCTGGTGGAGCACCTTCTATGATGTTGCATTTCTTGCCTTCTGCCCTTCCCCCATTTGTTATCTCTCATCTTGATTTTACTTTTTTTTTGGTCAAATTTAATTTCATATTAATGAGACTTGGTGTTCACTGTGTGTTATTAATTTGTTTGTTGAATTACTGTAAGAAAAAAATTAATGGTGTCATGTCATTTCTGATGTCAGAGTTTGACATTGAATGTGCAGATGTGAATACCAATAAGTTGTGAAAATAAATCAAGAACTTGTGGTTCTAAAAAAAAAAGCAGTTCACTGATATTAATGGCATTGTCTCATTTGAGGATGATGATTTGAGTCTGACCAACAAACCGTTTCATGTAGTCACCCAATTTAATTAAAATTTTCTTTAACTTAATTAAAGAAAATAACCCTGGCAGACTAAAATTTGTACAATTTGTTTATAAGATTTATTTATATGTCCCTTGCTCTCGATGTGGTCTCTGCCACATTGGGGAGACTGGACGCCAACTTGCAGAACATTTCAGGGAACAGCTCTGGGACGCCAAAACGAAACGACCCCACCGCCTTGTGGCTGAACGCTTTAACTCCCCCTCCCAATCCGTCAAGGACACGCAAGTACTCTGGTGCCTTCCCCTCCAAGCTCTAGCTACCTGACGCTTGGAGGAAGAACATCTTGTCTTCTGCCTTGGGACCCACCAACTACATAGGATCAATGTAGATTTCACCAGTTTCCTTATTTCCCCTCCCCTCCCCCCACACCACACACCTTGTCCCAGATCCAGAGTTGAAAAATGTGGTGCTGGAAAAATGCCTCGAGGAATTCCCTGGCTGTTCTCTGGCATAGCACTCATCCACAGATTCTATCAACAAACACATTGACCTGGACCCAATATACCGGCCACTGCAGCAGACAGTTGGAACTGACAACCGGAAGCGGCAGAGACAAACCACTATAAATGCTGGAGGAAACATCACAGAAGCGCTTCACAAGAGGCTCCCAAGCACTGAGGATATCACCTGGACAGGAGATGAAACGTCTGCAACAAAAATTCCCAGCTCGGCGAACAGAACCACAACAATGAGCACCCGAGCTACAAATCTTCTCTCAAACTTTGAATTGAGCATAGGAGTTGGGACATCCTGTTGCAACTGTCACACGAGCCACACAACACAAGGCGTGGTCCTTCTCTGACTTACCATCCCTTGGAATATCGGGGGGAAGACACCCCTTTAATTGTAACATTCAGGAAATATGCCTTATTTCAACAAAAATGTGCTGTGCTCACAGATGTTTGGACAGAGAAAGGGAGTTGCAGTCTGGAGTGAAGCTCAACCTTCATTCAGAAAGAGAGGAGCAGCAGTAGCTTCAGAAGCTCACCGTCCAACTTGCGCATTCAGACAATAGGGGGGCTCTTCTGGGCAAAATCTGGGAATGAAGCAATGTCTCCCCCTTTCCATTCCTTATCCTGGGAGGGAGAGAGAAAGGGGGAAGCACTGTTCACTTGCAACAACGGGAGGCAGTATGAATACAAGCAGGGAGCAGACTCTGCAAAAGTCAGTTTCAGTCGGCTTCTTCTGAAATATTGTGTGCAATCCTGGTCTCCCTCCTATAGGCAGGATGTTGTGAAACTTGAAAGGATTCAGAGAAGAGTCACAAGGCTGTTGCCAGGGTAGGAGGGTTTGAACCACAAGGAGAGGCTGAATAAGATGGGGCTGTTTTCCCTCGAGCATCGCAGGCTGAATGTGTGTTTTTTAAAGAGGTTTATAAAAACTTGAGTGTGGATGGGGTGAATAATCAAGGTCTTTTCCCTGGGATAGGGGGAGTGCGGAGCTAGAGGGCATAGGTTTAGGGCGAGAGGGGGAAAATTTAAAAGGGACCTTGCAGTCAACCTTTTTTTTGCAGAGGGTGAAGCGTGTATGGAATGAGCTGCGGAGGAAGTGGTGGAGGCATCTGGATGGTTATATGCAAAGGAAGGGTTTAGAGGGATATGGACCAAGTGATGGCAAATGGAACTAGACTAATTTTGGATATCCGGTCGGCATGGACAAGTTAGATTGAAGGATCTGTTTCTGTGCTTTATGTCTCTGACTGTATGACTGGTGAAAAGTGTTGGCATTCGTCGAAACATTTATGCAACAGAAAATTATAAGAAGGTAAAGATAAACCTCACGTCATCGATCAATGAATCCTGGTGTAGTATGGATGTATTTCCAGTAATAGAGTCAGTATGGCATGGAAGGAGTCCAAAACGACGGCTTCTTTTACAAAAAGTCACACTTAAAACTTAAATCTGAGTCTTCTGGAATTGTAAGACAACCGTGCGTTAATATAAGACAGATAAGTCTGGGGTATATGTTACATATTTGATGGAATGTTTATGGCTCTAAAAGCCTGATTTGCAGTTGTTTCTGGGCTCATAATATTGCACTGCAGCATATTGTATATCTTCAGTAAGAACGTCAATACCGCATGATAGATGTCCATTCAGCAACTTGAGTGAACTCTTCCTGGAGTATGCAATCCACCACATTACCCTGCTGTATACATTTACGTATAGATCAGCACAAAGATCTTGGGTATTAAGAGAGGAAACAATGATCCACAGAAACTAGAAATGTGTGTTCTGATTTTCTATTGTGGACTGACAGCGATGACCTTTGCAATCTCTTTCCACAGGAATATTACAAGAGAAGAATTTGGAGGCAGAAATCTCAGACCAAACATCACATCGAAGTCTGACAATCGCTTGATTCACCAGGACTTGGATATTGATGGCCTTGTAAACAAAGGGGAGAAGGTCTGTCTGCTTTGTTAGGTTTTAAATGTCAGTGTGACTGGAAACTCACAGAGTCTTACATACCCACACACCAGAGTAGTGACTGGAACATGTTTTACAGAGTTCTCCAATTATCAGAGGGTTCACCAGTAACACCACACCTATGCTGTAAGTGTGAGCGAGTTTCAACTGATTGTTGAACCTGGAGAAATACGAGGACACCTGCACCATGGAGAAATCATGAAAATGCAGGGAGTGTCGGAACGGTTTCCCTTCCCCGCCTGCCCGATATTCATCAGCATTTATATACCGGGCAGCGGCCATTCACCTGCATTCAGCACAGGAAAGGCTTCACTCAGTCGCATCACCTCCTGGTCCACATTGGGGAGAAACTGCTCATCTGCCCTGTATGCTGAAGCAGATGAAGGTCATTTTTTTTTTTATCCTGGATGGAGCATACTGCAGGTATACCTGAAATAGATACATTTGTCTCTATCCCATTGAGTCTCCAGCACAGGGCCAGTCTGGGCTGCTCAATTGGTGTCTCAGTGTTTATTATTCTGCACCTGAGCCTACATCCACCCCTCTTCATTGCCCCCCCATCTCCCCTCCATCAGCATAAAGATATCCCCCACTTTTCGAAAGTTCACTTTACACTACTTCACTTTAACAAAAGACCTACATTAATACCTGTTCTCACAAACCGAAAGAAATCCGAAGAGGATTGTCGCTTTTACAAAGAAAGGCATAATATAAATTAATTCATGGTAATTGCTTCTTCGCTTTAGGCCATTTCGGCTTATGAAAGGAACACTCGACTTTCAAATAGTGGGGGAAAGCTGTATCAATACAATACAGCACAGTCACAGGCCCTTCTCACTTGCTTTAGGCACACACACCCCCTCAAGCCTGTGCTACTTCTTAATTCTTACTTAGAATTAAGTAATTTATTGCCCATGTGTGGCTTCTGTTCCTCTATTCACCTCCCCTTCATGCGTCTATCAAGATACACCTTAAACGTTGTTAAGGTGCCTGCTTCCATTACCTCCACTGGCAGTGCGTTCCAGAAACCCACCACCCCTCTGTGTAAATTCCCCACCCCCACCACTTTCCCCCCCCAAACAGTCCTTGAACCTCTTTTAGTTGAACTTTCTACTTTGGAGGGAAAAAAACGCCTCTGACTATCATAGAATCCCTCCAGCGTGGAAACAGACCATTTAGCCCAACAAGTCAACACTGGCCCTCTAAAGATTAACACATAGAGACTCGTTTTCTTACCCCCATTATCTACATTTACTCCTGACTAATGCACCGAACTTACACATCCCTGAACATTGGGGCAATTTACACACAGACAATCCAACTTATCCTGCCTCTCCCTGGACGATATGGGTAATTTAGCATCGCTAATCCACCCTAACCTATACAAGTTTGGATTGTAGGAGGAAGCCCGAGCACCCGGAGGAAGCCCACACAGACACGGGAGGTGGGGTGCAGGGACAATGTGCCAACTCCACACAGATAGTTGCCTGAGACTAAAATCGAACGCAGGTCTCTGGCACTGTGAGGCGTCAGTGCGAACCACTGAGCTACCCTGCCACCCCTGTCCAGCCAATCTGTGTATTTCAGCATTTTGTCGAGGTCTCCTCTCAGCCTCTGTTTTTCCAAAGAAAATAATCCAGGTTTATGCCTCCTCTGCTCATAACGAGAGCCCTCCAGACTAGGCAATGTCCTGGTGAACCTTGCCTGTACCCTCTACCAGAGCACCCACATCCTTCCAGTAGCACCGTGATCAGAACTACACACTATATTCTGAATGTGGCCATAATAAACAGCTGTAACGTAACTCTTACACTCAAGGAAGTGTGCTGTGTGCTTTCTTGACCACCGTGCCCACCTGCATTACCACTTCCATGGATCTATATGCCCAGATCTCTCTGTATGCCAGTGCTCCTATGTGTTCTGCCATTTATCATACAATTCTTGTATTTCCTTCATCTCTATCGAGCTTCACCTTAACTGTCTTTCTCTCTTCATCTCTTTTTCCCCCCTTCTCATCCCTCCACACATCAGCATATCATAAGACCATAGGAGCAGAAATTAGGCCATTCAGCCTGCTTCGCCATTCAATTATGGCTGATAAGTTTCTCAACCCCATTCTCTCCCTTAACCCTTGATCCTCACGAACCTATCTATCTCCGTCTTAAATATATTCAGTAACCTGGCCTCCGCAGCCTTCTGTGGCAGTGAATTCCACAGACTCACCACACTCTGGCTGAAGGAGCCTCTCTTCCCTCTGTTCTAAAGGGTCTTCCCTTGACGCGAAGGCTGAGCCCTCAGGTTCTAGTCTGTCCTACCAATGGAAACACCTTCCCAACATCCACACCGTTCATTATTTTGTAGGTTTCAATTAGATCCCCTCTCATCCTTCTGAACTCCATGAAGTATAAACCTAGAGTCCTCTAATGTTCTTCATATGTTAAATTTTTCATTCCTGGACCATTCTTGTGAACCTCCTCTGAACATGTTCTAGGGCCAGTACATCCTTCCTGAGATATGGGGCCCACATCTACATACAGTACTCTAATTGTGGGCTGACCGGAGCCTTACAGAGCCTCAGAAGTACATCCCTGCATTTATATTCAAGTCTGATCAAAATAAATGCCATCATTGCATTTGCCTCCCCAACTACTGACTCAACCTGTAAGTTTACCTTGAGAGAATCCTGGAGTAGAACTCCATAGTCCCTTTTCACATCAGATTTCTGAATTTTCTCCCCATAATCCTTCTGTTCCAGAGTAGCAGCAGAGATTTCCAGACACCTCGATTGTTTTCAGGGATACCAAGGGATCTTTGGAATTGCCAGTATCTCAGGAGGAGGCAGAGGGGAATGTGGTGTGGTCCTGTAAACTGCAGAACTTTGCAACTCCCTGAATCAGCAGGAACTCTTTCTGGACCAAGAAACAAAAGGGCCACTGAGAAACTGCTACATCAGGAGGCAGAAATTAGGCCATTCAGCCCATTGAATGGTGGAGCAGACTCAATCATTCTTAAGTATCAAGGGTTACAGGGAGAATTGGGTTGAGAAACGTATCAGCCACGATTGAATAGTGGAGCAGACTCAATAGGCTGAATGGCCTAATTTCTGGTAGTTAACCATCCCTGGGAAGAAGGACGCAAAACAACAAGATGTTTCCTGGGACAGATGAGCGAAGTGTTTAATAAGCTCATGATAAAAGGACAATTAAGTTTGTCTGTGGAAGGAAGGCCCTGACGTAAAGGGTTTTTTTGCAGGAAACGCTGTATCAAACAAACCACTAAACCTCGAGGATAAGAAGGTAAGCTACAGACCGGAGATCTCCAGAAGTATGGGGAGGTGGTGTTAGAATCTAAAGAAGCATCACATCACAGATTTGAAAGTGAGGAATCTCCACCAGAATTCAACCAGAATGATGTAGCAGCAGTACTTGGAAAAAGAATGCTGCACTGAATCCCTGGACACTTCCAGAGACAGATACTGTTGGGGGAAACTCAGTTAAATTCTGCCATCAATTGGGTGATAGCCAAGTTGTGAGTGAGGTTGAACTTGGTTACATAGAAGAATACAGCGCAGTACAGGCCCTTTGACCCTCGATGTTGTGCCGATCTAAGCCCACCTAACCTACACTAACCCACTATCCTCCATATGCCTATCCAATGCCTGCTTAAATGCCCATAAAGAGGGAGCGTCCACCATTGCTACTGGCAGGGCATTCCATGAACTCACTACTCGCTGAGTAAAGAATCTACCCCTAACATCTGTCCTATACCGACCACCCCTTAATTTAAAGCTATGCCCCCTTGTAATAGCTGACTCCATACGTGGAAAAAGGTTCTCATGGTCAACCCTATCTAAACCTCTTATCATCTTGTACACCTCTATCAAGTCACCCCTAAACCTTCTTTTCTCCAATGAAAACTTGAGGAGTTTTATTTTTGGTTGCTCCATACAATAAAGTGTTAATCATTGTTTCAGCAGTTAATTGTGTGCAGTTTCTGAGTTAAGAGCCAAATTAAGACGATTCACCCACAACCACAGTGAGAGGCTGGGATTCATGTTGACTCCATTGCATTCAGCACTACATTACGTCAATACTTTTATAAAGCAAAGGCTGACAGCCATACCTATCTCAAAGAGAAACACCCAGAGGAGCGTGTCGCCCAATAATCTGTAAAATTAGCATGAAAAGTGGTGTAACCTGCTCTAGTGATAAGAATAAATCCCCAACACTTTAAAATCAACAATCAGCAATTTATTTATCCAACTCTCACGGTGAACAAATGAACAAAAGTATTAACATACTGGATACAGGCCAGGAGCAGATGGGTGGCACTAGTTTAGTTGGGGATCATGGACTGGTTGGTCTGAAGGGTCTGTTTCCAGGCTGCATGACTCCATAGCACGGAATGAATGAGGATCCATCCCAAAGATGATAAAGGTTTCAAGCACCACCTTAGGCAAATGTGTGGACACCCCTCCAGATAACTGAGGGCAGTGGGACACTGAGGGTCAGTAGATCAGTCAGCCAGCCAGTTCTCTCCAGGAGACTTGTCTCTCAAGAAAGGAAGTGGTTTCCTGCCCCATCAGCCAGATTACCCAGTTTGGATTAGGTCCTATATTTCCAACAAAATAGATAGACAGGGCAGTGTCTATAACAAATATGTTATTAAACTTGGAAGCATGCTGAAGACATATACAAGGATGTTACCAGGATTCAAGGGTCTGTGTAAAAGGGAGAGGTTGGACAAGCTAAGATATTTTTATTTAGAGCATTAAGAGTCTGAGAGAGGCCCTTCGAGAAGTGAAGAGATCGTGAGAGGGTGAATGCACGGGGTTGGGGAAGTGAGGGCTAGAGGGCATCAGTTTAAGGTTAGAGGAAAAAGAATAAAAGGAAATGTGAGGGGCAAGGTTTCTTTTCACGCAGACGGTGGTACACATATGGAATGAGATGCCAGTGGAAGTGGTTGAGGTGGGTACATTAACAACATTTAAAAGGCATTGGGGCAAATACGTGGATAGGAAAGGTATGGAAGGAAATGGGCCAAGTGCAGGGAAATGGGCTTAGTGTTGATGGACAGTTTGGTCGGTGTGGACCATGTTGGGCCGAAGGGCCTGTCTCCTGCTGTAGGACTCTATGATTTGCATCTCTTTGTTGGTCAGACAGTTTTGAGTTTCCAAATGGAACATCTCACAATCAGGCCGAATAAAATCCAATCTCATTCGTCAACTCTGATGCGGAGGTGCTGGTGTTGAATTGGGGTGGACAAGGTCAGAAGTCACATGGCACCAGATGAAGTGATGAGGGGGCAGTACTCATGAAAGAGCAATGCTCATAAAGCTTGTGATTTCAAATAAACTTGTTGCACTATAACATGGTGTCGTGTGACTTCAGACTTCTTCAACTCAAACTTGATGGGATACTTTGTCCAACTCGGCATATTTTATCAAGATTGCTTGGAGGAATTCTTTTTTTTAAAGATTAGATTCCCTACAGTATGGAAACAGGTCCTTTGGCCCAACAAGTCCACACTGGCCCTCCGCAGAGTAACCCAGCCATTCCCCTATCCCTCTACATTTACCCCAACTAATGCACCACACCGACACATCCCTGAACACTATGGGACAATTTAGATGGGCCAATTCATCCTAACCTGCACACCTTTAGACCAGGGGAAGGAAACCAGAGCACTCAGAGGTAACCCATACAGACGTGGGGCGTGCAACGTGAAAGCTACACACAGACTGTCTCCCCAAGGGTGGAATTGAACCCAGGTCAGCATCGTGAGGCAGTGATACTAACCACTGAGTCACCATGCCACCCCTGAGCCATATAGGTGGGCTTGGTGGGGGTGAGTCCAGCACAAAACACAAAAGCTCACTGCACCCACTGTCAGAATGGGCAGGAGGTTCAGCCCTGGGGGTGACCCACTGCAGTGTCACTGGTGGAATCTGATTGTTGGATGCACTGGTGCCTCCGCAAGTTGCAGGACAATGAGAACCTCCGCCTGCAGTCAGGGCAGGCAAACGGCCTCTCCCCAGTGTGGACCCATTGATGGGCCAGCAGTTTGGAGGAGTGGGTGAACCCCTTCCCGCACTCGGGGCAGCTGAATGGCTTTTCCCTGGTGTGGACCTGCTGGTGGGACAGCAGGTCAGAGGAATTGCTGAAAGCCTTACCACACTCAGAGCAAGCGAAAGGCCTCTCCCTCATGTGGATTTGCCGGTGTCTCAGCAGGTCTGAGGAATTGCTGAAGGCCTTCCCGCACACTGGACAGCTGAAGGGCCTCTCCCCCGTGTGGACCCGCTGATGGGCCAGCAGGTTGGAGGATTTACTGAAGGCCTTCCCGCATTCTGGGCAGCTGAAGGGCCTCTCCCCCGTGTGGATCCGCTGATGGGCCAGCAGGTTGGAGGAATTGCTGAAGGCCTTCCCACACTCTAGGCAGCTGAAGGGCCTCTCCCCCGTGTGGACCCGCTGGTGGCTCCGCAGGTGGGAGGTTTTGCTGAAGGCCTTCCCACACTCTGGGCAGCTGAAGGGCCTTTCCCCCGTGTGGATTCGCCGGTGGGTCAGCAGAGAGGAGGAATTGCTGAAGGCCTTCCCACACTCTGGGCAGCTAAAGGGCCGCTCCCCCGTGTGGACCCGCTGATGGACCAGCAGGGAGGAGGAATTGCTGAAGGCCTTCCCACACTCTGGGCAGCTGAAGGGCCTCACCCCCGTGTGGACCCGCCGGTGCCTCAGCAGGTTGGAGGAATCGCTGAAGGCCTTCCCGCATTCGGGGCAGCTGAATGGCCTCTCCCCCGTGTGGACCCGCCGGTGCGTCAGCAGGTTGGAGGAATTGCTGAAGGCTTTCCCGCACTCGTGGCAACTGAAGAGCCTCTCCCCTGCATGGATTCGCTGGTGGGTCTGGAGGTTGTCCACCCAAGTGAATCCTTTCCCGCACATGGAGCAGTAAAACTTCCTCTCACCAGTGTGTATATGCTGGTGGGGCAGCAGGACACAGGAGCAAGTAAAGCCCTTTGCCCGCTCGGGGCAGGAGAACGGCCTCTTCCCAGTGTGATTGCACTGATGAGCCGCCAGGACAGGTGGGACATGGAAGCCCTTCCCGCAGTCGCCACAATTCCATGGTTTCTCAACAGGGCGTGTTTCCTCAGGTTTCTCCATGGCCGAAGCTTCAGCTGCACACACACGTGTACAACCCTGCCATGAATTCTTCTTTCCAGGCAGTAGAGTTGTTTCAGGCTCCACACTCAGTGCGCTGCAACAGTAGGGTCTTTCAACCGTACTCAAACTGGAACCAAAAAGAACGCTTTGCTCCTTCTCACAGAATCATAGTTGAAAATTGTTGCGGTCCTGATGGATTGAGTAACTATCAGACATTGATGTGAAAGTGAGGACTGGAGACGCTGGAGAGTCAGAGTCAAAAACTGCATCGCTGGAAAAGCGCAGCACAGCAAGCAGCATCAGAGAAGCAGGAGAATCAACATTTTGGACATAAGCCCTTTATCTGTTAACTTGAAACTTCTGTCTTCAGATAGTCTGTAAGAAAAGATTACAAAAGTCATCACTGCCAATCCAGTTTTTTTTAATAGATATTTTTATTAGAAATTTAACATTTTAACAAGTTTACAAAAATAAACAAAACTCTCAGATATAAACATTGATATACAATTAACTCAAATATACAATAGCCAAAATTTAACAAAAAACAGAAAAAAAACGAAAAAGAAAAAAATCAAACAAAACTCAACTATCTACTAATCTAACCTACAACTAACCAGAGTGTATATTTAAGTCTCTTACATGCTCGGGATGTGTTAGCATCAGATATAATAAAACCCGTATTCGTGCGGGATTCGTCCCCCGAGGGGCCCCGGACCAGCCAGGTTTGTAATCTCAATTAAATAAAAGCCCTTGTTAGGATAGCCGAAATATCTGTATTTATGTAATTCAAGAAGGGCTGCCATATTTTATAAAATAATTCGGTCTTTCGGTGCACCATATTTGTAAGGAAGTCAAGGGGAATACATTCCATAATTAATCTGTGCCAATTTGCAAGTCCAGGGTGGCCCTCAGCCGCCCAGTTCACCAAAATATTTTTCCTTGCACGAAAGAAAGAATAGAAAATAGTCTCTTCCCGTACGTGTCCAGGGAGGGAAGGTTTGAAAAGCCCAAGAGGAGAGATACAGGGTCCACTTTAATTTCCGTTCCTAAAATTTCTGTCAGGGTACTTGCTACTTTAGTCCAATATCTACAGATCTTATGACAGGTCCATAGGCAATGTACATGAGTGCCCACTTCTATTTTGCATTTAGGACACATTGGAGATGCTCCTGCCTTAAATTTTGCCAATCGAACCGGTGCTATATGGGCCCTATGAAGTATCTTCAGCTGGATAGCCTGGGTTCTGTTACAGATAGTAATTCTTCTAGCATTTTCCCAAATATCATTCCACGTTTCTATAGATTTCTAGTCCCAAATCCTGATCTCATGTTTTAAGCAGATTATACATATCTCCCGATACTTTATCATGTAGTAAATGATAAATAGTACTGACGGAAAATACCCCCACTGGTCGTAGGACACTACATTCTCTATCTGATTTATAAAGACTATCTGATAACGTGGTCTTCTTCTGTATATAATCTCGAATTTGGAAGTATCGAAAGAGGTCTCCATTAGGTAATCCGAATTTCTGACGCAGCTGTTCAAAAGACATCAGGACCCCATCTTTAAATAGATCCCCTAAACATGAGATACCCCTGGATCTCCAGAGTTTAAAAGTGGCATCTGTCAACCCCAGTTGGAATCCCCATGCTCCCACTATCGGTGCATAAGGGGATGTTTTATGTGAATTGCCCTCATTTTGCCGCATTCTATTCCAAACACTGCCAGTCCAGTTAAGAATGAGATATCAAGGCATTGACACTGACACCAGACAGAAACTGTACATATAGATGTGGCAAATGTTAGTGGCAAGCCAGAGTGATAGAGATATGTAGCACAGAAACAGACCCTTCGGTCTAATTCATGCGTGCCAACGAGATAACCTAACCTAATCTCGGCCAATTTGCCAGCATTTGGCCCATATCGTCTAAACCCTTCCTAATCGTATACCCATCCAGATGCCTTTTAATGTCATAATTGTACCAGCACCCACCACTTCCTCTGACAGCTCTTTCCTTAAACATGCCACTTTCTGCATGAAAGACTTATCCCTTAGGTTCCTTTGTTAAGTTCTTTTGCTTGAGCTTCTTACACTGCAATACTCCAACTTCTGTGAACAACCAAACTTTATTAAGTACAGTACAAGCTGTGGAGAAACTCTTAACACTCTTCGCAATGCTGGTACACAACAGTACCAAAAAAAAACAAACCCCTTAAACAAAGTAAAACTGAAACAGAGGCTTACAGTTGAAGTTAGAAGGGCAGAAGGAAACAGTGTTAGCAGCCTTTCTCCACATAGTCCACTGCTTAACCCACCCAAACGAGACTTCAGCTTTCAGGACTGACCACTCCCCTTTCATTGTACAGGTCACTTCTAAAACATAAAAGCTTTGGCCTCAAGTCTCATCTGTTCACATATAACCAAAAATGCCTCCCAATACTGTTTTTCATCTCTGTACTAAACCAGTCACTTCGGAGCCCAGGTTATTTTACCACCCCTGTGAAAAAAAAAACCAAGGACACAGCATCCTTGAGAAGAATGACCAGCTTTTAGTAAAATGACCAGCTTTTAGTAAAAAGGACCAGCTTTGTGACTGAGGGATATAGGCCAAACACCGGCAGATGGGATTAGATTAGTTTGAGAACATAGCATGGAGTAGTTGGACTGAAGAGACTGTTTCTGTGCTGTTTGACTCGGTAATTGTTCTGCAATGGTCTGAAAACCATTTCCTTGCCTTCCCCCATAAACGTCCACTTCTTTGTTGTTCCAAAATCAGATGAACTCAGCCTTGAATATATTCAATGATCCCATAACTGCAGGAAGACATCCCCACTTCTGATCTCAATTCCTCTTGCTAAGATAACACCTGCTTTGCTCATTGCTTGCTGCACCTACCTCACAACTGGCATTAACTGGTATGGAAGGACGCTGAGGCCCCTTTATACACATTCCTGATGAAGGGCTCGTGCCTGTAACGCTGACTCTCCTGCTCATCGGATGCTGCCCATCTGCTGTGCTTTTCGAGCACCACACTTTTTGACTCTGATCTCCAACATTTGCGGTCCTCACTTTCTCCACATCCCAATATATCACCATTTAAACAATGCATCTCCTTTCTGCTTCCCAGCCCACAGGGAATGCTATCACTTCACATCGTGGTACTGCATTTTCCATGAGTTTGCCAACTGAGACACAGACCTGGCCCAACTTTTCCAGAATCTCTCCCCTCCATAAATTGAGATTGAGAGAGAGACACACACAATAGGGGTGTCTCTGATTAGGAGGACCACACTCCTTCCGGTCCTCCAGGGCTTCCTATTGGCCCAACAAAAGAAGATCACGCGCAGTTTCCGCGGACAACCAGGAGCACGCGCAGGTTTTGCTGACACCGGCGAACATGCGTAGTGTGTTGTCACCGAGGAGCATGCGCAAGATGCTCTGTGAAGTTGGTGTTACCGACAGGTTTTGTGCCCAAATGACACTCGGAGACAAGAAAGGCTGGAGCGACATTTTATATTTATCCTGCAGCTCCACATTTTATTTGACGACTCATCTTTTCCTCAGGGTAGGGGACTCCCAAACTGGAGGGCATAGGTTGAGGGTGAGAGGGGAAAGATTTAAAAGGGACCTAAGGAGTAGAAAAAAAGTGTGAAAGTTAATTCCCCACAAGTGCCCTCTCCAAACCTGCACATCTTTGGATTGTGGGGAGAAACCGGAGCACCAAAGGAATCCCATGCAGACATGGGGAGAAGGTGCAAACTCCACTCAGACAGTTGCCCGAGACTGGGATCAAACCTGGGTCCCCAGCGCTATAAGGCAGCAATGCCAGCCACTGAGCCTATTCAGAAAAAGCAGCAATTGATTTATATGAGGGTGAGGGGGGAAAGGACTAAAAGGGACCTAAAGGGCAACTATTTTACACAGCGGGTGGTGCATGGATTGAATGAGCTCCCAGAGGAAGTGGTGGAGGCTGGTACAATTACAAAATTCAAAAGGCATCTGGATGGGTATATGAACAGGAAGGTTTGGAGGGATACGGGCCAAGAGCTGGCAAATGGGCCTAGATTAATTTAGGATATCCGATTGGCACGGAACAAACAGTATGTTTCCACACTCCACTACTGTTTCTATATAGTCAGAATTGTTATGACACGGACTGCACCCCCCCCCCCCCAACTAATTTAAACCCAAAAAAGATTTACCCCATGTGGTAATGTGAAAATTCAAGAGGTAAGGAACTGTTTCTAAAAGTCACTATTTAAAGTTTTATTTAATGATCTAGGACACTAACTTGCAAGTGTTTAAATCTGCTGGGATTTTTCGTACCGCCAAATCTATTCAAATCTGTCTAAACCAGTTCAAATCTCGGACGAAAGCCCTCACATTTTAAAACATTGTGTGCAACCTCCCCCACCTAATTTAAACCAGCAACATAGAGAAGGTTTAACCCATGCAGTAATCTGTAAAAATTCAAGAACCAAGAAACTATTCCCAAAGGTCAGTATTTAAAGTAAAAATTAACAACTTTATTTATTAAAGTCCAACGGTGAATAATTAATTAACAACTATTTACAACTCCTGTCTCTAACCTATCTTCTACCTTCCCCTATACAATACCAGTCCAATAAAAACCCCTGATTAAGATTTACCGAAAGATTCAAACTTCAAAACCAGCCAGCTGTTAAATCTTCTCTTTGTATCTTCCTCTGTAGATTTGCTCTCCAGGTCAGTGTCGATGTTTTTTCTCTGTGCAGACTCCTTCTCTGGACAGGTACCTCTCAGGAGTTCTCACTAGCAGCCTACATTTGTTGGTCTTTTGACAGTTCTCCTGTAACTGTTCAACTTTTTGTTTTGATTTTGTACTCCAAAGCATCAAATCGTTTCATTGGTGTTAATATTAGATTGGATTAAATTCCCTACAGTGCGGAACCAGGCCCTTCAGTCCAACCAGTCCACACTGACACTCCAAACAGTAACCCACCCAGATCCATTTCCCTCTGACGAATGCATCTAACACTACGGGCAATATAGCATAGTCACTTCACCTGACCTGCACATCTTTGGACTGTGGGAGGAAACTGGAGCACCCAGAGCAAACCCACGCAGACACGGGGAGAATGTGCAAACTCCACACAGTCAGTCACCCAAGGCTGGAATCGACCCTGGTGGTGTGAGGCAGCAGTGCTAACCAATATTCTCAAAATACCAAATTCAAACTTGATTGGAATTCAGTATTTTGGGGCAAGATTTAAATCGATTGGCCAAAATTGAGTATGTTTTTGTCTCCAGGCAACCCAGCTACTGAGCTGTTCGACCAAATGTTAAATTGTTACCTTGTTCAGAACGCTTGGTGCTACGTCAGGTGGTTCTGCTCGCTTTTCAACTCTCTTGAAGGTAGAATACACCTCTACACCTTCTAACAGAACCAATTTTTCAAGACTAGGGTTCGGTCATTCACCCCTAACAGGAGAAAGTGAGTACTGCAGATGCTGGAGATTAGATCAAGAATGTGGTGCTGGAAAAGCACAGCAGGTCAGGCAACATCCAAGGAGCAGGAAAATTGACATTTCGGGAAAATTGACATTTCGAGCAAAAGCCTCATTCACCCCGAACAGCCTGTCCTCAACTGCACATAGTTCAAAGCAAGTTTGAGAAAGATGGCTGCAGCTTTGTCTTAATATAAAATTGAACATGCGTTCAAACTTTACTGCTATTTCTGAATATATTATTTTAGCTATTCTCAATTTGAAAGATCAGCCATTTCTCGTGCATCCCCATCTCCCAGGCAGTTTCATCATCAACCATTCTCTCTCTCTCTCTCTCTCTCTCTCTCTCTCTCTTCTAAGAGCTTGATAGAGCGATCAAAGAGAGCTTGAGGCATGAGAAAGTTCAGTGGGAGTTGGAAGAGAGACAGAATGGACAGGGTGACAGAGTGTGGGGGCCATTGAGAGACTGGGGGGAACAGAGGGTGGTGGGGGCGGAAAGGAAAGACTCGGGGGTCAAAGGGTGGAGGAAGAGAATGAGGGGGAAAGAGAGAAAATGGGGGGCAGAGAGTTGAGGGGTGAGAGAGAATGGATGGGGGCAGTGGGTGGGGAGAGAGACAGCACAATTCCCACCTTCCCCAGGACTGGGGCAGTGTCCCATGAACTGGAGCCTACTCCTCCCACAGCAGGTCATTTCTCAATCCACATATGGCTAAAGGAGAAGAATTATGTAATCCCTGCACGCCATTTCACCTATCAAATTCACACCGACCTTCCACACAGCATCCCACCCAGACTCATCCACTTACCCTACAGCCCTGCAGTTCCCCATGGCTAACCCACTCTAACCTGCACATCCCTGGACACTTTAGCACAGCCGATCCATCCAAAACTGCAGATCCTTGGACTGTGGAAGGAAACCGGAGCACCCAGAGGTAACCTGCGCAGACAGAAGGGGGAGAACATACCAAAGTTCACACAGACAGTCACGAGAAGATGGAATCAAATCGCTTCTAACAATTCTCCCATACCTGCAAAACCCTGAGCACCATGGGTAATTTAGCAGAGCCAATCCACCCTAACCTGGGCAAAGCTAAAAATCACATGATGCCAGTCCAACAGGTTTATTTGGAAGCACTAGCTTTCGGAGCACTGCTCCTTCATCAGGTGGTTGTGGAGTCTAAGATCATAAGACACTGAGTCTACAGCAAAACATTACAGAGTCATGCCACTGAGATGATACATTGAAGAAACCTAGATTGTAAAGTCTTTCATCTTTAGAATGAGTTGCTGGTGTCATTAATATGTAAACCCCAGAACTTCTTATAAGTCACCTACTCAAGATAACAAGGTTTTATAAGAAAAGATTACAACTTAGCTCAGACAATGCATTAAAGGTGTGAGGCCAGAGTCTGTCTGCATCCCAGTTTTTGAGTCAGACTAGTTCTATTTCCAAAGTGGAATTTATAAAATATTCCATGTATTATCTGCCTGCAGATTGTGCATTTTTTGAGTAAAATAGATGGTATCTGCAAATACAAATTCACCCCATAGACCTCGGTGTGTGCACGAGGGAGAGTAAAAGTCTAGTTCCATACTGTATATCTCTATGTCTATTGCATAACAGATGCTTTATTTCTGTTGATGTAAATATTGTTATAAATCGTAGCTGGGTACTAATACTTAGATGTAAGGGAGAGACAATTTTTCAATTAGGGCACTATAAGAATCCTGGCAGACCCCTATTTCGAGGTTACTTGCCAATGAACAGACACAAGCACCTATTTAATTCTAACTTTTCGCCTTTTTTGTTATATTTTCTGGTATGATACTCTGTGTCTGGATGGTTGACAGGCTGGGAGATTGTGGGCTGGACTTTGATTGACTTTTATTGTTCCGGAAGGTGTCAAAGGAGGTTAAAGCTTCAGCAGAAATGAAGCAGAGCTGAGAACGGACAACAACTGTGTGGGAACAGGGAGATCAATAGAGGACAAAGAAACCAGGACCTGAAATCCGAGCTGACACCAGACTACCCTGTGATCAGTGCTTTGATTAGCAGTGTCAACCCTCTACCTTTACCTAGCTTCTCATTCGACTTGAATGCCACATCTCCCCTCAATATTTAGGATCCAATCCTTGTCATCCTGAAGCTATGTCTCTGTAAGGAGTCCCAGATCATAATTATTCTCTTCAATGTGTGCAGTCAATTCATTCACTTTTGTTACGTTGCAGCGCTATTACGACACAGAGTAACCCCCTCTGCTAAATTAAACCAGAAACACAGAAATGATTCACCCCACGCAGTAATATGTAAAAGTTTGAGAGGCAAAGTACTATCCCAGAGGTAAATATTTAAAGTAAGAATTAACAACTTTACTCTTTATGTCCAACACAGAGTATTAAAACTCACAAAAATGCCTGGTTTTATAATCCAAAACATCGGATCATTTTATTGGTATCAATATTATCAAAATACATAATTCAAACTTGATTGGACTTTGGTATTTTGGGGCAAAATTTAAACTGATTGGCCAAATTTGAATTTGTTTGTGCCTCATGGCAACCCGGTTGCTCTATTTGTGTTGACCAAATATTACATTCTCATCTTGTTTAGAACACTTTGTTCTGCTCAGCTTTTTAACTCCCTTCAAGGTACAGTACCTCTACCCCTTCATAACAAGCACAAATTCAGATTCTGAGCTTTTAGTTTTATTGTTTGTAATCTTTTGAATCCAGTATTAATTGCTGGTACGTTTATTCTCCTTGTTCCTTTCTATTTTTCTCTGACGTTCATTTTCCACATCACTACATTGCTTACCAACCTTGATTTGGATTGGCCATGCTAAATTGCCCATAGTGCCCAGGGATGTACAGGTTAGGTGGGTTAGCCAATGGGAAATGTAGGGTTATTGATTCATAGTAATAGAAGTAGGAGTAGGCAGTTTGGCCTGTTGAGCCTGCTTCACCATTTATTAAGATCGTGGCTGATCTATCCATCATCTCAGCTCTTCTTACTTGTGTTATCTCAAACTCTTGATTCCCTAAGGGGCGCGAGGGGTGTATGAGCAGGATGGTCTTCGGAGGGGTCAGAATGGACTTGATGGGCTGAATAGCCAGCTTCCACACTGTAGGGCTTCTATGATTTACCGCAGTTGTGTTTGCCTCAGATCACAGCTCCCAGAATCTCCCACCTTCTGCAAATCGAAAGACAAATCCCACCCTGACCTCTCGTATGTACGTTATCTAAATGCTTAATTGTTTCTAGTAAATACAGCCCACACCTCCCTCTGCTGCCAGTAACGTTTACAATGCTGATGAAACAATGACATTCCTGCAGTACTGAAAATCGTAAGGCTTCTAACAATACCAGTTACTGATTCACCGCTCCTCCTGATGGACAACATTGGAAATACAATGTTGGAGGCTGGCAGAAATGAGCAGTTTAACTCAAAATTCCACCTAACCCTTCACTGGGCACCCCAATCAGCACACTGTCCTTACTGCTGGTAAGCCTTAAAGCACTTCACCCCCACAGTGCAATGAATTCCTACTTTCCACAAAATCCTAGACGTACTCACGTACTCAGTTGCTGTCTCACCAATGAAATATTTCATTGTCACTTCTTCTGCTTCCAGTAAAGGCAAAACACCTTTGAAAGCTGCTCTGAAAGTCCAATCTTCACAACAACACTTCTGCTTTCACACAAGATGATTAAAGTCATACAGCACAGAAACAGAGCCTTCGGTCCAACTCATCCATGCCGACCAGATATCCTAAACTCATCTAATTCCATTTGCCAGCATTTGGCCTGTATCCCTCTAAATCCTTCTTATTCACATACCCATCCAGATGCCTTTTAAATGTTGTAATTGTAGCAGCCTCCACCATTTCCTCTGGCAGCTCATTCCAAACATGCACTACCCTCTGTGTGAAAAAGTTGCCCCTCAGGTCCGTTTTAAATCTTTCCCTTTTCACGCGAATCCTATGCCCTCTAGGTTTGAAGTTGCCTACCATGGGGAAAGGATTTTGTCTATCCAACCTATCCATACCCCTTATAAACTTCTGTAAGGTCACCCATCAGCCTCTAATGCTACAGGGAAATTATCCCTGGCGTATTCAGCATCTTCCTATCGCTCAAACCCTCCAACTCTGCCTACATCTTTGTAAATCTTTTCTGAACCATTTTAAGTTTCACAACGTTCTTCTCGAGGAGGGCAACTGGAATTGCACACAGTTTTCCAAAAGTGGCCTAACATGACCTCCCAACCCCTGTACTCAATGCTCTAACCAATAAAGGAAAGCGTACCAAATGCCTTCTTCACAATCCTGTCTCCCTGCAATTCCACTTTCAAGGAATTATGAACCTGCAAGGACACTGTTTAGCAACACTCCCCATTAACTATGTAAGTCGTGCCCTGATTTGCCTTTCAAAATGTAACACCTCACATTTATCTAAATTAAATTCATGTTGCCATTCCTCGGCCCATCAGCCCATCCGATCAATTCTAATTTATATTGAACTTTATTTCCTCTCTCATCCCCTAAAAGCTGAGAATCTCCATCCCACACACACTCCCCCCGTTCTGACTTTGCTGAACCTAATTCCTGCTGTAACTCATCCTGAAGGGTGTGGTTCATGCTGATTAACAGGCCCACACTCGGGGGAGGTGGAGATCTAATTGAAACAGACAGAATTCTGAATGGCCTGGACAAAGTGCACATGGGGAAGATGTTCCTATTGGTAGGAGAGTCTAGGACCCGAGGGCACAGCATCAGAGTAAAAGGAATATCTTTTAGAACAAAGATAAGGCGAAACATTTTCAGCCGGTGAGTGGTGAATATGTGGAATTCATTGCTACAGAAGGCTGTGGAGGCCAGGTCACTGAGTAGATTTAAGATGGAGATAGATAGGTTCTTGAGTATCAAGGGGATGGAGGGTTACAGGGAGAAAGTGGGAGAATGGGATTGAGAAACTTATCAGCCAGAACTTAATAGTGCAGCACCCCTGATGGGCTCAGAGGCCTAATTTCTGCTCCTGTGTTTTATGGTCTCTTGCTGTTCTGGACTAGGAGTGTGCAAATTGGGAGCAGGAATAGGGCATTTAGCCTGTCGAGCTTGCACCAGCATTGAACAGATCATAAGTAGATCTGAGTATACCGACGTAAAAGGCTAAAACAAGGACTGCAGATGCTGGAAACCAGAGTCTAGATTAGAGTGGTGCTGGAAAAGCACAGCAGATCAGGTAGCTCCTCGGATGCTGCCTGACCTGCCATGAATATACCTACATTCAGGTTAATAAGCTGGAAATTTTTCCACTGGAGCAGAGGAGGATTATAACATCGTGAGGGGTATAGATCAGGTGAACGGCCAAAACTCTCTCTCAAGCATGGGGGTCAAGATTACTGAGCAAATTTTGAAAGAGAGAGAGGAGAAAGATTTTAAAAGGACATGAGGGTCGCCATTTTCTTCCCCCCTGACTGTGGTTTGTGTGTGGAATGAATTTCCAGACAAAGGGGTGGATGCAGATACAGTTAGAACATTTAAAAGACATTTGGATTAGTATATGAATGATGAAGTTTAATTTAAATAAATGTGAAGTGCTGGATTTTGGGAAAGCAAATCAAAGTAGGACTTAGCATAAAGTGTATAAGGTCCTGGGGAGTGTTGCTGAATAAAGAGACCTTGGAGTGCAGGTTCATAGTTCCTTGAAGGTCGAGTCCCAGGTAGAGAGGATAGTGAAGGCAGCATTTGGCATGCTTTCCTTTATCGGGTACAGCACTGAGTAAAGGAGTTGGGAGGTAGTGATGTTGCAGCTCTACAGGACATTGGTGAGGCCACATTTGGAATATTGCATGCAACTCTGGTCTCCTGCCCATCAGAAGGACGGTGTGAAACTTGAAAGGGTTCAGAAAAGATTTACCAGCATGTTGCCAGATTTGAAAAAAATAGCTCTAGGGAGAGGCTGAATAGGCTGCGGCTGTTTCCCTGGAGCGTCGGAGGCTGAGGGATGACCTTAGAGGTTTATAAAGTCATGAGAGGCATGGATAGGGTAAATAGACAAAGTCTTCTCCCTGGGGTGGGGTAGTGCAGAACTAAAGGTTTTGGGCGAACGGGGAAAGACATAAAAGAGCTCAAAGGGGAGCCTTTTCACACAGTAGTGCATATATGAAATGACCAGCCAGAGGAAGTGGTGGAGACTGGTATAATTACAGAATTTAAGAGGCATTTGGATTGGTCTATAATAGAAGGGGTTCGAGGGATATGGCCCAGGGCTGGCAAATAGACTAGATTAGGATAACTGATAGTCATGGACAAATTGGACCAAAGGGTCTGTTTCTGTGCTGTACATCTCTATGACTCCAATATAAAAGGTTCAGAGGGATATAGGTTAAACACAGGCAGATGGGTCCAGTTTAGTTTGAGAACATAGTAAGTGATCTGCACTGGTCTTGCCTCCCCCATAATCATCACTTCTTTGTTGTTCAAAAATCAGATGAACTCAGCCTTGGATATATTCAATTACGCCCAAACTGCAGGAAGGCGTCCCCACTTCTGATCTCAATTCCTCTTGCTAATATACCACTTGCCTTGCTCACTACTTGCTGCACCTGTCTGACAACTTGCATTGACTGGATTAGAAGGACGCAGAGGCCCCTTTGTTCATCCACACATCATTGCTGATGAAAGGCTCGAGCCTGAAATGTCAATTCTCCTGTATTTGCCATTGAAAAAAAGACCTGGACTAACTTTCCCAGATTCTGTCCCCTCCCTGGATTCACTCCGTTTCCCTTCAGTTCCTGCAAGTCAACAACTCAACCCCGGAATGGAAAAGGGGTTGAGAAAAGAGTGTGTTGAACTCACAGATGTTGGAGAGAGGAAGGAAGTTGCAGTCTGGGGTGAAGCTCAATCTTCATTCAGAGAGAGAGGAGCAGCAACAACCAGCTCAGAAGCACATTGTCCTACTTCCGCATCCAGACGATGGGTTTGCTGTGATTGGCAGGAGGACCGGTCTACATCCGGTCCTCCAGAGCTTCTCATTGGTCCATCAAAACAAGATCACGGAGTGTTTCCGCTTCTTGCGTGAGCATGCGTAATAGTTTGCTGACACCGTGGAACATGCGCAGTGCGTGCTGACACCGAGTAGCATGCGCAGTATGGAGATGTTGGCATTACTGCTGATTTTCAAAGTTAAAAATCACACAATGCCAGGTTATAGCGCAACAGGTTTATTTGGAATCACTAGTTTTCGAAGCGCTGCTCCTTCATCGTTGGTTGTGGAGCAGAATCATAACACACAGACTTTATAGCACCAGGATTGCAGTGACGTGGGATGGAATATTAAACAACTTTAGCTTACCTCGACCATTTTTTAGAATGACCATGTTGGTTTCGGTTCCTTCACATGTAAATCCTAAAACTTTTCAAAAGTTACGTTGTCAGGCTAGCTTTTAACAATACGTGTCATCTCAATCAGATGATGCATTGAAGGTGTTAAGTTAAAGTCTGTCTGTGACCCAATGTTAGGTCAGACGGATTCTATTTCTATCGTTGTATTACAGAATCTTACGTGTATGAGTTTTTGAGCAAAATAAAATGCGATTCTGCAAGTACAAATTCAACCCACAAACTTTTATGTATGTGTGTGTGTGTGTGTGTGTGCAGGAGAAACCAAGTGATCATGTGTGTGTGAGAGAGTGGAATGGGGAATAAGTCTGAGAGGGTGTGGGTGTGTGTGTGTGTGTGAGAGAGAGTGTATAATGGAGTATAAGTCTGCGAGAGGGTGTGTGTGAATACATGCGCGCGCGTGTGTATGAGAGAGAGAGAGAACGTATAGTGTAGTGTGACATGAACCCAAGGTCCCGGTTGAGGCCGTCTCAAAGGGTATTGAACTTGGCTATCAGCCTCTGCCCAGCCACTTTCCGTTGTTGCCTATCCTGAAGTCTACTTTGAAGGATAGTCACCCGAAGGTCCAAGGCTGAATGTCCCAGACCGCTGTACTGTTCCCTGACTGGGAGGAAACACTCCTGGCTGGTGATTGTTGTGCAGTGTCCATTTATCTGTTGCTGTAGCCTCTGCTCGGTCTCACCAATATACCAAGACTCAGGGCATCATTGCCTGCAGCATATGAGATAAACAATGTTGAGTGAGTCACATGAGTACCTGCTGCACTCATGGTGGGTGGTGTCCCCACGTGTAATAGTGGTAATCGTGTCAACATTCTGATACGTCTTTCATTATCTGCCGTGACAGAGTTGTATCATGTTGTCCTGAAGGCCAGGCAGTTTACTGCGAACAATTATCTGTTTAAAGTTTGGCGGTTGTTTGAAGGGGGTAAGTGGAGGCGTGGGGAAGGTCTTGGTGAGGTGCTCATCCTCATCAATAATGTGCTGCAAGCTGTGAAGAACATTGCGTAGTGTTCCTCCTCACCTGAACAGATCCTATGTATGCGAAGGGCTTGTCCAGAGGGGGTGTCTGGATGAAGAACTGGTTGCAGATCTTTGGACTGTGGGAGGAAGCCAGAACACCCAGAGGTAACCAACACAGACACAAGGGGGAGAGAACATGCCAACTTCACAAACAGTCACCCAAGGGTGGAATCAAACCCAGGCTCCTGGCGTTATTAAGCAGCATTGCTAACCACTGAGCCACCACCCCACCCAGTGCTTTGAGGTTCTGCTTTGTCTTTGCAGCTTTTAACCTCTCATGCGCCCTCAGCAGAGGCTGTCTCCTGCTGACATCGTTGGACCACACCCATTGCACCTCCCTTTCCCACTTCTCCAGCCCAGAGCACAGCGGTTCCTGAATCCTGGCACCAGATTCTGATGCCATCTGTGCTTCTGCTGCCAACTGCAGAGAACGGAGGCAAGCCCCGTCACTATTCTGTCCCTTATCTCCCCCTCCCTAACGTTGTTCTTACTCCCACCACCCCACAGTTAGTTCCCCCCCACCCAGCCCTCTCTCAGATCCCCTTTACCTGCCTGACCCGGGCTCACACCCTCCTGACCCTGTCCACTGACCCCATCGGAAGGCTCTCTACGGAGGGAAAGACCATCTCCCGGAATAAAAAACATCTGATTAACTTTCCGCCAAGTTTGGAACCCATGAGGATGGCCTCCACCAGGATCTTGGGTTCATGTTACATTACAGGTGACCTCACTACACTGTACACATTCTGTCTCTCTGTCTCTCACACACAGCCATACATTCTCACATACTCACGCAGCCACTCTCTCAGATATACGCGCTCTCTCAGATGCACACACATGTACCCACCCACACTCTCACCCACACACACATCTTCTCACAGACTTATACTCCTGCACACTCTCACTTTACCAAGCATGCACACACGCAAACACACACTCTCTCAGCCAGACTCACGCGAATGCACACACTCACTCTCATGCATGCACACATAGATAAGACTATGGGGTGAATTTGCATTTGCAGAATTATGTTTGTAGATACATTCTATTTTGCTCAAAAAGTGCACAATCTGCAGACAGTCAATCCATGTAAAATTTTATAAATTCCTCCTTTGACTCAAGACAGACTCGAACCTCACATCTTTCATGCATTGTCTGAGCTGAGATGGCACCTCTTTGTAAAACCTTAAGTTATCTCGAGACTGTGACTTAAAAGAAGTTTTGGGATTTACATACTCATGAACTGAAACCTGCAACCCATTCTAAAGATGAAACACTTAAAAGCAGTCGAGATTTGTTCAATGTATCAATTTGCTACAAATTCTGTGTCTTATGATCCT
The DNA here is from genome assembly GCF_037043375.1 of Chiloscyllium plagiosum. Classification (NCBI taxonomy): domain Eukaryota; kingdom Metazoa; phylum Chordata; class Chondrichthyes; order Orectolobiformes; family Hemiscylliidae; genus Chiloscyllium; species Chiloscyllium plagiosum. The sequence continues at coordinate 83,852,224 of NW_028270165.1, forward strand.
GCTGTACAGCTACCTGACGAAGGAGCAACACTCCGAAAGCTAGTACTTCCAAATAAACCTGTTGGACTATAACTGGATTTTTAACTATGTTTCCAGTGAAAACAGCCCACCTCTCCCATTGCTGCCAGTAAACTTTACAATGCTGAGGAAACAATGAACCATTAGTCCTGAAAAATGTACAATTCTAATATTACGAGCTACACATTGACTGCTCCTTCTGATATAAGATATTGGAAACCTTGCGCCGGAGATTGAAAGAAATTAGCAGCTTTAAAAGAAAAACCTGTTGGATCTCATAGCCTTCAATGTCTGAGTCCGACGGTAAGTTCAGGTAACTTTTGTTGGGACCCAACTTTGTTGCAGCTTCAGATGCACAAAAAGTAGCGTTTTTTTTAAACACACACACACACATACACACTCCCCTGCATCCCACTTTCTTCTCTATTGGTCAGCTGAGTTGTCCCTTTGTAATTCGATCCTTGGTGCAGCCTTAGCCTGGAGGAAGTATTGCTTCACTCAGTAATTGCAACCCATAGCCTGTCTGCAAGTAAGAATCCCCCCGCACATTTGCAGATGGGCTGTCAAGAGTCAACCACACTGTTGTGGTCTAGAGTCACATATAGGCCAGACCAGGGAAAGGATGCAGCTGGGACGACTGAGTGAATCCTTTCCCACAAAGGCAGGTTCCTCCCCTAAAGCATGAGTGAATCAATTTGGGGTGTTTGTTCCCCGAAAATGGTTTCATAATAAGATTCTGAACTCCAGATTTCTGACTGAACTCCAAATCCGCCATCTGCTATGGTGAGATTCAAACCCGGGAGTCCCCAGAACTGGGTTATTAATGCAATCGAGAGTGGCACTCAGCCGAAGCTCCTTCAATTCCCCTGCGATGGGAGGTGAACTCACTGATGTCTCTGCAGGTGGGAGGAGCGGGTGAAGCCCTTCCCGCACAGAGAGCAAGTGAACGGTCTCTTTGATCCTCCAAGCTGAGTAAATGGTGTGAAGTACTGTACTTTTCACGGTCACCGCACTGAATCTCCCTCATTCGGGTGTATCAGTATTCTTCCTGCCACACCAGTGTCCAAGCAGACAGAAGCAAACATTTCTTCTCGACTGGAATGGCTGCTGATATTCAAGTCCCAATGAATCAAATGACTCTGTCAGAAGCTGATGTATCTTTTGGTTTCAGATTTCTTTCCCCATGTCTTCCTGCAAATAAAATCACGAAATAAGTCACGGTCAGTACAGTCAAATGAACATAACATCGGTGACAATTCCTTAGATTGCCAGATACCTGCTGATCACATATTATTCATGACACAGAAACCTGAAAACCCTCATTCAGCCAGATAGCATTAAGAGGAAAACTTCATTTAGGTGACAATGACCTGGAACAACCTTCCTACAAAGGTGCTGGAAATGGAGCTGAATGAAGGATATGAAAATGAAATGTCAAGGCTGCTTTAGGAAAGAAAGCCAGTAAAGTTGCTGAAAGACTTCCTGCTGACCTGTTAAAATAAAAATGAATACAAGAAATACAGGATGTAATTCCATTACTATATTAGAAGGTGAAAAATCATAGCCATGCAGCTTGTACAACAGCGAATATCAGATATACACCATATGAAGCACTCATAAAATCCCTGCAGTGCAGAAAGAGGCCATTTGGCCCATCGAGCCTACTCCGCCATTCTTTAAGATTATGGCTGATCCATCCATCATCTCAGCTTCTCTTACCTGCATTATCCTGACTACCCTAAATTCACGAACCATCAAAAATCCCATCGAACTGTGTCTTGAATATGCCTGCTTCTATTGCTTCCTTGGGCAAAGACTTCCACAGATTCACGACTCTCCAGGAAATGTAGTCCCTCCTCCTCTGCCTTAAACCTACCCCTAATCTTGTAACCTAGTCTAACCCACCAGCAGAAACGACGAGATAGGGTGAGTCTGGGTGGCAAGCTGTTCGATGGGTCAGTGTGGACTTGATGGGTTGAATGGCCTCCTTCCACACTGTAGGGCTTCTATGATTTACTGCAGTTGTGTTTGCCCAGAACCACAACTCCCAGAACCTCCCAACTTCTGCAAATTGAAAGACAAGTCCCACCCTGCCCTCTTATATGTGTGTTATCGAACTGCTACATCGCTTTCAGTGAATACAGCCCACACCTCCCACTGCTGCCGATAACCTTTACAATGCTGATGCAACAATGCAATACCTGCAGTACTGAAAACCGTAAGGTTTCTGATGATACCAGTTACTGATTCACCGCTCCTTCTGATGCACAGCATTGGAAGTACATTGTTGGGGGCTAAAAGAAATGAGCAGTTTAAAACAAAAACCCACCGAAACCCTTCACTAGGCTTCCCACTCAGGACACTTAACTTAAAACACTTCAACCCCACATTCCGTCAAAATCCTGGATGTCCTCACTTACTCAGTTGCCGTCTCTCAAATGAAAGATTTCATTATAGCTCTCCTCCCAGCGTAAGGACAAAATATCTTTGGAAGCTGCTCTGAAAGTCCAGTCTTCACAACAATACTTCTGCTTTCCTTCAGTCCAAATTGTCTGTGCTGACCAGATATCCCAAATTAACATCGTCACATTTGTCAGCACTTAGCCTATATCCCTCTCAATTCACCCTGTTACCAGATGCCATTTAAAATGCTGTAATTATACCAGCCTCCACCACGTCCTCTGGCAGCTCATTCCATGCTTGCATCACTCTCTGTGTGAGAAAGTTGTCCATATGGTTCCATTTAAATCTTTCCCCTCTCACCTCAAATCTATGCCCTCTAGTTTTGGACTTCCCTACTATGTGGAAATGTTTTTGGCTATTCACCCTATCCATGTTCCATATGAACTTCTATAAAGTCACCCCTCAGCCTTCAATGCTCCAGGGAAAACAGCCCCGGCCTATTCAGCCTCTCCCTATAGCTCAAACCTCCAACCTTGTAAATCTTTGCTAAACCCTTTTAAAGGTTCACAACACTTTTCCTGTAGCAGGGTAACCAGAACTGAACGCAGTATTCCAAAAGTGGCTGAATCAATGTCCAGTACAGGGGCAACGTGGCCTCCCAACATCTGTATTGAAATGCACTGACCTATAAAGGCAAGCATACCAAACACCTCCTTCACTATCCTGTCTACCTGTGACTCCACTTTCAAGAAACTATGAACCGGCACTCCAAGGTATCTTTGGTCAACAACACTCCCCATTAACTTCGCAGATCCTTCCCTGCTCTGCCTTTCCAAAATCAAAATTTCAAAATGGGGTTGAGAAACGTATCAGTTGTCATTGAATGGTGGAGTAGATCTGATGGGCTGAATGGCCTAATTTCTGCACCTATGTCATATGGTCTCTTGCTGTCCTGGACACAGAGTGAGAGAATTTGGAGCAGAAATAGGTCATTTGGTCTTTCCAGTTGGCACCAGCATTGAACAGTTCATAACTGGATATAAATATACCGGCATCTAGGTAGACAGGGTGGGATTTTTTTCACTGCAGCATTGGAGGTTGAGAGATGACCTTAGAGAGGATTATAAAATCTTCAGGGGTATCGTTGAGGTGAACAGTAGGTATTATTTCCCTGGGATGGGTGTTTCAAGGTGAGGGAGCAAACTTTGAAGATGAGTGGAGAAATATTTTAAAAAGACATGAGGGGCACCTTTTTATTTTAAGACAGACAATAGTTCTCATGTGGTATCAATGTCCAGAGGAGGTGGTGGATGCAGGTACAGTTACAGTGTTTAAAAGACATTTGGATAAGTACATAGAGATGTACAGCATGGAAACAGACCCTTCAGTCCAACCCGTCCATGCCGACCAGATATCCCAAACCAATCTAATCCCACCTGCCAGCACCCGGCCCATATCCCTCCACACCCTTCCTATTCATATACCTATCCAAATGCCTATTAAATGTTCCAAATGTAATAGGAAAGGTTCAGAGAGTCTGGGCCAAACACTGGCAGGTGGGACTAGTTTAGTTTCAGAACACAGTCAGCATGGACTAGTTGGACTTAACGGTCTGTTTCTGTGCTGTATGACTGTAACTGTTCTATACTAGTCTTAAAACCATTTTCTTACCTTCCCCAATACCCATCCACTTCTTTGTTCTTCAAAGTCAAATGAACTCAGCCTTGAATACATTCAATGATTGACCTAACTGCAGGAAGACATCCCCACTTCTGAACTCAATTCCTCTTGCTAATATACCACTTGCCTTGCTGATTGCTTGCTGCTCCTGTCTGACAACTGGCAGTGACTGGTGTAGAAGGACACTGAGGCCCCTTTGTCTATCCACACATCATTCCTGATGAAGGGCTCATGCCCAAAACATTGACTCTCCTCCTCCTCAGTTGCTGCCTAACCTGCTGTGCTTTTTCAGCGCCACAATATTCAACTCTGATCTCCATCATCTCACTTTCATCACATCTCAACATATCACCATTTAAACAATGCGCCTCCTCTCTGCGTTTTTTTTTAAACAACAAAGGCTATAGATTGTGTCACTGCATCTGCCATGTGTTTGCAAACTGAGACACAGACCTGGATCAACTTTTCCAGAGTCTGTCCCCCCACCGCCCCCCGATTCACTCTTTCCTTTCACTTGCTGCAAGTTAACAATTGAACCCCAGAATGAAACAAAAAATGGAAAAAGTGGTGAGAAACAGACTGTTGTACTCACAAAAGTTAGACAGAGGAAGGAAGTTAAAGTCTGGGGTGAAGTTCACAGAGAAAGGAGCAGGAGCAGCAGCAGCAGCTTCAGAGCTCACGGTCCAACCTCCACATTTCGACAATGGCCGGCTCTGGTTGGCAGGAGGACCAGTCTCCTTCCGGTCCTCCAAGGTTTTTTTATTTGGTCCATGGAAAGGAGCTGACGCGCAGTTTCTGCGGGCACCAAGGAATTTGCGCAGTGCTTTGCTGACACTGGCGGTCATGCGCAGTGCTTGCTGACACCGTGGAGCATGCTCAGTGTGCAGGAATTTGTTACAAATTTTAAAGTTAAAAATCACAAAACACCAGGTTACAGTCCAATCTGCTTGTTTGGAAGCACTAGCTTTCAGAGCGCTGCTCCTCCATCAGGTGGTTGTGGAGTATAAGATCGTAAGACACAGAATTTATGATCGTATACTCCACAACCGCCTGATGAAGGAGCGGCGCTCCGAAAGCTAGTGCTTCCAAACAAGCCGATTGGACTGTAACCTGGTGTTGTGTGATTTTTAACTTCGTACACCCCAGTCCAACACGGGCACCTCCACATCATGACAAATCTTAAGTGTCCAAATGCGAAGACGAGAGAAAAATGCCGAAGCAAATTTTGTCGAAATGTTTTCCCCTGTGCCTAGACATGTTATTCCTTTTGCATTTTGTCTGGCTGCTCAACGTTTCTGTCGTTTCCCCAGGGTAGAGGTATTGCAAAACTACAGGGTATAGGTTTAGGGTGAGGGGAAAAGATTTTAAAAGATTTAAAAGACTCGGAATATAACATTCACCCCTTACAGGGCGAAAGTGAGGACTGCAGATGCTGGAAATTAGGGTCGAGAGTGTGTGCTGGAAAAGCACAGCAGGTCAGGCAGCATCTGAGGAGCAGGAGAATCGACGTTTTGGGCAAAACCCTTCATCAGAAAATAGCCATGGGGAACTGCAGGGCTGTAGCGTAATCGAGTGTGTCTGGGTGGGATGCTGTTGGGAAGGTCGGTGTGAATGGCCTGGAGGGATGATATGCCTTAGCCATGCTTATATTGAGAAATGGTTGCCCCAGATCTGCTGTGGGACGAGTGGGTTCCAGTTCGTGGGACACTGACACCATTCCTGGGGAAGGTGGGATTTGTGCTGTCTTTCGATTCCCATTCTGCCCCTTGTCCATTTTCTCCCCACCCACTGCCCCGCCCTTTCTCCCTTCTTCACACTGCACCCCGATTCTCTCCCCAACCCTCTGAACCCCAGTCATTCTCTACTCCCCAACCTCTGTCTCCTCTCCATTTCTCTCCCTTCTTCACCACCACCAGTGCCCCCGCCCGTCCTTTTCGTGCCTGAGCCCTCTTTGATCTAGTGGCCGAGCAGAGGCTGATAGCCAAGTTTAGAACACATGATAATGGCCTCAGCCGAGACCCTGGGTTCACATCACACTACAGGAGACCCAGCTGCACAATACACTCTCACACACACAAGCACACTCTCTTACATACTCACACGCTCGTGCAGACCCTCTCTGATAGACATGCTCTCTCTCAGACACACAGTAATACATCCCCACACTCAAACCTCCGCACACACCATCTCACATACTTATACTCCATCTCTCTCACACACACACACACACACTGGACCCAGCATGCACACGCACACACACGTTCTCTCTCATGCATGCACTCACATATAGAAGTCTTTGGGGTGAATCTGCGTTTGCAGAATTATATGTTTGGAAATAGAACCAGTCTCACTCAAGATTAGGATACAGATAGACCCTACCCTCACAGCTTTCATGCATTGTCTGACCTGAGGTGTCACCTCCTTTTATAGAACCTTAAGTTACCTGGAGAATGTGATTTTTAAAAAGTTCTGGGATTTACAGATTAATGAACCGAAATCTACAACCCGTTTTAAAAGATGAAAGACTCAACAGCAATCTCGGTTTCTTCAATATATCATTTATGTTACATGACACTATAATCTTTTATTCTATATTCCGTGTCTTATGATCCTCCTCCACAGCAACTACAGGTCCAAGGAGATCTGTCCCAACTTTCCAATCGACCTTCAGAACTGACACTCCTCAGGCACGGCACCATTCACGTCAACCTGTTGATACCCTGAGACCAACGAGCCACATGCCATGGACGCAGTCAGCTCCAGAAGCAGCTGAGACTTGCTCAGTACGAAATACATTGTACATTGCTCCCAGAATTTCAAGCCGCAACGAGTTTCAAGAACATCTGCTTCTCAGTCTGTCTCCTGCTCCCAGAACACTGCTGTTTGTCCCGTCCCCAGGGATCGGGCTCGCTCCACGAGCGGATAATTGAATCATTTTGTTTCTACTTGCAAGCTGTGCTGGTGGAAGGCAGAGCCCATTCGCTCTTCTGCTCTCTCTCAGTATCACTTGGGGTAGGAGACGTCATTGACACGAATGCATCAAATGGCAACTTTCAACTTGTTCCAAAGGTCTGTTATCGGAGAAATGGCAAGGTGATGTGCTATCGGGACAGACAGAAATGGACACCGGAGACTCTTCCCTCAGGTAAATTGATATGAGTGCCTGCTTGTGCAGCCTGTTTGGTGTTCAGAATTTGACTTGACACAGCAATCCTGCAGAAAGTATTTTGTTACACGGGCGTCTGTTTCTTTACCGCAGGAAATGGACAAAGAAAAGCAAGTCATGTGTTTCAACTTCACCATCTGAGGGAAGAGGTTTCACACTTGAGATCAGAACACACCGACAGAACAGGACAAGACAACTCAGAGCTCCACAATGATTCCAGCGCAACTGTGTAAATCTGACCCTAACCACTCTCTGCACGAAAACGTTCTTCATATGTTATTTTTACTTCCTTTCCTCAAGACTCTGCCTAATTGTTAGCGATCCTTTCAAGCGTGGTACCATTTTCACAAGATTATTTTCTCTGTCCAGACCCCTCATGTCTTGGAAAACGTCAACTGGGCCAGATTTCAAACTTCTGTCTCCAAGGAGAGCTGTCCCAACTTTCCAATCTGCCTTCATTATTGACATTCCTCACGGCCTGCTCCTGCCCAACCGAACTCATCTCGGCATACCTCGACACGGTCCTGTCCTCCTTAGTCCAAGAACTCCCCACCTACGTTCGTGACACCACCCACGCCCTCCACCTCCTCCAGGATTTCCGCTTCCCCGGTCCCCAACGCCTCATCTTCACCATGGACATCCAGTCCCTGTACACCTCCATCCCCCATCACGAAGGACTCAAAGCACTCCGCTTCTTCCTTTCCCGCCGTACCACCCAGTACCCTTCCACCGACACCCTCCTTCGACTGACCGAACTGGTCCTCACCCTGAACAACTTTTCTTTCCAATCCTCCCACTTTCTCCAAACAAAAGGAGTAGCCATGGGCACCCGCATGGGCCCCAGCTATGCCTGCCTCTTCGTAGGGTATGTGGAACAATCCATCTTCCGCAACTACACTGGCCCCACCCCCCATCTTTTCCTTCGCTACATAGATGACTGTATCGGCGCTACCTCGTGCTCCCACGAGGAGGTTGAACAGTTCATCCACTACACTAACACCTTCCACCCCGACCTCAAATTCACCTGGACAGTCTCGGACTCCTCCCTCCCCTTCCTAGACCTTTCTGTTTCTATCTCAGGCGACCGAATCAACACAGACATCTACTACAAACCAACCGACTCCCACAGCTACCTGGACTACACCTCCTCCCATCCTGCCCCCTGTAAAAACGCCATCCCATTCTCCCAATTCCTTCGTCTCCGCCGCATCTGCTCCCAGGAGGACCAGTTCAAAATACGTACAACACAGATGGCCTCCTTCTTCAAGGACCGCAATTTCCCCCCCGACGTGGTCGACGGTACCTTCCACCGCATCTCCTCCACTTCCCGCTCCTCCGCCCTTGAGCCCCGCCCCTCCAACCGCCACCAGGACAGAACCCCACTGGTCCTCACCTACCACCCCACCAATCTCCATGTACAGCGCATCATCCGCCGTCACTTCCGCCACCTCCAAACAGACCCCAGCACCAAGGATATATTTCCCTCCCCTCCCCTATCAGCTTTCCGTAGAGACCATTCCCTCCGCGACTCCCTTGTCAGATCCACACCCCCCACCGACCCAACCTCCACTCCCGGCACCTTCCCTTGCAACCGCAGGAGGTGCAACACTTGCGCCCACACCTCCCCCCTCACTTCTCTCCAAGGCCCCAAAGGAAACTTCCATATCCGCCACAGATTCACCTGCACCTCCACCCACATCATCTACTGCATCCGCTGCAGCCGGTGTGGCCTCCTCTATATTGGGGAGACAAGCCGCCTACTTGCGGAGCGATTCAGAGAGCACCTCTGGGCCACCCAGACGAACCAACCCAACCACCCTGTAGCACAGCATTTCAACTCCCCCTCCCACTCCACCGAGGATATGCAGGTCATTGGACTCATCCACCGCCAAACCACAACAACGCGACGGTCGGAGGAGGAGCGTCTTATCTTCCGACTGGGAACCCTCCAACCACAGGGGATGAACTTGGACTTCACCAGTTTCTTCATCCCCCCCTCCCCCCACCTTGTCTCAGCCGAATCCCTCCAGCCCGGCACCGCCTTCCTGACCTGCAGTCTTCTTCTTGACCTCTCCGCCTCCATCCTACTCCGACCTATCACCCTCACCTTGACCTCTTTCCACCTATCACATTTCCAACGCCCCTCCTCCAAGTCCCTCCTCCCTACCTTTTATCTTCTCCTGCTGAACACTCTCTGCTCATTCCTGAAGAAGGGCCTGTGCCCGAAACGTCGAATCTCCTGTTCCCTGGATGCTGCCTGACCTGCTGTGCTGTTCCAGCAATAAAGTTTCAACTTTGATCTCCAGCATCTGCAGACCTCACTTTCTCCACAATTCACGACAACCTGTTCAGCGCTGTCTCCAATCACCTGCTCTTCTGCTGTCTCCCTCTCTCTGAATCACTTGGGTGAGAGGTGTCAGTTTCACTAAAAAGGCCCTGACCTTGCGGTTGCCAGCCACTTTAACACATCACCCTGTTCCCTGGCCAACATCTCTGTCTCAGGCTTGCAGCAGAGTTCTAGCTCCAGATGAAAGAACAACACCTCATTTTCCACTTGCTGAATCGTTGTGGATCCTTTCAGGTGTGGGAACATTTTCACAACATTATTTCCTGTTTCTGGGTCCCTCATGACTTGGAAAAGTTCGGTTCTCCGAGGAGAGCTGTCCCAATTTTCCAATCTACCTTGATTGCTGACATTCCTCAAACACCGCACCACTCACGTCAACCTGTTGAACACTATCTCCAACCATTTCACTTCCCTGTTTTCTGCCTCATTCGTACCCAACCTCGTTTCACGAAGGTGTTTTTTGAGAAAATTAATCAAGCAGTTTGGCACAAGTCAAGTTAAAAAACGTGGGTTCGTCCGGGATTTGAACCCGATACCTCTCGCAACTCAGGACAGAAAAGGACCCTAAGCGAGAATCATACGCCTAGACCAACGAGCCAGAGAGCCGGCACACAGCTGGCGCCCCACAGCGCTTGCGCGACCTGAGACTTGCTCAGTATGAAATACATTTGAGATTGCTCTGAGGATTGCTAGCGGCAAAGAGTTTCCCGAACAGCTGCTCCTCATTCAGTCTCCCTGCTGCTGTTTGTCCCGTCCCCGGGAACCGGGCTCTCTCCACTGGCAGATAATTCAACCATTTTGCTTCGAAACTTTTCTGCCTCATTCGTACTCCAGACAGCCCAACCTCGTTTCACGGAGGTGTTTTTTGAGAAAATTAATCAAGCAGTTTTGCACAAGTCAAGTTAAAAAACGTATTGTTAGCCGCTAACAGTCTCCATTAACAGTTATTCGCCCTCTCACGCGGATCGTTATTCACTCCTACGTCCTTCCTATTGTTCTCTCTCTGAGCTGGCGGCAAACACAGCAATGTACATCGGAGACTCTGAGCCAGCTGAAACTTGCTCAGTGTGAAGTACATTCCACATTGCTGCAAGAATTGCAAGCAGCAAAGCGTTTCCAGAACATCTGCTTGTCATTCTGTCCCCGGGGCGCTGATATTTGTCTCATCCCCAGGAACTGGACTACCTCCACTGGTGGATAATTAAACCATTTTATTTATACTTGCACGTTGATCTGTGGGGTGGGTCGGGGTGTAGGGTGGGGGGCGGGTAGAGTCCATTCGCTCTTCTGCTCTCTCTCTCTCTCTCTCTCTCAAACCCTTGGGGTGAGAGGTGTCAGTTACATTAATGCGGGGAACATGAACAACTTTGATTGTGAACTTTCTCCAAGGGTCTGTTATCGGAGAGATAGAAAGATGCTGTGCTGGCAGGACAGAAAGAAATGGACACCGAGGACTCTTCGCTCAGGTAAATTCACATTGTTGTGCAGCCTTCTTGGTGTTCAGAAATCGTCTTCACGCAGCAATCTTACGGAAAGTCTATTGCAAAGTGGGCATTGCTTTCTTTGCTGCGACCGCGCAGCAGTTAACATCTGAGCCCCAAGTGTCCCAGATGAAGAGAATCCGAGTGAAACCTTCACTCACTGAGAGTCATCCCCACGGCCTTGAGCTGAGGGACTGCAGGCAGTCCAACACGGAAGGGACGGTTAAAAATGAACCAGTTTTGCCCCCTCAGCCTCTCTGTCCCAGAGACAGGCAGTGGGACGGCATAAACACGTAGCATCATTCTCGCCCAGACAGAAGCCGTTCAGCCCATCGAGTCCGCGACGACTGTCTGTCACTTGTCTCTCTCTCTGAGGTTATTCACAATCGCTGGTATCCGTCCTAATAGTAGGGGACTATGTCTGAGTCGTGATGCGGTTTCTGACATGCTTGTCATTCTCGTCTGAACCAGGGTGGCGAATTACTGCAAGGAATGGACAAAACCGCAAGGCATGTGTTTCAACTTTACCAGCTGATTGGCATCGCAGAGAACTGGGTTTGCGATTCGGTTCAGAGGAAACCGACGAAGACCAGAATACCTCTGAGACCTCGAAAATCGTGCCACTTGATTTGACGAGTGCATCGATATGCTAACGTGCCATTTGGACATTCGGTAAGTAGATGCAAAGGCAGCTTGCAGAAGAGAGAGCACCCATCCAAAGGAAAGCAGCTCGAGGTGACATTGAACAATAGCAGAGGATGGTTTCGATCCATCGACCTCTGGGATATGGGCCCCTGGTGACCCACCAGCAGGTTCACACCGGGGAGAGGTCATTCACTTGGTCCGAGTGTGGGAAGGGATCCATTAACTCCCCTGACCTGCAGGCAAACCGGCACATTCACACCAGGGAGAGGCTGTTCACCTGCTTCGTCTGCGGGAAAGGGTTTAGCTGTTCATCCATTCTGCTGGCGCACAGGCGTTTCCACACTGAGGATAGACCGTTCTCCTGTCTGTGCACGGCAAGGGATTCACGGATTATTCCAGCTGCAGAGACACCAGCAGGTTCACACTGGGGAAAGGCCTTTCACCTGCTCCGTGTGCGGAAAGGGATTTAGTCCGTCATCCCATCTGCTCAGACACTAATCCAGTCACACCAAGTAGAGCACGTTTGGATTCTTTGTGGGTGTGACTTGTATTAGTATTCAAGAGGAAGGGTAGTATTGCTGAGGCAGGACTGACTGCAGGTAGAGTAGGTGCATGGCTGATAGCATTTCTCATAAGCTACCAGAATTGTAGCCGCAGTAAGAAACTTTATTTTTCCTGATTTTAATTGTCCAACCTTCAGCACTGGAAGAGCTCTCTCTTTTACCCATGTAATCATCCTGACAGCCTCACTGGGAAGGGAGAAACTGGAGCCAATCTTTACACGGGCAGATTTCGTCACAGACTCAGAGGCAAGGACTGCAGATACTAGAAAGTCAGTGTCAAAAAGTATGGCACTGGAATGTGATGAAGGGCTTATGCTCGAAACATCAACTCTCCTGCCCCTCGGATGCTGCCTGACCTGCTGTACTTCTTATAGTGCCACACTTTCCAACTCAGATTTCTCCAAAGAGTCAAACATTTCAGGTATATACCTCCTGATGTCACTGCATGTTCCAAATCATTAACAGCCTCTTAATAGATGCTCAACTGACCAATGAATGTGTGCTATCTTGAATACTAATACAAGTCACACCTACACAAAGAATTTAAAAACTCTCTACTTGGTGTGGCTGAAGAGGTGTCTCAGCAGATGGGACGACCGACTGAAGGCCTTCCCACACACAGAGCAGGTAAATGGCCTTTCTCCGGTGTGCACACCCTGGTGTACCCGCAAGGTGGAGGAATCTGTGCAAAAAGAAGTGTATCAGAAGGAGCAGTGAATCAGTAGCAAGTATCGTTAGAAACTGTTAAGATTTTCATCTCTGCAGGTACTGCATCGTTTCATCAGCATTGTGATGTTTACTGGCAGCAGCAGGAAGTGTTGTGGCTGTGTTCATGAGAAACAATGTTAAAAATCACATAACACCAGGATATAGTCCAACAGGTTTATTTGGGAGCACTAGCTTTCGGAGCGCTGCTCCTTCATCAGGTAGCTGTGGAGCAGGATCATAAGACACAGAATTTATAGCAAAAGATCAGTATCATGCAACTGAAATGATATATTGAACAAATCAAGATTGCTGTTAAGTCTTTCATCTTTTAGAATGGGTTGCAGGTTTCAGTTCATTAATATGCAAATCCTAGAACTTCTTTTAAGTCATATCCTCGAGATAACTTAAGGTAGATAGGATAGTGAAGAAGGCGTTTGGTATGCTTTCCTTTATTGGTCAGAGTATTGAGTACAGGAATTGGGAGGTCATGTTGCAGCTGTTCAGGACATTGGTTAGGCCATTGTTGGAATATTGCATGCAATTCTGGTCTCCTTCCTATTGGAAAGATTACAGATTACATTATAGTGTGGAAACAGGCTACACAAGTCCACACCAACCCGCCGAAGCACAACCCACCCATTTACCCCTTACCTAACACTAGGGGCAATTTAGCATGGCTAATTCACCTGACCTGCACATCTTTGGACTGTGGGAGGAAACTGGAGCACCCGGAGGAAACCCACGCAGACACGCGGAGAACGTGCAAACTCCACACAGTCAGTTGCCTGAGGCAGGAATTGAACCCGGGTCTCTGGCGCTGTGAGGCAGCAGTGCTTACCACTGTGCCACCGTGCCGCCCATAAGATGTTGTGAAACTTGAAAGGGTTCAGAAAAGATTTACAAGGATGTTTCCAGGGTTGGAGGATTTGAGTTATAGGGAGAGACTGAACAGGCTGGGGCTGTTTTCCCTGGAGCGTCGGAGGCTGAGGGGTGACCTTATAGAGGTTTACAAAATTGAGGGGCATGGATAGGATAAATAGACAAAGTATTTTCCCTGGGATCGGGGAGTCCAGAACTAGAGGACATTCCGTTTGGGTGAGAGGGGCAAGATATAAAAGAAACCTAAGGGGCAAGTTTTTCACGCAGAAGGTGGTACATGTATGGAATGAGCTGCCAGAGGATGTCGTGGAGGCTGGTACAATTGTAACATTTAAGAGGCATTTGGATGGGTATATGAATAGGAAGGGTTTGGAGGGATATGGGCTGGGTGCTGGCAGGTGGGATTAGATTGGGTTGGGATTTCTGGTCGGCGTAGACGGATTGGACCAAAGGGTCTATTTCCATGCTGTACATCTCTAAGACTCTATGACTCTATTTTATAAAAAGAAGTGACAGCTCAGACAATGCATGGAAGGTATGAGGTTCAAGTCTGTCAGTATCCCAATCTTGAGTCAGACTGGTTCTATTTCCAAAGTAGGAATTTATAAAATTATTACATGCATTGACTGCCTGCAGATTGTGCACTTTTTGTGCAAAATACAATGTATTTGCAAATATAATTCCGCAAATTCACCCTATTGATTTACGTGCATGTGTGTGTGTATGAGTGTGTGTGTGTGTCTGTGTGTGTCTGTGAGAGAGAGAGAGAGAGACTGTATAGTGTAGTGGAGTCACATGTAGTGTGACATCAACCCAAGGTCCATTTGAAGCCATCCTCATGTCTATTGATACCCACGTTTGGAATCCAAGTAGAACTTAGCCTCTGCTCAGCCACCAGAAATGATTAAGCAGTTACACAACACACATTGGAGAGTGTAAGGTGGGACTTGTCTTTTGATTTGCAGAAGGTGGGAGGCTCTGGATGCTGTGATCCAGGCAAACACATGTTGGTGGACATTTGGCTCAGAGAATGGAGCTGAAAGCCAGGCTGCAGACCTTTTATGAAAAAGATAACCAGACATTTTATTCCAGGAGTTGGTCATTCCTCTCCGGACAGACCCTTATGATTGACCCTGTCCACTGACTCAGGAGGTGTGAGCGTGGATGAGGCAGGTAAAGGGGATCTGAGAGAGGGCTGCAAGGGAGTGGAAGAGCGAACTGGCTGGGTGCTGGGAGTACGAACAACATTGGGGAGGTGGTGGTAAGGGACAGAATAGTGACAGGGATTGTCTCCGGTCTCCGCAATTGGTAGCAGGAGGCCAGATGACATCGGTGTCTATCTGGTGCCAGGATTCAGGAACCAATGTGTTCAGGGCTGAAGATGTGGGAAAGGGAGGTTACAGCAGGTGTGGTCCACAAATGTCAGGAGAGAGCCTCTGCTGAGGCTACGTGAAAAATTAGAAGCTAACTCTGGACGGCACAGTGGCTCAGTGGTTAGTACCGCTGTCTCACAGTGCCAGGGGTTTGATTCCATCCTTGGGCAACTGTCTGTGTGGACTTTGGCACATCCTCCTCCTTGTGTCTGTGTAGGTTACCTGCGAGTGCTCTGGTTTCCTCCCACAGTCCAAAGATCTGCAGTTTAGGGTGGATTGGCCATGCTGAAGTGTGCAGATTAGAGTGGGTTAGCCATGAGGAACTGCAGGGCTGTAGGGTCAGCAGATGGGTCTGGATGGGATGCTATTTGGAATGTCAGTGTGAATTCTATGGGCCGAATGGCCTGTCAGAATTATGATTCTACTGCCTTCGCCACGTATATATTGAGAAATGATTGACACAGATCTGCTGTGGGAGGAGTGGGTTCCAGTTCGTGAGATATCAACACCGGTCCTGGGGAAGGTGGGATTTGGGCAGTCTCTCCCCCCCACCCTCTGCCCCCCTGTCCAATCTCTCCTCACCTACTGTCCCCGTCCATTCTCTCTCAACCCCCACCCTCTGCCCTGCATTCTCTTCCTCCCCACCTCTGCCCACCAGTCTTTCTCTTTCCCTCACCATTGGTCCCCACAACCTTCTCCATTCCCATCACCCTCTGTTCCCCCCAGTGTTCTCATCCTCCCACCCTCTGTCCCCCTGTCAATTATCTCTCTCACCCCTTGACACTCTGCCCCCTCTGTCCATTCTCTCTCCTTCTCTTCCACCCACTCCCTGTCCTTGCGGATGCCTCAAACCCTCTTCGATCGCTGTATCAAACCCTTCTAGGAAGAGAGAAAGAGAATGGATGTTGATGACTCTACCTGGTAGACACGGCTGCACGAGAAATGACTGATCTTTAAAATTGAGAATAGCTAAAATTATATATTCAGAAATATCATGAAAGCATGTTCAACTTTATAGAAAAGCTGCAGACATCTTTCTGAAACTTGCATTCAAATATGTCCAGTTAGTCCACAGTTGAGGACAGGGTGTAATTTGTGGATGGCCCATTCCTAGTCTTGTGAAATTGATTCTGACTATGCAGAAATAGAACCATAGAGTTGTACAAACCCGTCGGTCCATGCTGACCAGGTATCCTTAATTAATCTTGGCCCATATACCCATCCAAATGTCTTTTAAATTTTGTAATTGTACCAGCCTCCACCACTTCTTCTGGCAGCTAATTCAATACATGCACCACCCTTTGCGTGAAAAATTTGCCCCTTAGGTCCTTTTAATATCTTTCCCCGCTCACCCAAAATGAATGCCCTCTAGTTCTGGACTCTCCCACCCCAGTGAAAAGACCTTGTGTATTTAACCTATCAATGCCCCTCATGATTTTATAAATCTCTATAAGGTTTTATAAACCCTCAGCATCCAACGCTGTATGAAAAACAGCCCCAGGCTATTCAGCCTCTCCCTGCAACTGAACCCCTCCAACCTTTGCAACATATTTGTAAATCGTTTTTGAACCCTTCTAAGTTTCACAACATCATTGCTACTCATGATTAATAGGCTGTGAACAATCTATCTTGTTCAGGGCATAAGAGGGGGCATTTGTTGAGGGGAATTAACTTTCAAAGTGTTTTTTCCTGACCCTGAGGTCCCTTGAAATCTTTTCCCTCTCAACCGAAATCTATGCCTCTAGGGGACTCCCCTACCCTGGGGAAAAGACATTCAAAAGTTGAGGAGTCACACAAAATGCAAACGCAATAAAATGTCGAGCTACAGGTTTAAAAAAATGTGGCTACATCCACCACTCGAACTGAATTGAATTTATTTGACATTTGGGTACAAAATCTTGTCAGCATCGCCACAGACCACACTGCGCATACGCCTCGGTATCAGTAAGTACTGCGCATGTTCGGCGGCGTTAACAAGAACTGCGCATGCCCCACGCTGTCCGCAATTACGGACCGCGACCTTCTTCTGATGGGCCAATGGGGAGCTCGGGATGACCGGAAGGAGCCTGGTTCCTTTGTTAATCAGAGCCTTGCTATTGTCTGAATACGGAAGTTAGACCATGAGCTTCTGAAGCTGCTCCTGCTGTTGTTCCTCTCTGAATGAAGATTGAGCTTCACCCCAGACTGCAACTTCTTTCCTCTGTCCAACATCTGTGAGTACGGCACTCTCTTTTCTTACCCCCTTTTCCATTTGTTTTCATTCTGGGGTTCAATTTTTGTTTTGCAGCAATTGAAAGGAAAGGGAGTGAATCCCGGCGAGGGGAGAGAGTCTGGAAAAGTT
Organism: Chiloscyllium plagiosum; assembly: GCF_037043375.1. Lineage (NCBI taxonomy): Eukaryota > Metazoa > Chordata > Chondrichthyes > Orectolobiformes > Hemiscylliidae > Chiloscyllium > Chiloscyllium plagiosum. The sequence goes on from NW_028270165.1 coordinate 83,869,828, forward strand.
GGTCCAAGATTGTGTCTCAGTTAGCAAACACGTGGCAAATGTAGTAGCACAATGTGAAGTTATCGCATTTGCTGTTTGTAAAAAAAAAGCAGAAAGGAGACGCATTCCTTAAATAGTGATATATTGGGATGTGAAGAAAGTGAGGACTGCATATGCTGGAGATCAGAGTCAAAAAGTGTAGGGCTGGAAAAGCATAGCAGGTTCAGGCAGCATCTGAGGAGCAGGAGATTCGACATTTCAGGCTTGAGCCCTTCATCAGGAATGATATGTTGATGTACAAACAGGCCTCAGCGTCCTTCTATACCAGCAAGCAATGAGCAAGGCAAGTGGTACATTAGCAAGAGGAATTCAGAGGTGGCGATGTCTTCCTGCAGTTTGTGGGGGGGGGGGGGTTCATTGAATATATTCAATGCTGAGTTCATTTGAATTTTTGACAACAAGGAAGTGGATGGTCATGGGGGGAGGCAAGAAAATGGGTTTAAGACCAGAAAAGAACAGTTAGACAGTCAGACAGTGCAGAAACAGACTGTTCTGTCCAACTAGTCCATGCTGACTATGTTCTCAAACTAAACTAGTTGCACCTGCCAGTGTTTGGCCCACATCTCTCCGAACCATTCCTATTCATGTGCTGATCCAAATGCTTTTTAACCCTTTTAACTGGACTACATCCACCACTTGAACTGAATTGAATTTATTTATTGTCACATGTACTGAGGCACAGTGAAAAGCGTTGTCTTGCGATCCCATAGTTAAGTAGCATAGTAAATAATAGGTAAACAGCAGCAAAAACAAAGGTTCAGGCAAATCCTGAGAGTTTGAGAGTCCATTCAGTGTTCTAACAATAGTAGGGTAGAAATTGTTACAAAACTGGCTGGTGCATTTGTTCAGGCTTCTGTACCTTCTCCTCGATGGTAGAGGTTGTAGACAAACATTGCCAGAGTGGGATGGATCTTTAAGAATGCTGGCGGCTTCCCTTGACAGCAGGCCTGGTAGATGGATTCTATAGATGGGAGGTTGGCCTTTGTGATTGTCTGGGCTGAGTTCACCACTCTCTGTAACCATCTCCAATCTTGAATGGTACAGTTGCCATACCAGGTCGTGATACATCCAAGACAGCTTGTTGTGGATGACCACTCCCAGGAGCTTGACACTCTCCTCTCATTCCACCTCTGTGCTGTTAATGTGTATGGGGGCATGAGTAACATCCCGCCAAAAGTCAATAACGAGTTTCTTGGTTTTGCTAGCATTGAGATCTAGTTTGTTTTCAGTGCATCATTTTTCCAGGTCTTCCATCTCCCGTCTGCAGTCTGTTTTGTTGCCATCTGAGATTTGACTGACTATAGTGGTGCCAGTGAACTTGTAAATGGCGTTAGTCTTTTATTTGGTGACGCAGTCATGGGTATACAGTGAGTACAGTAGGGGGCTGAGTATGCACCCCTGGAGGGCTCCAGTGTTGAGTGTTAGTGAGCATCAAATAGTCCCCAGTCTTCACTGATTGTGGCCTGTGGGTCAGGAAACTGAGGATCCAGTTGCAGAGAGTGGGGCTTAGTCCGAGATCACTAAGTTTAGTCATCAGTCTCGAGGGGATAATAGTGTTAAAGGCTGAACTGTAGTCAAGTAGGATTCTTACGTACCTGTTCTTGGTGTCAAGATGTTCTAGGGAGGAGGGAAGGGCAAATGATATGGCATCTGACGTGGATCCCAATTTGCCGATAGGCAAATTGGAGTGGGGTAAGAGTAGTGGGAAGGCTGGAGTTGATTAATGCCATGACCAACTTTTCAAAGCAATTCATGACCACCGAAGTTAGGAAAACTGGGCGGTAGTCATTGAGACGTGCTGCATGAGTCTTCTGAGGCACAGGGATGATGTTGGCCCTCTTGAAACAGGCAGGGACAATGGCCTGCTGCAGGGAGAGGTTGAAGGTGTGCGAGAAGACCTCTGTCAGTTGATCTGCCCATGCTCTGAGTGCACGGCCTGGTCCTACGTCTGATCCCATCGCTTTCCTTAGATTCACACGAAGGAAAACTGATCTGACCTCTGGGCTTTCTCTGGACATTCATTCCACACACAAACTACTCTCTTAAAAAAGGGTGCTTCTGATGTCTTTTTAAAAACTTTCTCCTCTCGCCTTAAAAATGTGCTCCCTAATCTTGATGCTCACATCTGAGCGAAAGGACATCTCTATCCTTCGTGATTTTATAATCCTCTGTGAGGTCACCTCTATGCTCCAGTGAAAAAAAAATCCCAGTGTATCCACCTAGATGTAAGTAGATTAATGTCCAGTCATGATCTGTTGAACGCTGGTGCAGGCTTGAAAGACCAAATGGCCGACTCCTGCTCCCAAGTTTCTCTCACTGTGTCCAGAACAGCAAGAGACCATAAGACACAGGAGCAGAAATTAGGCCAATCAGCCCATTGGGTCTGCTCCACCATTCAATCATGGCTGATAAGTTTCTCAACCCCATTCTTCAGCTTTCTCCCCTTGATACTCAAGAACCTATCATCTGTTTCAGTCTTAAATATACTCAGTGACTTGGCTGCCACAGCTTTCTGTGGCAGTAAATTTCATAGATTCGCCACTGTCTGGCTGAAGAAGTTTCTCCTTATCTCCGTTCGAAAAGATCTTCCGTTTACTCGAAGGCTGTGCCCTCGAGTCCCCATCTCTCCTACCACTGGAAACATCTCCCCCAAAATGCACTCTGTCCAAGCCATTCAACATTCAATTAAATCCCCCCTGAGTGTAGGCCTGTTAATCAGCATGAACCAGACTTTCCAGGATGAGGCAGAGCAGGGATTAGGTTCAGTAAAATGAGAATAAAAGGAGTGTGTTTGGGATGGAGATTTTCAGCTTTTAGGGAATAAGGGAGGAAAGAGTTTGCTATAAATTTTAATCGATCGGATGGAATAATGGACCGAGGATTGGCAGATGGAGTTTAATTTAGACGAACGTGAGGTGTTGCATTTTAGGAAAGCAATCCAGGACTTAACCAGTTAATGGGGAATGTTGCTAGTGAGGGTGAGAATAGGTGGACAGGGCAGATGAATGCGTGGCTGAGGAACTGGTGCATGGGAGAAAGGATCCAAAAATGTGAATATTTGGAATCTCTTCTGGGGTAGAAAAGACCTGGACAAGAAGGATGGATCGCACCCGAATTGGAAGGGGACTAATATATTGCTGGGAGATTTGCGAGAGCTGCTCAGGAGGATTTAAACTAGTAAGGTAGGGGTGGGTGGGGGGCACGGATTGCTGGGACCCAGAGAAATAGTGAGGAAAGAGATCAGTCTGTGACTGGTCCAGTTGGGAAAGGGACTGAGTTAACCAATCAGAGCAGGAAGTAACAAAGCAGAGAACAAGGTAGGACTGGTAAATTAAACTGCATTTATTTCAATTGCAAGAGGCCGAACAGGGAAGGCAGATGATGGTTAGGAACTTGGGACTGAGATATCATGGCAGTTACAGAAACATGGCTCAAGGATGGACAGCACTGACAGCTTAATGTTCTAGAACACACATGGGATTGGAAGGATAGAAAGGGGGGCAGGAGAGGAGGGAGAGTGGCTTTTTTGATAAGGGATATATTACTGTGCTTAGGGAGGATATTCCTGGGAATACATGCAGGAAGCTTATTTGGGTGGAACTGAGAAATAAGAAAAGGGATGATCACCTTATTGGGATTTTATTACAGACTCCCTAATAGTCAGAGGGAAATTGAGAAAAATATTGTAAGATTTCAGTTATCTGAAATAATAATAGGGTGGTTATGGTCAGGGATTTTAACATCCAAACATAGACTGGGACTGCCATAGTGTTTCAAGGCAGTAGAAAGGCAGTTGGAGTATACTTAAGAGTAAACTCAGGAGGGCAAAAAGGGAACATGAGATAGCTTCGACAAGTCGAGTTAAGGAGGAATTTAAATGTGTACAAGAAAATTTTCTGATTCAGTAAGTGGATGTTCTGACTAGTGAAGGTGCAAACCGTGACCTACTCTTGGGAAATAAGGCAGGGCAGGTGACTGAGCTGTCAGTGGAGGAGCACTTTGGGGCCAGTGACCATAATTCTATGAGCTTTAAAAGAGTGATGATAAAGTATAGACCAGATCTAAATTGGAGGATGGCTAACTTGGTATTAGGCAAGATCTTTCAAAAGCTAACTGGGAGCAGATGTTCGCAGGTAAAGGGATGGCTAGAAAATGGGAAGCCTTCAAAAATAAGAAACAGAGTCCAGAGACAGTATATTCCTGTTAGGGTGAAAGGGGAAAAACTAGGTAAAAACAAGGACTGCAGATGCTGGAAACCAGATTCTAGATTAGATGAAGGGCTTTTGCCCAAAACATCGATTTTCCTGCTCTTCGGTGTTTTAAAAAAAATTCTCAAGGTCAAGGACCAGGCTCGCAGGAAAGTAGTCTGACACAGAACAAACAGCCAAGAGGCGAATCTGCTAGAATATAAGTGTTTTATTCCCCGCAGCGTCGCCACAACCAGTCTCGTACTCACAACGGGTCTGGTTTATACTCACTCTACGTGTTACCGGAACTGGGAGCCGTCAGTTCTCGTAGAGCGGTTGCCAACAACCCACGCTCGGCGGTTAAACGTAACCCCGGAGCAGACTCACCGAACTGGAGACTTTTCCAGCTGATATACTCTTTTCCAGATATAAACATTCATGTGAACAGCAGAGCAAGGCTAAAAAACACATTCCATTCTGGTTACATACAGATAAGATTCACACGGGGAGGTGTGTAATAAGATTCACACGGGACTAAGCAACACCTCCATTCCGGTTAGATTCACACATGTATTGGGACATAATTTTTAACCGTTTCACCACATTCCACTGCTTGGAATTTTACACCACATTCGGATGCTGCCTGAGCTGCTGTGTTTTTTCAGCACCACTCTCATCTGGAACCCAGGGTGAAAGGGGAGGCTGGTAGGTGTACTGAATGCTGAATGACTAGAGGAATTGAGCTTTTGGTTCAGAAAAAGAAGGAAGCATATGACAAGTATAGACAGGAGAGATCGAGTGAATCCTGACAGTACAAAGCAGTTGGAGTATACTTAAGAGTAAACTCAGGAGGGCAAAAAGGGAATGAGATAGCTTCGACAAGTAGAGTTAAGGAGAATCCAAAGGGTTTTTATAAATACATTAAGGAGAAAAGGGTAACTGGGGAGAGAACAGGGCCCCTCAAAGATCAGCAAGACAGCCTATGTGTGGAGCTGCAGGAGTTGGGGGAGATAATAAACAAGTATATTGCATCAGTGTTTACTGTAGGGAAGGACATGCAAGAAATAGAATGTGTAGAAACAGATGATGATATCTTGAAAAATGTAAAATGTCCATACTACAAAGGAGGTGGTGCTGGATGTCTTGAAATGCATGCAAGTGGATAAATCCCCAGAACCTGAACAGTTGTACCCTAGAACTCTGTGGGAAGCGAGAGAAGTGATTGCTGGGTCCCTTGCTGAGGTATTTGCACCATCGATAGTCACAAGTGAGGTGATGAAAGACTGGAGGTTGTCTAACGTGGTACCAATATTTAAGAAAGATTGCAAGGAAACGCCAGGGAACTATCAACCAGTGAGCCTGACTTTGCCGGAGGGCAAGTGGTTGGAGGTAATCCTGAGGGACAGGATTTACATGTATTTGGAAAGACAAGGACTGATTAAGGATAGTCAGCATGGCTTTCTGCGTGACAAATCATGCCTCACGAACTTGATTGAATTTTATGAAGAAGCAGCAAGGGATTGACGAGGGCAGAGCAGTCGACATGATCTCCATGGACCTCAGAAAGGCATTCAACAAGGTTCCTCATGAGAGACTGGTTAGCAAGGTTAGATCTCGAGAAATACAGGGAGAACTAGCCATTTGGATACAGATCTGGCTTGAAGGTAGTAGACAGAGAGTGGTGGTGAAGGGTTGATTTTCAGACTGGAGGCCTGTGACCAGTGTTGTGCCACATGGATTGGTGCTGGTCCCACTACTTTTCATCATTCATTTGAATGATTTGGATGTGAGCATAAGAGGTATAGTTAGTAAGTTTGCAGATGACACCAAAATTGGAGGTGTAGTGGACAGCAAATAAGGTTACCTCAGATGACAATGGGATCTTGATCCGATGGGCCAATGGGCTAAGGAATGGCAGATGGAGTTTAATTTAGATAAATGTGAGGTACTACATTTGGAAAAGCAAATCAGGTAAGGTCCGAGGGAGTGTTGCTGATCAAAGAAACCTTGGAGTGCAGGTTCATAGCTTCTTGACAGTAGAGTCGCAGGTAGATAGAACAGTGAGGAAGGCATTTGTATTGCCTTCCTTTATCAGTCAGAGCATTGGGTAGGAAAGTTGAGAGGTCACGATGCAGCTGTATAGGACACTGGTTAGGCCACTTTCGGAATATTGTGTGCAATTCTGGTCTCCTTCCTAACAGGAGGATGCTGTGAAACTTGAAAGGGTTCAGAAAAGATTTACAAGAATGTTGCCAGGTTTGGAGGATTTTAGCTATCTGGAGAGGCAGAATAGACTCGGGCTGTTTTCCTGGAGCGTCAGAAGCTTTTGTGGGTGGGGGTGGGGGTGACCTTCGACACGTTTATTCTATCCATAATCCTCATGATTTTATAAACAGACAAGGTCTTATCCCTGGGTTGTGGAGTCCAGAACTAGAGGGCATAGGTTTAGAGTGAGAGGGGAAAGATTTTAAAAGGGACCTCAGGGACAAGTGTTTCATGCAGAGGGTGGTGAATGTATGGAATGAGTGTCAAAGTAAGTGATGGAGGATGGTACAACTAAGGCATTTAAAAGGCATCTGGATGGGTATATGAATAGGAAAGGTTTACAGCGATAGTGGCCAAGTCCTGGCAAATGGGACGAGATTAGGTTAGGATAACTGGTCGGCATGGACGAGTTGGACTAAAGGGTCTGTTTCCGTGCTGTACACCTCTACGACTTTACTTCAGGACTCTGAAATTGTTCATGAAAACCACTTCAGTAATCTGCCCAGTTTTAAGACTACAATATACAGGAGCAGAATGAGGCCATTTGGCCCATTGAGTCTGCTCCACCAGTCGATCATGGCCGATATGTTCTCAACCCCATTCTGTTTCCTTCTCCTCGTAACCCTTGATCCCCTTACTTATCAAAGACCTATCTATCCCTGTCTTAAATGCCCTCAACGACTTGGCCTCCACAGCGCTCTGCAGCAATGAGATCCACAGATTCACCATCCTCTGGCTGCAGAATTTCCTCCTCATCTCAGTTCTGAAGGCATTCCTTCACCCTGAGCCTGTGTCCTCTGGTCCTCGTTTCTCCTACTGGTGAAAACATCTTCCCTACATCCACTGTATCCATTCAGAGTCACGCAGCACGGAAACAGATCCTTCGGTCCAACCAGTCCATGTTGACCATAATCCCAAACTAAACTAGTCCCACCTACATGTACTTGGCCCAATATCCGTCTGAACATTCATGTACTTATCCAAATGTCATTTAAATGTTGTGACTGTAGGCGTATCTACCGCTTCCTCTGGAAATTAATTCCACACGTGAAGCACTCTGTGTAAAAATGTTGCCCCTTATTTTGTTTTTAAATCTTTCTGTTCTCACCTTAAAAATATGTCCGCTAGTCTTGAAATCCCTCATTCCAGGGAAATGACTCCTGGCATTCATCTTCTCTGTATCCAGCAAGATTTTATAAATCTCAAAGAAGACGTGAAATGTTAGCTTGCTCTCTCTATGTGGACGCTGTCTGACCAGCTGTGATCTACAGCATTTGTTGTTTTCAGGACGGATTCCAGCATCTGTCGCAATGCGCTCCTAAATGTTGGCTACCTCTTTCCAGATCCTTTGAGACTCAACCTTACTCAACAATCCACTGTGCGGTACAGTCAATAAAGTTCCACATTGCATCTCTTTCAGCACACACGGGCAGCACGTGGCTCAGTGGTTACACTGCTGCCTCACAGCACCAGGGACAAGGATTTGACTCCAGCTTCAGGTGACTGTCTGTCTGTGTGGAGTTTGCACATTGTCCCCCCCCCCCCCCCCCCGTGTAGCTGTGTGGGTTTCATCTAGATGCTCCGGTTTCCTCCCACAGTCCAAAGATGTACAGGTTAGGGTGAATTGGCTATGCTAAATTGCCCCATAGAGTTCAGGGATGTGTGGATTAGGTATATTAGTCGGAGGTAAATGGAGAGTTGTTGGGCCAAATGGCCTCATTCCGCACTGTAGGGATTCGACGTGGCAACCCCCCAGCTGTTTGCATTTCCTGTAAGGGAAGTGGGGACGGGCCGAAAGTTCAGTGTGTGTGTGAAGCGAAAATTAAACGTAGTGCTTTGCTTGAGCTCAAGCTGAGTGACTTGGTGGCGGGACTGGAAAAGGAAGGTACGGTGTCTGTGGTTAGTGATGCTGCCTCACGGTACCAGAGAGCCAGATACAATTCCAGCCTCGGGGCCGTTGTCTGTGTGGATATTGCACATTCTCCGTCTGGTGTTTGCTGCGGATTTCTTCCAGTGCACCTGTTTCTTCCCACTATCCAAAGATGTGCAGGTTTGGGTGAATTAGCCATGTTAAATTGTCCATAGTGTCCAGGATGTGTAGATTAGATGCATTAATCAGGTGTAAATGTAGAGAAATCAGAGTAGGGTAATGGTGCTTTCAATTTCATGGAATTACAAAAGAAAAGAATGTTCGCATAAAGTAGAATTGCTTGTTCTGAATTTCTACCCTGACTGACAGTGATAACTTTCATAATCTGTTTTTTCCAGTGCATTTGAAGATTTGAAGACTGAAGTTTCAAATTCAGTAGTTGAAGGGCTTATGCCCGAAACAGCAACTCTCCTGCTCCTTGGATGCTGCCTGACCTGCTGTGTATTTCCAGCACCACACATTTTGACTGACTCTCCAGCATCTGCAGTCCTCATTTTCATGTCAATGACAGACAGTCAATCAATCCATTGGGACTCTAACGATTTTTGACTATGATTCTGTGAGAAGGAGCAAAACTCTTTGTTTTGTGTTTCAGTTTCAGTATGCTTTCAGCATCAGTGGAGCTGGATGAGAGACGCTACTGTGGCAGCGCATTGAATGTGCAGCCTGTAACAATTATACAGCCTGGAAAGAGGAATTCACGGCAGGGAGGGTTTGTACATGCGTTTGTGTGCAGCTGAAGCTTTGGCCATGGAGAAACCAGAGGAATCTCGCCCCATGGAGAAACCGTGGAAGTGTGGTGACTGCGGGATAGGCTTCAGTGTCCCATCTGCCCTGGAAATTCATCAGCGCAGTCACACCAGGGAGAGGCCGTTCTCCTGTCCAGAGTGTGGGAAGGGATTTATCCGCTCTTCCCACCTGCTGGACCAAGTCCACACTGGGGAGAGACCATTCACCTGCCCCGAGTGCGGGAACAGCTTCACCCACTCCTCCCACTTGCTGGCGCATCAGCGTGTCCACACCAGGGAGAGGCCCTTCCCCTGCTCTGATTGTGGGAAGGCCTTCAGCAAATCCTCTGACCTGAAGCACCAGCAGGTCCACACGGGGGGGGGGGGGGGGGGGTGGGGAAGGCCATTCAGTTGCCCCAAGTGCGGGAAGGCCTTTAGCGATTCCTCTGCCCTGCTGAGGCACCAGTGGGTCCACACAGGCAAGAAGCCGTTCCCCTGCCCTGAATGTGGGAAGGGCTTCAGCAGTTCCTCCTCCCTGCTGACCCACTGGCGGGTCCATACTGGGGAGAAGCCATTCTCCTGCTCAGTGTGCGGGAAGGGCTTTGCGGTCTCCTCCAACCTCGTGGCCCACCAGTGGGTCCACACGGGGGAAGAGGCCCTTCAGCTGTCCTGAGTGCGGGAAGGCTTTCAGCAATTCCTCCCACCTGCTGAGGCACCAGCGGGTCCACACTGGGGAGAAGCCATTCTCCTGCCCAGAGTGCGAGAAACGCTTTAACCGCTCCTCCCACCTACTGACCCACCGGCGGGTCCACACGGGAGACTGGCCATTCTATTGCCGAGTGCAGGAAGGGCTTCAGCAATTCTTCTGCTCTGCTGACCCACCGGTGGGTCCATACAGGGGAGAGGCCACTCAGCAGCCCAGAGTGTGGCAAGGGCTTCAGCGATTCCTCCAATCTGCTGACTCACCGGCAGGTTCACACACGGGAGAGGCTATTCTGCTGCCCTGAGTGTGGTAAGAGGTTCACATTTTCCAGCAACTTGCGAAGACACCAGCGGGGGCACCAGTGCTCCCAACAATTGGATTCAGTCAGTGACGCTACTGTGGACTAAATCTTGCCCCATTCTTGCAATGGGTGCAGTGGGAAAGTTGGTGGGCTTTTTTAAAAAAAAAAATCTGGACTGCACACTGCCCCGCACCCCCAACTGCAACCCCACAGTGGCTCAGGGCGGCATGGTGGCTCAGTGGTTAGCACAGCTGCCTCATAGAGCCATGGACCGGATTTGATTCTACTCTTGGGGAGACTGTCTGTATGGAGTTTGAACGTTCTCCTGCCATGTCTGCGTGGGTTTCCTCTGTGTTCCGGTTTGCTCCCACAATACAAAGATGTACAAGTTAGGGTGAGTTAGCCTAGCTAAATTGTCCATAGTGTTCAGGGATGTGTCAGCGTGGTGCATTAGTCAGGCGTAAATGTAGACTGGTCAAGAGCGTGGTGCTGGAAAAGCACAGCAGGTCGGGCAGCATCTGAGGCGCAGGAGCATCGACGTTTTGGGCATAAGTCCTTCCTCAGTAATGATGCCTGAAACATTGATTCTCCTGCTCTTCGGATACTGCCTGATCTGCTGTGCTTTTCCAGCACCACACTCTCGACTCTGATCTCCAGCATCTGCAGTCCTCACTTTCTCCAAGTAAATGTAAAGTAATAGGGTTAAGAGAATGGGTCTGGGTGGGTAACTCTACGGAAGGTTGGTGTTGCCTTGTGGGCCAAAGGGCCTGTTTACATTCTGGAGGGATTCTGTGATCCATAAACTTTGCTTCCAGTGGGCAACGCTACTCGGAGTCTGGGACTGCACGTCCCCACTGAAACAATCCACAGAAAGCTAAGACCACAAGAGCAGACATTAGGCCATTCAGCCCACTGTGTCTGCTCCGCCATTTGTTAGAAACAAAAAAAAAATTGTGGTTGCTGGAAATCAAAGGAGGCAAGCAGGAGGCTGGGAGAATGCAGCAAGCCAGGTAGCATTAAGAGGCGAAGTTAGCATTTCAGGTATTAACCCTCCTTCAGGACTGAAGAAGGGTTCTTCCCGAAACATTGGCTTCTGTATCAGAAACAATTTACCAGGATGTTGCCGGGGGTTGGAGGGTTTGAGCTGCAGGGATAGGCTATTTGGCTGGGTGAGAGATTTAAAAGGGACGTAAGGGGCAATGTTTTCACGCAGAGGGTAGTGTGTGTATGGAATGACTTTCCAGAGAAAGTGGAGGCTGGTACAATTATACCACTTAGGCATCTGATTTCGGACATGAATAGGAAGGGTTGAGAAGATATGGGCCAAATACTGACAAGTGGGACCAAATTAATTTAGGATGTCTTGTCAGCATCGATGAGTTGGACCAAAGGGTCTGTTTCTGTGCTGTAAGTCTCTATGTCTACCGGTCCTGATGTAAGTTTTAAAATGGAGTCCAAGTAACTTTGAATAGTTCAGTCTTGTTGAACTCACCTCTTGAAAGGTTTCAAATGAATCCCTCCAAATGATACTGTTTAAAAATGCCGTATTGGACAAAATATCCCATTAAGTTCGACACAAACCCACAGCTGAAGACATCAGAAGTCACACAACACCACCTTACAGACCAACAGGTTTATTTGAAATCACAAGCTTTAGGAGCATTGCTCCTTCTTCAATGCTGCTCCTTCGTCACTTCACTGACAAAGGAGCAGTGCTCCGAAATCTCGTGAGTTCAGATAAACCTGTTGGACTCTAACCTGGTGCCATTTGACTTCTGCCCTTGTCCAGCCCAATCCAACACCAGCACTTCCACATCAGAGTTGACTAATGAGATCAGATTTTATTCAGTGTGATTAAGTGAGATGCTCATCTGAAAACTCAAAACTGTTGGAGCGACAAAAAGACACGAGTCAGTGCTACAGCACGGAGACAGGCTCATCGGCCCAACTGGTCCATGCCGACCAAAATGTCCATCAAAAGTAACCTCAATTACTTGCATTTGGCCACTATCCTTCTAAGACTTTCCTCTCCATGTATTTGACCAAATGTATTTTAAATGTTGTTAATGTACCGACCTTAACCACTTACACTGGCAGCTCAGTCCATACACAAACCACACTCTGAAAAAAATATGTGGGGCAAAAATTTTACAATCTCTCCCCTCTCACCATACAAATGTGTCTCCAATCTTGAAATTCCGCCATACTTGGGAAGAGACAACAATCCTTAACCCTATCTGTAACCCTCACGGTTTTATAAACTTCGCCTCTCATCCTCCTCTGCTCCAGGGGGAAAACATCCCAGCCTTAATTCCAATTTGTTAATAATGGTGCAGTGATGATTTCAGCTGTGTGTGTGTCAAGGATCTCTCATTTCTAAACCAATGCAGTGCCACTTAAGTTTACCTGACCTTAAAACAAATGGTACCCCTTCATTTAAAATATCTATGGTTTCTGTGCAAAGTCAGTCCTCATTGGAAAACAGCCAATAGTGTGTTAAATCACATAGGCTGCTTCTGACCAGGTTTGTATGCTCTGTTTTGAGATGTAGGAGTAAAACTTCATGGTAAAAGATTAATGCAGCCTTTATTCATGACTCATTATTAAACACACTTTCTCCATTTACAGCTGTAATTGAGAGACTTCTCTGAATTAGTCGACATGTTTGTAACAAGTTGTGAAACATGAAAGGGTTCTGAAAAGATTTACAAAGATACTGCCAAGGTTGGAGGGTTTGAGCTGCTGCAAGAGGCTGAAATAGACTGGGGCTATTTTCCCTGGAGGGTCAAAGGCTGAGGGGTGACCTTGCAGACGGTTTTGCGGTAGAAGTGTTTTAGAAAAAAAATCTCAAACCTTTGTTGCCTTTGCCAATATCTGTTGGCCATTAGTGAAGTCCCTTAGCCAAAATGAATCAGACCGTCTGCCTTTTACAACCCCTGTTGCGGAAAAAAAAATCAAGAACAACATAATCTCCTTAAAGGAGTAACATCATCACAACAGAGAGCACACAAGCTGAAACATTTCTATCAAAAGGTCGTACAGTTAGCAGGCCGAGATAATGACTTTTCAATTTAGCCAATTAATTTAAATCAGGTCCTTTGGCTACTAAAACCTATTAAGTTTAAATCTGACAACAGAGGACCAATCCTATTGTAAAAACTCAATATAGCATCAAGGGTATAAAAGAAGGGGACAGTTGAACAGAGCCCCAGTGCTAACTCCCCATTGCTAGAGCTAAGAGTCCTCAGCACGAGAGAGAGAAATCAGCCCTGACAGTCATTTGTGAATGAGAGAGCATCATTTACAAAAAAACCAGAAGAGCAGGAATTGGAGGAGACATTCCTGACAAAAGATTCAATAGAAGGATGTACAGAATATTCTGGAAGACATGTAACCTGGCTGTAATCAGAGAGACTAAATTCTATTTCTTGTTATATTAGTGGGTCTTGTATTTATTGGAACAGCATATGACAAAAATCCTGTTTTATGCCAGAATTGTCAGTAGTTCGAAGGGATTTATTCGGTTTGTTAATAAATTAGTTCAGTTGTTCACCATTCAAGTTGGATATGAAAATTGCTTTTTGTTGATTTTAAAGTGTCAGGGTTTACTTTTGTTTTTAAGACTAGAGCAGATGACACCACTTTTCACACTAATTTTATAGATTATAGGGCAATGCGCTCCTCTTTTGGTGTTTCGGTTTGAGATCTCGGAGAGGGGAGGGGATTCAGCATTCGCTTTATAACAGTATTGATGTGCCGTCCTGCTGAATGCAAAGGATCCCAGCCTCTCACTCTGATTGTGGGTGAATCACTTTAATTTGAATACTGACACAGAAACTGCACAGACAACCAACTGTTGAAACAATGATTTACACTTTATTGTAGGTAGCAACCAAAAAATAAAACCCCTCAAGTAAGCAAGTTCAGCCTCTTCCCCCACCGCCCCCCCATCTTGGCTATCGCCCAAGTGATGGCGGAATTTAACATTGTTTCTACCAACAGTGCCCATCTCTGGAAGTTGACAGGGGTTTGATGCAGTGTTGTTCTTCCAAGTACTGCTGCTAAATCATTCTGGAGTTGAATTCTGGTGGAGTTCCCTCACTTTCAGATTCGTGGTGTAACGTTTCTTTAGATTCTGACACCACCTCCCCACCCTTCTGGAGACCTCTGGTCTGTAGCTTACCTTCTTATCCTTGAGGGTTTTCCACCTGTTTGAAACAGCCTGTCCTGCAATTAACCCCTTTACGCCAAGGCCTTCCTTCTACAGGCAGAATTAATTGTCCTTTTGTCACACAGTTATTAAACATCATTATCTCATCTGTCCAAAGAAATAGCTCATTGTTTTGCCTCCTTCTTCCCAGCGATAGTTAATGTATGTTATTTGTTAACTCCCTTGTAGCAGTTTCTCATTGGCCCTTTCGTTTCTTGGTCCAGAAAGAGTTATTGCTGACTCGTGAAGTTATCAAAGTTCTGGAGTTTACAGGACCACATCACATTCCTCTGTCTCCCCCAGGAAAAACGATTGCTCCCGAGATACTCGCAGTTCCTGACATTCCTTGGTATCCCCAAATACAATCCATATGTCAGGAAATCACTAGTGCTGCCCTGACACCAGGCAGCCACTGTTGGAACAGAAGGATTATGGGGAGAAAATACAGTAATCCAAAGTGCAAAGAGACTTGGGAGTTCAAATCCAGGATTTTCTCAAAGTAAACTTGCAGGTTGAGTCAGTAGTTAGGAAAGCAAATGCAATGATGGCATTTATTTTGACAGGACTTGAATACAAAAGCAGGGATGTACTTCTGAGACTCTATAAGGCTCTGATCAGGCCACATTTGCAGCACAGAGCGGTTTTGGGCCTCCTATTAGTAAGGATGTGTTGGCCCAGGAGAGTGTTCAGAGGAGGTTCACGAGAATGGTCCCAGGAATGAAAATTTTAACATATGAGGGACTTTTGAGGACTCTGGGATTATATGGAGTTTAGAAGGATGAGGGGGGTTGCAATTGAAACCTACAGGATACTGAACGGCCTGGAGAGAGTGGATGTTGGGAAGATGTTTCCATTGTTAGGACAAACTAGGACCTGAGGGTACAGCCTTAGAGGAAAAGGAAGACCCTTTAGTTGGGAGATAAGGAGAAACTTCTTCAGCCAGAGAGTGGTGTATTTATGGAATTCACTGCCACAGAAGGCTGTGGAGGCCAGGTCATTGAGCATATTTAAGATGGAGACAGAAATGTTTTTGAGTATTAAAGGGGATCAAGGGTTCTGGGACGAATGGGCTTGAGAAAGTTAACAGCCTCGATTGAATGGTGGAGTGGACTCAATGGGGTGAATGGCCTCATTTCAGTTCCTATGGTCTTATGATATGCTGATGTGAGAGGTGATGAGTGGGCAAAGAGATGAAGAGGGGAGTAGAATTAGGGGGAAGCTGGATACAGACACAAGGAAGAAAGAAATGCAAGAACTGTACAATAAATAATAGAACTCTTAGGAGCACTGGCATGCAGAGGAATCTGGGCATATAGATCCCTGAAAGTGGAAACAGAGATGGGCATGATGGTCAAGAAGGCATACAGCACGCTTGCCTTCCCTGAGTGTAAGAGTTGGCAAGTTATGTTACAGCTATCTATTTCAACCACATTCGGAATATTGTATGCAGTACTGATCACCATGCTATCAGGAGGACGTGGATGCTCTGGGAGAGTGTGCTTTTGTCAAGGGCTAATGTTGCGTAATAGGAGTAGGTGAATAAGTCTGTGTCGGTTACTCTTCAGAGGGTCAGTGTGCACATGTTGCGCCGAATGGTCTTTTCCACACTAGGGATTCTATGTTACTCAGAGGTTTTTTTTTAATTCCCCAGGGTGAAAAGGTCAACTACAAAAGGGCACAGGTTCAAGGCAAGAAGAGGGCAGTCTACAGGAGAAGTGGAGGGGAAGGTTTTTCACACAGAGGGGTGATGGGTGGTGGAAGCAAGCACCTTAGCAATGTTTAAGGTGTATTTTGATAGACACATGAACGCGAGATGAACAGAAGGATAGAAACCGCACATGGGCAATAAATAGCAGGTCCAAGTGAGGATTAAGAATTGGCACAGGCTTGACAGGGGTGCCTAAACCAAATAAGAAGGGCTTGTGACTGTGCTGTATTGTACTGATACAGGTTTTCCCCACTATCTGAAAGTGGAGCGTTCATATGAAACCTTTCATAAGGCAAAATAGCGTAAAATGAAGAAGCAATGAACATTAATTCATTTATATTGTATATACTCAAATAATAGTTAAAGTTTTGATTACTTTTCAAGGTTAAATTTAGGGGGTCAACTGTTACTTGGATACTACTTGAGGGGCTGAAATTCATGCCTGTCAAGATTCATACCGTATCATAAGCAGAAGCTCAAATGATGAATAAAGCAAAAAAAAAGTTATGGTAATTCTGAAAACTGAGTGGAACATACTGACAAGACGGGAGCAGAGCCGAACAACCGACAGACTACAAAGCTGGAGTGGAACATGACGGCCATCACACTGACTCTCAAATATTGGTCTGTTTGTCTTTGAAGAACTAGGGTCGACTTTTACATGATCAGACTACTTTTCACAACACTTGCAAGAAAAAAATCAAACACGTCCAATTGCCATGCATGGAGCACAGGAAATATACTAAAGGATTTTTTTTTTTTAAAAAAAAGAGTTCTAGCATTCAGGCACAACGATACATATGCACATGTCCATTTAAATACTGGGTAGGTTGATTCTTTGGAAGATAACAATCGCAAAGAAGTGACGGTCTTCAAGATGCTGAATTTGGTAGAAAGATTAATTAGTATGCCCACTCCCCTCCCTCCACAGCCGAATCATCACTGGACAAGACAAAACCCTAGGATCTAAATAACATGCCTACACACACACAATCCTACCCAATGACTGCATGTGACCACATTTTACGTGCAATTACCTCAAATCACATTTATAAAACATAACCATAGAGGTTTGCACAGACTCTCGTACACAATATTGCCGGTGACCTTCTACAGCGCTGTGAAGTGCTGCAAATCCCATGATGACAGTATTTCATATCCAATGTGTTAAATAACATTGTATATTTTATTAAAAAAAATCTATACATTATACACAATTGAATATCGGAACAGTTCAGTCAGATGGTACAGCCTGCCCTCCTCCATGGATTATAGAAGGTGTATGGAGGATTAGATAGGATTCTAATAGAAATTATGTTTGTTTTAGGAATGGGAGTGATTGTGGCTCCAGGCTAATGGCGATCCGCCTTATCCCCCGGTTCCCCCTCAGCCCAGCCCGGTACCTGGTTGAGTGAAGCCGCGGGTAGCTCCAGGCTCACGGTCCAGCACAGCACCGAGTGCAGCCTCTCCTCCAGCTTGTGTTCCGCCGGACTTTACCTCCCGCCGCCGAAGAAGCCGCGGGCGCCGGCTCTCTCTCCTCCACCGCCGACATTTTTAATTTGTTTTCTCGTTCACCCGGTAACCGTCACCTCCCCCTTCCCGGGCCCCGGGAATTATACACAAATAAACAATAAACCCCACCGGGTGCTGTATCCTTTTCTTCACAACTTTTGTTTGAAAAGTTCCGTCTTTAATGTGAAATGTATTTTAAAGGTATTTTCTGAGGTAAACGGTGCCTGTCTGCCCCCCTCCCTCCGTCAGAAACCGCCCGCTGAGTCGATGAGAAAACCGCAGCCTCGCGCCGCCATCTTTGTTTTTCTCTTCTTTCCGTCTCCACCTTCAGTGACGCGCGTCATCCACGCTCCGCCCAATCAGAGCGCACCTTTTTCCACCTGACCAATGGCGACCGGTGCCGGTTGTTACTGACAGAGCTTGTGTCCAATTGCCAATTTGGGATAAAAAAGGCGGGAGTCACAATTTTTTTCCTGTGACTGCACATCTCATTCCTTTTGCCTGTCTCTCCCGCAGGGGAGGGGGAATCCCAAACTAGAGGGCACAGGTTTAGGGTGAGAGGGGAAAGATTTAAAAGGAACCCAAGGATTAAAAAAAAAGTGTGAAAGTTAATTCGCCTCAAGAAAAGCCCCCTCTTACGACCTGAACAAAATAGATTGTTCACAGCCTATTACTCACTAAACAAGAAGGATGTTGTGAAACATAAAAGAGTTCAGAAATTATTTATAAGAATGTTGCTCGGGTTGGAGGGTTTGAGCTACAGGGAGAGGCTGAATTGGCTGGGGCTATTTTCACTGGAGCATTGGAGGCTGAGAGGTGACCTTATGGAGGTTTATAAGATCTTGACAGGAATGGATATGAGAAAAAGATAAGGTTTTCCCTGGGGTGGGGGAGCCCAGTACAAGAGGACATTAGTTTTTAGGTGAAAGGGGAAAGATTTAAAACGGCCCCAAGGGGCAACTTTTTCAAATATAGGTTGGTGTGTGAACTGAATGAGCTGCCAGGAAAAATGGTGGAGGCTGGTACAAATATAACATTTAAAAGGCATCTGGATAGGTACATGAATAGGAAGTTTTAGAGGGAAATGGACAAAGGGCTGGCAAATGGGATGAGATTAATTTAGGCTATCTGGTTGGCACATACCGAAGGATTGTTTTTTGTGCTCGACAACTCAATGGTTCTATTTCCACAGAGCCAGAACCAATTTCAAAAGGCTCGGAATAGGCCATTCGCCCCTTACACACTGTCCTCAATTGTGGCCTAACTGAGCATATTTCAATTCTTAGTGCTATGTAATGAGCCAGACTTTATTAAAAATCTTAAAGCAAATGAACACTTAGGAGGCAGCGATTATAATATGGTAGAGATCAGTGTGCAGTTTGAAAGAGAGAAGGCAAAATTAGATGTAATGGTGTTACAGTTAAATAAAGGGCAATAAGGGAGGAACTGTCAAAAATTGACTGGAAGCAGAGCCTAGTGGGGAAGACAGTAGAGCAACAATGGCAGGAATTTCTGGGTGTAATTGAGGACACAGTACAGCGGTTCATCCCCCAAAAAATAAAGATTATCGGGCAGCGTGGGGGGGAAGAAGACTGCCATGGCTGACAAAGGAAGTCAGGAAATGTATCAACGAAAAAGAGAGCCTATAAAGTGGCCAAGACCACTGGGAAATCAGAAGCTTGGGAAGACTACAAAAACAAACAGAAGATAACAAAGAGAGAAATAAGGAAGGAGAGGATCAAATATGAAGGTAAGCGGACCAGTAATGTTAGAAATGATAGTAAAAGTTTTTTTGCAATACATAAGAAACAAACCAGAGGCAAAAGTAGAAATTGGGCTGCTCCAAATTGATGCAGGAAGGTTAGTGATGGGAGATAAGAAAATAGCTGAAGAACTTAATAAATACTTTGTGTCAGTTTTCACAGTGGAAGACATGAGTAATATCCTAACAATTAAGGAGAGTTAAGGGGCAGAATTGAGTATGGTAGCCATTACAAAAAAAGAAAGTGCTCGAAAAGCTCATAGGTCTAAAAATTGAGAAATCTCCTGGCCCTGATGGCTACAGCCTAGCGTTCTGATGGAGGTGGTTGAAGAATTAGCAGAGATGTTGGTTGTAATCTTTCAAAAATCACTGCAGTCAGGGAAAGTCCCAGATGATTGGAAAATCACTGTTGTAAGTCCTTTGTTCAAGAAAGGATCAAGACAAAAGCTGGAAAATTATTCACCGATTAGCCTAACCTCAGTTGTAGATAAAATTCTAAAATCTATCGTTAAGGATGAGATTTCTAAATTCTTGGAAGTGCATGGTTGGATTAAAATAAGTCAGCATGGATTTAGTAAGGGAAGGTCATGCCTGACAAACTTGAAGAGTTAACAAGTAGGTTAGACTTGGGAAACCCAGAGGATGTCATCTACCGAGATTTCCAAAAGGCCTTTGATAAGGTGCCTCATAGGAGGCAGCTGAATAAAGTGAGGATCCATGGTATTCGAGTTGAGCTACTGGCATGGATTGAGGATAGGCTGCCTGAGAGAAGGCAGAGAGTTGGGATAAAAGGTTCTTTTTCGGAATGGCAGCTGGGGACAAATGGTGTCCCGCAGGGCTCAGTGTTGGGGCTGCAGCTGTTCACTTTATATGTTAATGATCTGGATAAAGGGACTGGGGGCATTCCCACGAAGTTCGCTGATGATACAAAGTTAGGCAGACAGGCAGGTAGTTCTGAGGAGGTGGGGAGGCTGCAGAAAGATTTGGACAGTTTAGGAGTGTGGTCCAGGAAATGGCTGTTGAAATTCAATGTAAGCAAATGTGAGGTTTTGCAGTTCGGAAAAAAGAATACAGCATGGACTATTTTCTAATCATTGAGAAAATTCATAAAGCCAAAGTATAAAGGGATCTGGGACTGCTAGTCCAGGATTCTCTAAAGGTTGACTTGCGGGTTGCGTCCGTGCGTAAGAAAGCAAATATAATGTTGTCATTTATCTCAAGAGAGTTGGAATGTAAAAGCAGCAATGTGCTACTGACACTTGGAGCTCTGGTTAGGCTCCATTTAGAATACTGTGTCCAATTTTGGGCCCCACACCTCAGTAAGGACATAGTGGCACTGGAGCGTGCCCAGCGGAGATTCACACGATGGTCGCTGGTATCATAGGCCTAACAGACGATGAACAGCTGAGGATCCTGGAATTATATTCATTAGAATTTAGAAGGTTGAGGGGAGATCTAATAGAAACTTACAAGATAGTGCATGGCTTAAAAAGTGTGGATGCTGGTAAGTTTATTTCCATTAGGCAGGGAGACTAGGACCCATGGGCACAGCCTGATAATTAGAGGGGGTCAATTTAGAATGGAAATGAGGAGACATTTCTTCAGCCAGAGAGTGGTGGGCCTGTGGAATTCATTGCCATGGAGCGCAGTGGAGACCGGGTCATTAAATGTCTTCAAGGCAGAGATTGATAAATTCTTGGTATCTCAATGGGGAGAGTATGGTAAGTGGAGTTGAAATGCCCGTCAGCCATGATTAAATGGCGGAGTGGACTTATGACCTTACTTCCACTCCTGTGTCTTATGGTCTTAAGGAAGAGCTCTTTGCTATTCACTTTACCTCCACTCCTAATGATTTGATAAATCTTAGTAAGGTCACCCCTCAACCCCCTACACTCCAATGAAGACAGTCCCAACCTTTCCTTATAACTCAAACCCTCCAGTCCTGGCAACATCCTGGTAAATCTTTACGAAACCCTCTCTAATCGTATTCTTCCTATCACAGAGCCACCAAAACTGTACTCAGTACCCAGAAAGTGGCCTCACCAACATCCTGTACAACCTCAACGTGATGTCCCAACTTCTATACTCAATAGGGTGGACAGTGAAGGCAATGGTGCGAAATGCCTTCTTTACCACCTGTCTACCAGTGATGCAACTTTCAAAGAACTATATACCTGAACCCCCTAACTACCCCCCCCCCCCTCCACTGCCGCCGCCAAAGTATCTCTGTTCTACAACACGACCCAGGGACCTACCATTAACTGTACATAGCAATGCTGAAAATTCCTGCATTCTTCACCTGAAACCCACTGAAGACGTTACCCAGTAGGTAACGAAACATCTGGAAATGAACCTTGCAGCTTAGCAAGCAACCCTACATCCAAAACCTCAACCTGAGCTACAAATCTTCTCAAAACTCACTACGTCCAGCCCTTCCTTGTTTAGCAAAATGCAACCTCTCACTTTTATTCATACCTCTCTCATAGACACACACTCACAGGCTTAAACTCCATCACACTCACACTTCACTCTTACGCACGCACTCACACAAACTCACATACACACAAAACTCTATGGAGTGAATTTGTATTGGCAGAATTATATTTGCAGATATTTTCAATTTTGCTCAAAAAGCACACAATCTGCAGGCAGTCAATCCATGCAATATTTTATAATTTCCTACTTTGGAAATAGAACCAGTCTGATTCAAGATTGGAATACTGACAGACTCTCGAACCTCACATCTTTAATGCATTGTCTGAGCTGAGATGTCACTTTTTTTTTATAAAACATTAAGTCATCTCGAGAACGTGAATTTAAAGATGATCTGGGATTTACATATTAATGAACCAAAACCTGCAACCCATTCTAAAAGATGAAAGACATAACAACAATCTAGGTTTGTTCAATATATCCTATCAGTCGCATGACACTGTGATCTTTTGCTGTACAATCGGTGTATTATTCCCCGGCCAACAGCTACCCGATGAAGGAGCAGCACACTGGAAGCTAGTGCTTCCAAACAAACTTGTTGGATTATAACCTGGTGTTGTGTGATTTTTAACTTTATCTACCCCAGTCCAACACCGGCACCTCCACACCGTTTCCCGTGAACACAGCCGCTGCTGCCAGTAAACTATACAATGCTGATGAAACGGTGCAGTACCTGCACTTCTGAAAAATTTACAATTTCTAATGATACTAGCTACTTATTCACTGCTCCATCTGATACATGACATTGGAAACTTAGTGCAGGAGGCTGAAATGAAATGAGCAGCTTTAAAACAAAAAACCTCTTGGAGCTCAAAGCCTTCAATGAGAGTCTGAGCCCGGCGATAAGTTCAGGTAACCTTTATTGTGACCCAACGTTGTTACAGCTTCAGATCCCCCCAGCAAAAAGGTGTAGAAAAAGTAGCTGCTTTTTAAATAGCTTAAGGTCAAAGCGTGCACCCCCACCCCACACCACCTCACCTTCTTTACTCTGGTCACCACCGACTTGTCAGTTTGTAATTGGATCCTTGGTACAGCCTTAACTGTAGGAAGTATTGCCTCACTCAGCAATTTCAACCCATACCCTGTAAACAAGTAAGTCTTTCCCCACTGAATGACTGGTGGCAGTGGTGGGCAATGAAGAGTCAACCATGCTGTTGTGGGTCTGGAGTTACGTGTAGGCCAGACCGGGTAAAGGATGCAGCTGGGACAACTGAGTGAATCCTTCCCCACAACAGCAGTTTCCTTTCCTAAAAAGGGATGTGAGTGAATCAGATGGGTGATGTCCCCCAAACAATCATTTCTTCATTAGGTTCTGAACTCCAGATTTCTGACCAAAATCCAATTCCACCATCTGCCACAGCGGGATTCAAACCTGGCAGTCCCCGGAACTGGGTTGATAGTCCAGTCAATAAGGCAATTGGCTATCCTTCCTTTAATCCCCCTGCGATGGCACATGAACTCGCTGGTGCCTCCGCAGATGGGAAGCATGGGTAAAGCCCTTCTCACACAGAGCAGGTGAACTGCCTCTCCCCTGTGTGCAGCTGCCGGTGGGCCAGCAGGATGGAAGAATTGCTGAAGGCCTTCCCACACTCAGTGCAGACGAACGGCCTCTCTCCGGTGTGCCCCTGCCTGTGGGTCAGCAGGGTGGAGCCCTGGGTAAAGCCCTTCCCACACTCGGGGCAGCTGAAGGGCCTCTCCCCTGTGTGGACCCGCTGGTGCCTCACCAGGTCAGAGGAATTGCTGAAGGCCTTCCCGCATTCGGGGCAGCAGATGGGCCTCTCCCTGGTGTGGACCCGGTGGTGCCTCACAAGGTCGGAGGCATAGCTGAAGCCCTTTCCGCACTCGGGGCAGGTGAATGGCCTCTCCCCAGTATGACTGCGCTGATGAGTCTCCAGGATAGAAGGGACACGGAAGCCTTTTCCGCAGACGCCAAACTTCCACGGTTTCTGCACGGGGCGGGATCCATTGGGTTTCTCCATGGCCGAAGCTTCAGCTGCATACAAAAGCATGTACAGCCCCTCCCTGACGTGAATTCCTCTTTCCAGGCCGTATAATTGCTTCAGGTTCCACAATCAGTGCGCTGCAACAGTAGGGTCTCTCATCCATTCCCATTGATGCTGAAGACGTGCTCCAACAGGAATCAAAAGGCTTTGCTCCTTCTCACAGACTCATAGTTGAAAATTGTTGCAGTCCTGATGGATTGAGTGACGTCGGACATTGATGTCGAAGTGAGGACTGCAGAAGCTGGAGAGTCAGAGTTGAACAGTGCGGCGCTGGAAAAGTACAACAGGTCCGGCAGCATCCGAGGAGCAGGAAAGTTGATATTTCAGGCATCAGCCCTTCATCTGTTGATTTTGAAACTTCCATCTTCAGATCATCAAATGCTTTGTAAAAAGAAAGAGATTACAAAAGTCATGACTGTCAGTGCAAGGTAGAAATTCAGAACAAGCAATTCTACTTTCTGCAGAACATTCTTTTCTTTTGTTATTCCACACTGAAAATTGAAAGCACCATCCCACTCTCTCTCCCCCTCTGTTCTCACACCTCTCTAACTAATTCTCCTGAAGGTGTTGATTCAGGATCTTACAGGGGCAGAACAGCAAAAACTTCAAGACTGACACCTCTCTGAATTTTGGATAACTCCACTGCTGAGAGTGAGCAGGTCTGATTTTGGGAAGCTCAAAAAATAATGTCAGTTCAGGGTGAAGCTGCAATGCAAGTTCTTGAGGAACAACCAGACATGAAATCCCTGGAAAGCACAGAGCAAAATGAGACATCAAAGGCATTAACACCGACACCAGGGAGAAACTGAACATACAGATGTGGCAAGCCAGAGTCAGAGATATACAACATGGAAACAGTCCAACTCGTCGATGCCAACCAGATATTCTAAATTAGTCTAGACCCATTTGCCAGCATTTGGCCCATATCCCTCTCAACCCTTCCATTTTATATTTCCATCCAGATGCCTTTCAAATGTCATAATTGTACAAGCATCCACCATTTCCTCTGGCAGCTCATTCCTTACACGTACCACTCTCTTAATGATAGTGAATTTAGCACAGTGAATCCATCTTACCCATAGTAGGCGGCACGGTGGCACAGTGGTTAGCACTGCTGCCTCGCAGCGCCAGAGACCCGGGTTCAATTCCCGCCTCAGGCGACTGACTGTGTGGAGTTTGCACGTTCTCCCCGTGTCTGCATGGGTTTCCTCCGGGTGCTCCGGTTTCCTCCCACACTCCAAAGATGTGCAAGTCAGGTGAATTGGCCATGCTAAATTGCCCGTAGTGTTAGGTAAAGGGGTAAATGTAGGGGTATGGGTGGGTTACGCTTCGGCGGGTCGGTGTGGACTTATTGGGCCGAAGGGCCTGTTTCCACACTGTAAGTAATCTAATCTAAATCTAAAAAATAGTGCCCAGGGGTGTGTAGGTTAAGTTAGCACAGCCAATCCACCCCACCCTGCACATCCCTCCCCAATATGGGTAACTGAACACTGCCAATCCACCTGAACCCATCCAAAACAGAACACTATGGGTCATTTAACATGGTGAATCCACCCCAACCTGGACAAAGTTACATATAACACAATACCAGGTTACAGTCCAACAAGTTTATTTCGAAGCACCGGCTTTCGGAGTGCTGCATCTTATTCAGTTGGTTGTGGAGTACAAGATCATAAGACACAAAATTTATGGAAAAACATTACAGTGTCCTGCCACTGAAATTATATACTGAACAAACCTGGATTGTTAAGTCATTCATCTTTTAGAATGGGTTGCAGGTATCAATAATATGCAAGTCCCAGAACTTCCTGTCAGGCTCCTTCTCGAGATAACTTCAGGTTTTAAGAAAAGGTGACATCTCAGCTCAGATAATGCATGGAAGGAGTGAGGTCAGAGTCTGTCTGTATCCTAATCTTGAGTCAGCCCGCTTCGATTTGCAAAGTGAAATTTACAAAATATTACATGTATTGGCTGCCTGCATTGTCTGCCAGCACATTGTGCATTTAGAGTTATACAGTCATAGATGGACAGCATGAAAACAGACCCTTCAGTCCAACTCATCCATGACGACCAGATATCCCAACCCAATCAAGTCCCACCTGCCAGCAAATTGCCCATATCCCTCCAAACTCCTTCCTATTCACATGCCCATCCAGACTAGCCTCCACCACTTCCTCTGGTGGCTCATTCCATACACATACCACTCCCTGAGTGAAGAAGTTGCCTCTGAGGTCTCTTTCACCCTAAACCTATGCCCTCTAGTTCTGGACTCCCCCACTTCAGGGTAAAGACTTTGTCCATTTATCGTATCCAAGCCCCTCATGATTTTATCAATATCTGCACGATCACCCCTTAGCCTCTGACGGTCCAGGGAAAACAGCCCTAGCCAATTCAACCTCTCCCTATAGATCAAATCTTCCAATCCTAGCAACATCCTTGTAAATCTTTTCTGAACCCTTTCAAGTTTCACAACATCTTTCTGATAGGAAGGAGACCAGAATTGCATGTAATATTCCAACAGTGGCCTAACCAATGTCCTGTGCAGCCGCAACATGACCTCCCAATTCCTGTACTCAATACTCTGACCATTAAAGGAAAGCAGACCAAATGCCTTCTTCACTATCCAATCACGATCCTATTCTTCACTACCTGCGACTCCACTTTCAAGGAGCGATGAAACTGCACTCCAAGACCTCTTTGTTCAGCAACACTCTCTAGGACCTTACTATTAAGTGTATAAGTACTTCTAAGATTTGCTTTCCCAAAATGCAGCACCTCACATTTATCTGAATTAAACTCCATCTGCCACTTCTCAGCCCATTGGCCCATCTGATCAAGATCTCGTTGTAATCTGAGGTACCTTCTTCGCTGTCCACTACACCTCCAATTTTAGTGTCATCAGCAAACTTATAGCTATACCTCTTCTGCTCACATCCAAATCATTTATATAAATGATGTAAAGTAGTGGACCCAGCACAGATCCTTGTGGCACTCGACTGGTCACAGGCCTCCTGTCTGAAAAAACAACCCTCCATCACCACCTTCTACCTTTGAGCCAGTTCTGTATCCAAATGGCAAGTTGTCCCTGTATTCCATGAGATCTAACCTTGCTCACCAGTCTCCCATGGGGAAACTTGTCGAACACCTTACTGAAGTCTATATAGATCACATCTATTCTCTGCCCTCATCAGTTCCCTTCGTTAGTTCTTCAAAAAAACTCATTCAAGTTTGTGAGACATGATTTCCCACACATAAAGCCATGTTGACTATCCCTAATCAGTCCTAGCCTTTCCAATACATGTACATCTTGTCCCTCAGTTGGATTCCCTCCAACAACACCGACGTCTGGCTCACTGGTCTATAGTTCCGTGGCTTGTCTTTACCACCTTTCTTTAACAGTGGCACAACGTTAATCAACCTCCAGTCTTCCGACACCTCACCTGTGACTATCAATGATACAAGTATCTCAGCAAGAGCCCCAGTAATCACTTCTCTAGATTCCCACAGAGTTCTAGGGTACACTTGATCAGGTCCTGGGAACTTATCCACTTTTATTCATTTCAAGGCATCCAGCACTTGCTCCTCTGTAATATGGACATTTTTCAAGATGTCACCATCTATTTCCCTACATTCTATATCTTCCATGTCCTTTTCCACAGTAAACTCTGATGCAAAATACCCGTTTAGTATCTCCCCCACCTCCAGCGGTTCCACATAAAGGCCACCTTAATGATCTTTGAGGGGCCCTATTCTCTCCCTACTTATTCTTTTGTCCTTAATGTATTAGTAAAAATCCTTTGGATTCTCCTTACCTCTAGTTGCCAAAGCTATCTCATGTCCCCTGTTTTCCCCTCCTGATTTCTCTCTTAAGTATACTCCCAGTCCCTTTATACTGTAAGGCTTCACTCGATCTGCCCTGTCTGTACCTGACATTCCTTCATTTTCTGAACCAAACCCTCAATTTCTCCAGTCATCCAGCATTCCCTATACCTACCAGCCTTTCCTTTCACCCTAACAAGAATATATTTTCTCTGGACTCTAGTTATCACAGTTCTGAAGGCTTCCCATTTTCCAGCCGTCCCTTTACCTGCAAACATTGGCACACAATCAGCTTTTGAAAGTTCTTGCCTAACACCGTCAAATTTGTCCTTCCTCCAATTTAGAATTTTTGAGCAAAATAGAATGTATCTGCAAATGTAATGCTGCAAATACAAATTCATCCCCATGGAGAGTGTGGTTCTATGTGTGTAATAGAGAAACCCTGTTTCCATGCTGTTTATCCATATGTCTATTTGATAACAGATGCTTTATTTTTGTTGGTGCAAGTATGGTTGTAAATCATAGCTGGATATTAATAGTTAGATGAAAGGGAGAGAGAATTCCTCAGGTAGAGCACTATCAGAATCCTGGGAGACCCCTACTTCAGATTTACTTGGACTGGTTGACAGTCTGGGAGATTATGGATTGGGTCTCGATTAAATAAATGTTTTATTTTTCCTGAACGTGTAAAAGGGGGCGTTAAAGCTTCAGCAGAAATCCAGCAGAGCTGAGAACAGACCAACATCTTACTCTGTGGGAATAGGGATATCAACAGAGCACAGAGAAATCCGGACCTGAAATCCAAGCTGACACCAGACTACCCTGTGATCAGTGCTTTGATGAGCAGCACCAACCCTCTCCCTTTACTGAGCTTCCCATTTGACTAGCCCCTCGATATTCAGGATCCAGTCCTTGCCATCCTGAAGCCATGTCCCTGTAAGGAGTCTCAGATCATAATTATTCTCTTCAATGTGTTCAGTCAATTCATTCACTGTTACAATGCAGCTCACATTCAGTTTTTAGTTTCAGTTTTTCTGATCTTCTGAATCCAGTTTTGATTGCTGGTATATTTACTCTCCTTGTCCCTTTCTATCATTCTCTGATGTTCATTTCCACATCACGACATTGTTCACAGCCTTGATTTGGATTGGCCAGGCTAAATTTCCCATAGTGTTCAGGGATGTGCAGGTTAGTTGGGTTAGCCATGGGAAATGCAGGGTTATAGGCTCATTGTAATAGAAGCAGGAGTCAGCCATTTGGCCCGTCCTGCCTGCTCTGCCATTCATTAAGATTATGGCTGATCTATCCATCATTTCAGCTCCTCCTCCCTGCAATGTCCCAACTATCCTTAATTCCCCAATTATGCAGAAACCCATCTAATTGTGTCTTGAATATACTTAACGAAGCTGCCTTCTCTGCTTCCGTGGGCAGAGACTTCCATAGTTTCACTACTCTTCAGGAAAAGCAGTTCCTCCTCATCTCTGTCCTAAATCTATTTCCCCTAATCTTGGGGCCTAGTCTCATCTACCAGCAGAAATGACTGGATAGGGTAGGGTTTCATCCCCACAGTGCAATGAATTCCCATTTTCCACCAAATCCCAGATGTACTCACTCACTCATTCAGTTGCTGTCTCACAAATGGAAGATTTCATTGTAACTTCTTCGGCTCTGAGTAAGGGCAAAACATTTTTGAAAGCTGCTCTGAAAGTCCAGTCTTCACAACAACACTTCTGCTTTCACTGAAGATGATTAAAGTCATACAGCACAGAAACAGACCCTTTGGCCCAACTCATCCGTGCCAACTATATATCACAAACTAATCTAGTCCTATTTGCCAGCATTTGACTCATCCCTCTAAATCCTTCCTATTCAAGTACCTATCCAGTGGCTTTTAAATGTTGTCATTGTACCAGCCTCCCCACTTCCTCTGGCAGTTCATTCCATACAAGTTCCACCTTCTGTCTAAAAATATGTTGCCCCTCAGGTCCCTTTCCCTACTCACCTTAAACTTCTTCCCCTTTAGTTCTGGACTCCCCTACCATGGAGAAAAGACCTTGGGTATTCACCCTATCCATGCCCCTTATAAATTTCTTTAAAGGTTACCACTCAGCCTCTGATGCTCCAAAGAAAATATCTCCCTGGCCTGTTCAGCCCCTTCCTGCAGCTCAAACCCTCCAAATCTGGCAACAGCCTTCTCAATATTTTCTGACCCCTCTCAAAGTTTCATAACATCTTTCCTACATCAGAGAGACCAGAATTGAATGCAGTATTCCAAAAATGGCCTAACCAATGTGCTGTACAGCCGCAAAATGATCTCCCAGTTCCTATACTGAATGCTCTGGCCAATAAAGGAAAGCATACCAAACACCTTGTTCACTATACTGTCTATGTAAGACTCCACCTTCAAGAAACTATGAACCTGCACTCCAAGGTCTCTTTATTCTGCGACACTCCCCTTAACTGGATTGCTGGACCAAAATGCAACATCTCACATTTCTCTGAATTAAACCCCATCTGCTACGCCTTGGCCCATCCAATCAATTCTAATTTATGCTAAACTCTCTTTCCTCTGTTATTCCCTAGAAGCTGAAAATCTCTGTCCCACATACTCTCCCTCCATTCTCTCATTGCTGAACCTAATCCCTGCTGTACCTCATCCTGAAGGGTCTGTTTCATGCTGATTAACAGGCCCACACTCAGAGGGATCTAATGGAAACATACAGAATACTGAATGGCCTGGACAGAGTAGACTTTCAGAGGATGTTTCCATTGGTAGGAGAGACTAGGACCGGAGGGCACAACCTTCGAGTAAAGGGAAGGCGTTTTAGAACGCAGATAAGGAGATACTTCTTCAGTGAAAGAGTGGTGAATCTATGGAATTCATTTCTACAGAAGGTTGCAGAGGCCAGGTCACTGAGGATATTTAAGACTGAGGTAGATAGGTTCCTGAGTATCATGGGGATGGAGAGTTCCAGGGAGAGCGCAGGAGAATGGGGTTGAGAAACCTATCAGCCACGATTGAATGGTATGAACAGACCTGATGGGCTGAATGGCCTAATTTCTGCTCCTATGTCTTATGGTCTCTTGCTGTCCTGGTCACAGTGAGAGAATTGGGAGCAGGAGTTGGCCATTTGGTCTTTCGAGCCTGCACAAGCATTGAACAGATCATAATTGAATATGGATCTACTTACATCTAGGTGAATAGGCTGGAATTTTTCACTGGATCATAGGAGGGTGAGAGGTGACCTTATTGAGGTTTATAAAATCACGAGGAGCATAGATGAGGTCAATATCAGCTGTTGTTTCAAGAATAGGGAGCAATCTTTTTTAAGGTGAGAGGAGAAAAATTTTAAAAAGACATGAGGAGCACATTTTTCGTTTAAGAGCGTGGAGTGTGTGTCAAATGAACGTCCAGAGGAATTAGTGAATGCAGGTACAGTAACAACATTTAAAATAAATTTGAATAAGTGCACAAATAGAAAAGTTTCAGAAGGATATGGGCCAAACATTGGCAGGTGGGACTAGTTTAGTTTGTGAATATAGTCAGCATGGACTAGTTGGACTGAAGGGTCTGTTTCTGTGCTGTATGACTCTGTAACTGTTCTATACTGGTTTTAAAACCATTTTCTTGCCTTCCCCCAAAACCATCCACTTCTTTGTTCATCAAAGTCAAATGAACTCAGCCTTGAATACATTCAATGACCGGCCTAACTGCTGAAAGACATCCACACTTCTGAACTCAATTCCTCTTGCTAATATATCACTTGCTTTGCTCATTGCTTGCTGCACCTGTCTGACAACTGGCAGTAACTGGTTTCGAAGGACGCTGAGGCCCCTTTGTCCATCCACACATCTTTCCTGATGAAGAGCTCGTGCCCGAAACGTCGACTCTCCTCCTCAGTTGCTGCCTTACCTGCTGTGGTTTGCCAGCGCCACACTTTTCAACTCTGATCTCCAGCATCTCACTTTCGCCACATCTCAACATATCACTACATAAACAATGCACCTCCTTTCTGCTTTTTTTTTACATACATCAAAGGCTATACCTTTACATTGTGGCACTGCGTTTGCAAAGTGAGACACAGATCTGGATCAACTTTTCCAGAGTCTGCCCCCTCCCTCGATTCACTCTTTCATTTGTAACAAATCAGTAATTGAACCCCAGAATGAAAAGAAAATGGAAAACGTGTTGACAGAAACACTATTATACTCACAAATTTTAGACAGAGGAAGGAATTTATAGTTTGGGGTGAGGTTTAATCTTCATTCAGTGACAAAAGAGCAGCATCAGCGGCTTCAGAGCTCACGGTCCAACTTCCGCATTTCGACAACGGCCGACTCTGATTGGCAGGAGGACCAGACTCCTTCGGGTCCTCCAAGGTTCTCCATTGGTCCATGGAAAGGAGCTCGTGCGCCTTTTTTGCGGACACCCAGGAGTATGCGCAGTACTTTGCTGACACCGACAGACATGCGCAGTGCTAACTGACACCGCGGAGCATGCTCAGTATGCTCTGTCACGATGCTGGTGTTAACTGACAAATTTTAGAGTTAAAAATCACAAAACACCTGGTTATAGTCCAACAGGTTTATTTGGAAGCACAGGTTTTTGGAGCGCTGCTCCTTCATTAGGCGGTTGTGGAGTATAACATGGTAACACAGAATTTATGATCTTCTGATCTTATACTCCACAACCGCCTGATGAAGGAGCAGCGCTCCGAAAGCTAAGTGTTTCTAAACAAGCCGATTGGACTGTTACCTGGTGTTGTGTGATTATTAACTTTGTACACCCCAGTCCAACACGGGCACCTCCAGATCATGACAAATTTCAAGTGTCCAAATGGGAATACGAGAGAAAAATGCCAACGCCATTTTTTTTTGCCGAAATGTTTTTTTTCCCCGTGCCTCGACGTTTTATTCCTTTTGCATTTTGTCTGGCTGCTCAACGTTCCTGCCTTTACCCCAAGGTAGAGGTGTTTCAAAACTAGAGGGTACAGGTTTAGGGTGAGGAGGAAAGATTTGAAGAGATTCAAAAGACTCGGCATAGAACATTCACCCCCTACAGGGCGAAAGTGACGACTGCAGATGCTGGAGATTAGGGTCGAGAGTGTGAGCTGGAAAAACACAGCAGGTCAGGCAGCGTGCGAGGAGCAGGAGAATCGACGTTTCCGGCAAAACCCTTCATCAGGAAATAGCTAAGTGGAATTGCAGAGCTGTAGCATAATCGAGTGGGTCTGGATGGGATGCTGCTGGGAAGGTCGGTGTGAATGGCCTGTAGGGATGAAATGATTCCACTGCCTTAGCCACGCGTATATTGAGAAATGATTGCCCCAAGTCTGCTGTGGGAGGAGTGGGTTCGTTCGGGGGACACTGATACCAGTTCTGGGGAAGGTAGGATTGTGCTGTCTCTCTCTTCACACTCTGCCCCTCCGTCCATTTTCTCCCCACCCACTGCCCCCTGCCCATTTTCTCTCCTCACACTGCACCCCCATTCTCTCCCCATAACCCTCTGAACACCAGTCCTTCTCTACCCCCAACCTCTGTTCCCCTCTCCATTTCTCTCCCTTCTCCACCCCCACCAGCGCCCATCCCCCTCCTTTCTGGTGCCTCAGCCCTCTTTGATCGCTGTATCAAGCCCTTTTAAGGAGAGAGAGAGAATAGGTGGTGACGATTCTACCTGGGAAACAGGGTGTGCGAGAAATGACTGATTTTTAAAATTGAGAATAGCTAAAATCGTATATTCAGAAACGTTGTTAAAGTCTGGAAGAATTTTCTTTTTTTTAAAAAACAAACAAGCTGTAGAAACCTTTCTGAAACTTGCATTAATATATGCACAGTTCGGCCACAACCAAGGACAGGCTGTAGGAGTGAATGAGTGAATAAAAGACAAGTCCCACCTCGCCCATGAGGAGAAAGTGAGAACTGCAGATGCTGGAGATCAGAGTCGAGAGTGTGGTGTTGAAAAAGCACAGCAGGTCAGGCAGCATCCAAGGAGCAGGAGAATCAACGTTTCAGACATAAGCCCTTCACCTTGCCCTCTCCAGTGTGTGTTGTGAAACTGCTTAATCATTTCCAGTGGCCAAGCAAAGGCTGATAACAAGTTTGGAACACACGAGAATGACCTCAGCTGAGACCTTGGATTCATGTCTCACTACAGGAGACCCAGCTACACAATACACACACAAACTCTCTCTCTCTCTCTCACACACACACACACACACACACAAAACACATACACACACACACACATACTCAAGTACTCACACGGTCGTGCAGACCCTCTCTGATAGACAGGCTCTCTCTCAGACACACATTGATACACCCCTCACACTCACATCCATGCACACACCTTCTCACACAATTATACTCCATCACACGCACACTTTACCCAGCATGCACACGCACACACACAGACGCTCTGTCTCATGCATGCACTCGCACATCGAAGTCTTTGGGGTGAATTGCATTTGCAGGATTATATATTTGGAAATAGAACCAGTCTGACTCAAGACTGGGATACAGAAAGACTCTAACCTCACAGCTCTCATGCGTTGTCTGAGCTGAGGTGTCACTTCCCTTTATAAAACATTAAGTTACCTGGAAATATGACTAAAAAGAAGTTCTGGCATTTACAGATTAATGAACCGAAATCTGCAACCCATTTTAAAAGATGAAAGACTTAACAGGTTTCTTCAATATATCATTTATGTTGCATGACACTATAATCTTTTGCTATACATTCTGTGTCTTACCATCCTACTCAACAGCTACCTGATGAAGGAACAGCGCTCCAAAACCTAGTGCTTCCAAAAAAACCTGTTGGACTATACCCTGGTGTTTGTGTCATTTTAAAACTTTGTTTCCAGTGAATACAGCCCACACCTCCCACTGTTGCCAGCAAACTTTGCAATGCCAATGAAACAATAAACCTGCAGTCCTGAAAAATTTACAATTTCGAACAATACTAGCTACTCATTCACTGCTCCTTCTGAGACACGACATTGGAAACTCGGTGCTGGTGGCTGAAAGAAATGAGAAGCTGTTGGATCTCACAGCTTTCAATGAGAGTTTAAGACTGGCGGTAAGTTCAGGTAACCTTTACTGCGACCCAACTTTGTTCCAGCTTCAGATCTCCACATCACAAGGCGTACAAAAAGTAGCTTTTCTTTAAAAAAAAAAGCACCTCAAGCTCAAAGTGCACACACTCCCTCCCCCCACCACACTTTCTTTATTATTGGTCAGTTAGTTGTCCCTTTGTAACTGGATCCTTCGTACAGCCGGGTAAAGCATGCAGCTGGGACGACTGAGTGAATCCTTTCCCGCAACGGCAGTTTCCATCACTGAAAAGGACATGAGTGAATCAGGTGGGTTTTTGCCCTCTGAAAATGCTTTCATCCTTAGATTCTGAAGTCCAGACGACTGACCGAATCCCAATTCTGCCATCTGCCGCGACGGGATTCGGACCTGAGAGTCCCCAGAGCGGGGTTGTTAGCGGCGCTCGGTCATCGCTCCTTCCATCCCCTTGCGATGGCACGTGAACGTGCTGGTGCCTCCCCAGGTGGGAGGAGCAAGTGAAGCTCTTCCGGCACTGACAGCAGGTGAACGGCCTCTCTCCGGTGTGGACCCACTGGTGGGTCAGCAGTGCAGCTGACTGAGTGAACCCTCTCCTGCACATGGGGCACGTGAATGGCTTATCTCACTTGTGGACCCACTCGTGCGTCTCCAGATGGCTGATCCGACTGAAGCCCTTCCTGCACACCGAGCAGGTGAATGGCGTCTCCCCGCTGTGAATACGTCTGTGGGTTTCCAGCAGGGATGGGGAAGGGAATCCTTTCCCTCAGTCCCCACATTTCCACAGTTTCCCTGTTGGGGGAGCTTTCCTTGTGTTGGTCTGTGTTTGAAATTACAATCAGAACGGGGACATAGTCTATCCCCACCTTGAGGGGTGAGATTTTGATTCCCCAAGCTGAGTAAATGGTGTGAAGCACTTTTCACAGTCAGCGCACTGAATCTCCCTCACTCGGTGTCTCAGTATTCTTCCTGCCGCACCAGTGTCCAAAATCTTTCAAGCAAACAAAAGCAAACATGTCTTCTTGATTGGAATGGCTGCTGATATTCAAGTCCCAATGAATCAAGTGGCTCTGTCAGAAGTTGATGTATCATTTGTTTTCAGATTTCTTTCGGCACGTCTTCCTGCAAAGGAAAATTACAAAATAAGTGATCACTGGCAGTACACTTAAACGAACATAACATAGGTGGCAGTTCCTGTAGTTTGCCAGATGCCTGCTGATCACATAATACCCAGCACACAGAAACCTGAAATCCCTCATGCAGCCAGATAGACTTAGGTGTGTTTAGAGGAAAACTTCATTCAAATCTAATCTAAACTATTCTTAAACTAAATACGTGTGCATATATATCAATATGCCAATCCTTTCAATGCGGCTCACTTCCATGAGAAACTACACTTTTAATTGTGAACATGAGGAAAAAAGCAACCATTTTCCAGGGTGCAAACTGCATACGTGCCAAACTGAGGGAATACACAAGGAAAATAACTAAAAGAGAGATATAAAGTATTTGAGCATCTTTGCAGAATCTGCTCCCTCTCTGGATTCACTCCAGTTGCTACAAGTAAACCTCCCTGGGGGTCAGGCAGCCCTGCATCGGGAAGCACTGGGATGGTCAACTACGACCAGTTTACATGGAGAACACATCTCCACATTAAACAGCCTCGAGGCAAACTTCCCTTCCTTCCACTTAAAGTTCAAGACCCCTCAAAGCGAAATTCCCCAGGTAAGTTCGGAAGAATTTCTTCCAGTTGTTCACTAATCATTTGTATGAGCACTTTGTTAAAGTTTGAATATTGCGAGTTTTGAAAATTAGTGATTCTGAGCGAAATCATAGTTCGAAAAACAGAATGTGGGAATTTAGACAGAGTTTATTTTTGCACATCGACGATAGGTCTGTACAACAGCATATGACACAACAGCAGTGAAGATCTTTTGACGTCATTCTCAAACGTGCCTGCCACACGCCAGATGAAAAGCTGAATACTTCTCTGGAAAAACTGCCGAGCAATGCAGGAGAATGGCACAACGCGTGCGTGTTGGGACCATAACCCAAAAGAGAAACCATTCTCTCCTATTCATTCAACGTCGTCTTTAGCAGCTTTCCCGTATAACGGCGCTCTGTTCTGCACCTTGCCTTCTCATCCGCTTCACAAAAAAGCTTCGACATAAATATTTCACAATGATATACTGGCCCAATGTGCACAGTTGAGGTGACAACCTCTGAGTGGTCTCCTGTTCTCTGCATCCTATGTTGAGGAGGGCAACGCTTGTCACTGGCCACTCGGGTGTCAGAGAGAAGTTTTGAAACAGTGGAGGGAGCCCGGTTCCTGGGGACGGGACAAACAGCAGCAGGGAGACAGATGAGAAGCAGCTGCTCTGGAAACTCTTCGTCACTTACAATTCTTAGAGCAATGTCAAATGTATTTCACACTAAGCAAGTCTCAGCTGGCTCAAGAGATGTGTGGTAGGTCGGGGAATATCCGCTGTTTGGCTTGTTGGTCTCGGGACATGATTCTCAAGTAGAGTCTTTAACTGTTCAGACTTGTGCGCGGTTCTGGATTCAAATCCCAGACGAGGCTGCAATGTCGTCTTTAGCAGCATTCCCGTATAACGGCGCACGGTTGTGCACCTCGCCTTCTCATCTGCTTCCCAAAAAACTTCGACATAAATATTTCACGTTGATATACAGGCCCAGTATGCACAGTTTAGATGACACTCTCGTGGAGGTCTGCGGGGTCTTCTCCTGTTCTCTGTACCCTATGTTGAGGAGGGCAAGGCTTGTCACTGGTCACTCCGGTGTCAGAGAAAAGTTTAGAAAGAAAACGGTTTAATTTTCTGCCAGTAGAGAGGGCCCTGTTCCTGGGGACGGGCAAACGGCAGCTGAGAGACAGAATGAGAAGCAGCTGTTCATAGAGTCATAGAGATGTACAGCATGGAAACAGACCCTTCGGTCCAAACCCGTCCATGCCGACCAGATATCCCACCCCAATCTAGTCCCACCTGCCAGCACCCGGCCCATATCCCTCCAAACCCTTCCTATTCATATATCCAACCAAACGCCTCTTAAATGTTGCAATTGTACCAGCCTCCGCCACTTTCTCTGGCAGCTCATTCCATGCACGCACCACCCTCTGCGTGAAAATGTTGCCCCTTAGGTCTCTTTTATATCTTTTCCCTCTCACCCTAAATCTATGCCCTCTAGTTCTTGACTCCCCGACCCCAGGGAAAAGACTTTGCCTATTTATCATATCCATGCCCCTCATAATTTTGTAAACCTCCATAAAGTCACCCTTCAGCCTCCGACGTTGCAGAGAAAACAGCCCCAGTCTGTTCAATGTCAACAATACTTCACTCTGAGCAAGACTCAGCTGGTTTAAGAGGTAGCGTGGGGGTGTCTTGCTGTCTGGCTCGTTGGTCTAGGGGTATGATTCTCGCTTTGGGTTTTCGTCGACGCAGATTTGCAAGAGATCCCGGACGAGCCCGCGTTTCATGACTTGTGCAAAAGTGCCTCTTCCATTTTCTCAAAAAGCACCTTCGTTAAACGAGGTTGGGCTCCCTGGCGTACCAATGGGACAGAAAGCAGCGAAGTGAAATGATTGGAGATAGCGTTGAATAGGTTGACGTGAGTGTTGCGGTGTTTGAGGGATGTCAGCGATGAGGGTGGGTTGGAAATTTGGGACAGCTCTCTTCGGAGAACAGAAGTTTGAAATCTGGCCCGATTGAAGCTTTCCAAGTTACGCGAAGTCGAGACAGAGAAAGTAATGCAGTCAAAATGCTCCCACGCCTGAAAGGATCGGCAACGATTCGGCGGAGATTTAAAGTCATGAGGAAAAGAACCAAAAGTGACATCAGGGAGAACGCTTTCGTACAGGGAGTGGTTGGGGTCAGTAAATTCCTAACTGACACTGACAAAGAGGCAGATTCATGAGACGCAAACGGGAATCCGGTGGTCATGTTTAAAGTAACAATGTGCAGAATTACATGGAGAAGGCAAGAGAATGA
The DNA here is from genome assembly GCF_037043375.1 of Chiloscyllium plagiosum. NCBI lineage: Eukaryota > Metazoa > Chordata > Chondrichthyes > Orectolobiformes > Hemiscylliidae > Chiloscyllium > Chiloscyllium plagiosum. The sequence continues at coordinate 83,908,560 of NW_028270165.1, forward strand.
TACGAATAGAGACCCACGTTTACTTACTGTGTCGACCCAGCAGAGCGAAGGTGGGCCGCATGGCGTCTATTCAGAGTGAAATCACAGTTCGACCAACAGAATGTGGGAAGTTAGAAAAAGTTTATATTTACACAGCCTCCATACGTCTGCGCAACACCATATAAGACGACAGCAGTGGAGATCTTTGCCAACAGTCTCGTCAGACGAAAGGCTAAAGGGACCTGTGGAAAACGGCGCCGTGCGTAAGAGCAGAGTGGCGCAGCGGGAGCGTGCTGGGCCCATAACCCAGAGGTCGATGGATCGAAACCATCCTCTGCTATTGTTCAGTGTCTCCTTGAGCGACTTTCCATTGCGATGGGACTCCGTTCGGCATCTTGCCTTTCAAAAGACTGTCTGAATGGCCCCTATCATACCATATCGTTTGGCGAAACTCACACCGTTCAAGTGACCGGCTTTTGGAGGTCTGAGTAGTCTTCTCCTGTTCTTCGTTGGTTTCCTATAAACTGAACCGCAAAACCATTTCTCTGAGATGCCAATGAGCTGATAAAGTTGAAACGCATGCCTTGTGGTTTCGTGCCTTCCCTGCAGTAATTCGCCACGCCGGTTCCGACGTGAATGACAAGCAGATGTTCTGGAAACTCTTTGCTGCTTGCAATTCTTGGAGCAAAGTGGAATGTATTTCACACTGAGCAAGTTTCAGCTGGCTCAGAGTCTCCAGTGTACATTGCTCTCTTTCCCGCCAGCTCAGAAGAGAACAATAGGAGGGACAAAGGAGTGAACAACGATCCGTGTGGGAGGGTGAATAACTGTTAATGGAGAGCGTTCGTGGCTAACAATAAGTAGTGTGTCGTAGCAGACTATGTGATAACAAGGGGCTCGTATGTGTGTGGTAGGGGTCAAGGATATGGGGGATTTCAGGCCCTAAAGTCGTGCAACTCGATCTTGAAGACCGGAGGGCTGTAGGGTTTTGAATTGGAATATGAGGCGTTGTTCTTCCATCTGGAGCTGAGCTTTGCTGGAGCACTGCTGCAAGCCTGAGACAGAGATTTTGGCCAGGGAACAGGGTGGCGTGTTAAAGTGGCAGGAAAGCAGAAGCTCAGGGCCTCTATTTGCGGGCAGAACCGAGATGTTCTGCGAAGCAGTCACCCAGTTTATACTTCATGCTCTGTTGGGGAAACGACACTATGATAAGCGAATGCAGTAGACTAGGTTGCGGCAAATGTGCAGGTGAAGTGCTGCTTCACCTGGAAGATATGTTCGAGCCTGGAAGGATATTCAGGAGGGAGCAGGTAAATTGTGCTTCTGAGTGAAATCACGGTTCGTAAAAACAGAATGTGGCAATTTAGACCGAGTTAATATTTGCTTGTGGGCGATATGTCTGCCGGTGCGTGATGGGAGCATAACCCAGAAGGGAAACCATCTTTCCTATTCACTCAATGTTGTCTTGAGCAGCTTGTTGTGCACCTCGCCTTCTCATCTGCTTTCCAAAAATCTTCGACGTAAATATTTCACATTGATATACTGGCCCAAAATGCACAGTTGAGATGACACACTCGTGGAGGACTGCGGGGTCTTCTCCTGTTCTCTGTACCCTATGTTGAGGAGGGTAATGCTTGTCACTCCGGTGTCAGAGAAAAGTTTAGAAAGAAAACGGTTTAATTTTCTGCCAGTAGAGAGGGCCCTGTTCCTGGGGACGGGCAAACGGCAGCTGAGAGACAGAATGAGAAGCAGCTGTTCATAGAGTCATAGAGATGTACAGCATGGAAACAGACCCTTCGGTCCAACCCGTCCATGCCGACCAGATATCCCACCCCAATCTAGTCCCACCTGCCAGCACCCGGCCCATATACCTCCAAACCCTTCCTATTCATATATCCATCCAAACGCCACTTAAATGTTGCATTTGTACCAGCCTCGGCCACTTTCTCTGGCAGCTCATTCCATGCACGCACTGCCCTCTGCGTGAAAATGTTGCCGCTTAGGTCTCTTTTATATCTTTCCCCTCTCACCCTAAATCTATGCCCTCTAGTTCTTGATTCCCCGACCCCAGGGAAAAGACTTTGCCTATTTATCCTATCCATGCCCCTCATAATTTTGTAAACCTCCATAAAGTCACCCTTCAGCCTCCGACGTTGCAGAGAAAACAGCCCCAGCCTGTTCAATGTCAACTATACTTCACTCTGAGCAAGACTCAGCTGGTTCAAGAGGTAGAGTGGGGGTGGGGTGGAAGCGCGCTTGCTGTCTGGCTCGTTGGTCTAGTGGTATGATTCTCGCTTTGGGTCTTCGTCGACGCAGATTTGCGAGAGGTCCCGGGTTCAAATCCCGGACGAGCCCGCGTTTTATGCCTTGTGCAAAAGTGCCTCTTCCATTTTCTCAAAAAGTACGTTCGTTAAACGAGGTTGGGCTCCCTGGAGAACCAATGGGACAGAAAGCAGCGAAGTGTAATGATTGGAGATAGCGTTGAATAGGTTGACGTGAGTGTTGCGGTGTTTGAGGGATGTCAGCGATGAGGGTGGATTGGAAATTTGGGACAGCTCTCTTCGGAGAACCGAAGTTTGAAATCTGGCCCCATTGAAGCTTTCCAAGTTACGCGAAGTCGAGACAGAGAAAGTAATGTAGTCAAAATGCTCCCACGCCTGAAAGGATCGGCAACGATTCGGCGGAGATTTAAAGTCATGAGGAAAAGAACCAAAAGTGACATTAGGGCGAACGCTTTCGTACAGGGAGTGATTGGGGTCAGTAAATCCCTAACTGACACTGACAAAGAGGCAGATTCATGAGACGCAAACGGGAATCCGGTGGTCATGTTTAAAGTAACAATGCGCAGAATTACATGGAGAAGGCAAGAGAATGATACGAATAGAGACCCACGTTTACTTACTGTGTCGACCCAGCAGAGCGAAGGTGGGCCGCATGGCGTCTATTCAGAGTGAAATCACAGTTCGACCAACAGAATGTGGGAAGTTAGAAAAAGTTTATATTTACACAGCCTCCATACGTCTGCGCAACACCATATAAGACGACAGCAGTGGAGATCTTTGACAACAGTCTCGTCAGACGAAAGGCTGAAGGGACCTGTGGAAAACGGCGCTGCGCGTACAAGCGGAGTGGCGCAGCGGGAGCGTGCTGGCCCATAACCCAGAGGTCGATGGATCAAAACCATCCTCTGCTATTGTTCACTGTCTCCTTGAGCGACTTGCCTTTGCGATGGGACTCCGTTCGGCATCTTGCCTTTCAAAAGACTTCCTGACTGTCTGAATGCCCCGTATCATACCATATAGTATGGCGAAACTCACACCGTTCAAGTGACCGGCTTTTGGAGGTCTGAGTAGTCTTCTCCTGTTCTTCGTTGGTTTCCTATGAACTGAACCGCAAAACCACTTCTCTGAGATGCCAATGAGCTGATAAAGTTGAAACGCATGCCTTGTGGTTTCGTGCCTTCCCTGCAGTAATTCGCCACGCCGGTTCCGACGTGAATGACAAGCAGATGTTCTGGAAACTCTTTGCTGCTTGCAATTCTTGGAGCAAAGTGGAATGTATTTCACACTGAGCAAGTTTCAGCTGGTTCAGAGTCTCCAGTGTACATTGCTCTCTTTCCCGCCAGCTCAGAGAGAGAACAATAGGAGGGACAAAGGAATGAATAACGATCCGTGTGGGAGGGTGAATAACTGTTAATGGAGAGCGTTCGTGGCTAACAATAAGTAGTGTGTCGTAGCAGACTATGTGATAACAAGGGGCTCGTATGTGTGTGGTAGGGGTCAAGGATATGGGGGATTTCAGGCCCTAAAGTCGTGCAACTCGATCTTGAAGACCGGAGGGCTGTAGGGTTTTGAAGTGAAATATGAGGCGTTGTTCTTCCATCTGGAGCTGAGCTTTGCTGGAGCACTGCTGCAAGCCTGAGACAGAGATTTTGGCCAGGGAACAGGGTGGCGTGTTAAAGTGGCAGGTAAGCAGAAGCTCAGGTCCGTTTTTTGCGGGCAGAACCGAGGTGTTCTGCGAAGCAGTCATCCAGATTATACTTCATGCTCGGTTGGGGACACGACACTATGAGCGGCGAATGCAGGAGACGAGGTTGCGGCAAATGTGCAGGTGAAGTGCTGCTTCACCTGGAAGATATATTCGAGCCTGGAAGGATATTCAGTAGGGAGCGGGTAAATTGTGCTTCTGAGTGAAATCACGGTTCGTAAAAACAGAATGTGGCAATTTAGACCGAGTTAATATTTGCTTGTGGGCGATATGTCTGCCGGTGCGTGATGGGAGCATAACCCAGAAGGGAAACCATCTTTCCTATTCACTCAATGTTGTCTTTAGCAGCTTGTTGTGCACCTCGCCTTCTCATCTGCTTTCCAAAAATCTTCGACGTAAATATTTCACATTGATATACTGGCCCAAAATGCACAGTTGAGATGACACACTCGTGGAGGTCTGCGGGGTCTTCTCCTGTTCTCTGTACCCTATGTTGAGGAGGGTAATGCTTGTCACTGGTCACTCCGGTGTCAGAGAAAAGTTTAGAAAGAAAAAGGTTTAATTTTCTGCCAGTAGAGAGGGCCCTGTTCCTGGGGACGGGCAAACGGCAGCTCAGAGACAGAATGAGAAGCAGCTGTTCATAGAGTCATAGAGATGTACAGCATGGAAACAGACCCTTCGGTCCAACCCGTCCATGCCGACCAGATATCCCACCCCAATCTAGTCCCACCTGCCAGCACCCGGCCCATATACCTCCAAACCCTTCCTATTCATATATCCATCCAAACGCCACTTAAATGTTGCATTTGTACCAGCCTCCGCCACTTTCTCTGGCAGCTCATTCCATGCACGCACTACCCTCTGCATGAAAATGTTGCCGCTTAGGTCTCTTTTATATCTTTCCCCTCTCACCCTAAATCTATGCCCTCTAGTTCACTCAATGTTGTCTTTAGCAGCTTGTTGTGCACCTCGCCTTCTCATCTGCTTCCCAAAAAACTTCGACGTAAATATTTCACATTGATATACTGGCCCAATGTGCACAGTTGAGATGACACACTCGTGGAGGTCTGCGGGGTATTCTCCTGTTCTCTGTCCCCTATGTTGAGGAGGGCAATGCTTGTCACTGGTCACTCTGGTGTCAGCTGATAAAGCTGAAACGCATGCCTTGTGGTTTCCTACCTTCCCTGCAGTAATTCGCCACGCCGGTTCGTACGTGAATGACAACATGATCAGCATGTCAGTCACTGTGTCACCATTCAGACACAGTCCCTTAGTATTCGGACAGATATCACTGATTGTGAATCACCTCAGAAAGAGACAAGTGGCAGAGAGTCGCCGTGGACACGATGGGCTGGACCGCCTCTGTCGGCGGGAGAACGATGGTACGTGTTTATGCCGTCCCGCTGCCTGTCTATGGGACAGAGAGGCTGTGGGAGCGACAATGGTTCATTTAACCGTCCCTTCCGTGTTGGACTGCCTGCAGTCCCGCAGCTCAGGGCCGTGGGGATGACTCTCAGTGAGTGAAGGTTTCACTCGGATTCTCTTCATCTGGGGCACTTGGGCTCAGATGTTAACTGCTGCGCGGTCGCAGCGATGAAAGCGATGCCCACTTTGCGAAAGATTTTCTGTAAGATTGCTGCGTGAAGACGAATTTTGAACACCAAGCAGACTGCACAACAATGTACTCATATGAATCTATTTGAGGGAAGAGTCCTCGGTGTCCATTTCTCTCTGCCCCGCCAGCACAGCATCTTTCTATCTCTCCGATAACAGACGTTTGGAGGAAATTCACAATCAAAGTTACTCACTTCCCACTCATTAGATTACTTACAGTGTGGAAACAGGCCCTTCGGCCCAACAAGTCCACACTGACCCGCCGAAGCCCAACTCACCCATACCCCTATATTTACCCCTTACCTAACACTACGGGGAATTTAGCATGGCCAATTCACCTGACCTGCACATCTTTGGACTGTGGGAAGAAACCGGAGCACCCGGAGGAAACCCACGCAGACACGGTGAGAACCTGCAAACTCCACACAGTCAGTCGCCTGAGGCGGGAATTTAACCCAGGTCTCTAGCGCTGTGAGGCAGCAGTGCTAACCACTGTGCCACCGTGCCGCCCACAAAGTGTAAGTGATACCTCTCACCCCAAGGGATTGGAAGTTAAAAAGCAGAAGAGCGAATGGACTCTTCCCTCCCTCCAGAAAAGCGGACAAGTAGAAACAAATTGGTTTAATTATCCGCCAGTGGAGATAGCCCAGTTCCTGGGGATGAGACAAACATCAGCGCCCCGGGGACAGCATGACAAGCAGATGTTCTGGAAACACTTTGCTGCTTGCAATTCTTGGAGCAATGTGGAGTGTATTTCACACCGAGCAAGTTTCAGCTGGCTCAGAGTCTCTAGTGTACATTGTTCTCTGAGTTTATATTTGCACATCGGCGACATGTCTGCACAACAGCACATGACACTACAGCAGTGAAGATCTTTTGACGTCATTCTCGAACATGCAAGTCGCACGCCAGATGGAAAGCTGAATACTTCTCTGGAAAAGCTACCGTGCAATGCAGGAGAATGGCACAACGGGTGCATGCTGGGATCATAACCCAGAAGCGAAACCATTTTCTCCGACTCACTTAATGTCTTTAGTAGCTTTCCCGTATAACGGCGCTCTGTTCTTTTCCTTGCCATGTCATTTGTTTCCCAAAACTTCGGGTATCTGAGCTCAATATATCACATCGATCCACAAGTCAAATTTACACAGTTGCGCTGGCACCCTTGTGGAGCTCTGAGTTGTCTTGTCCTGTTCTCTGTCGGTGTGTCCTGATCTCGTGTGAAACCTCTGCTCTCAGATGGCAATGAACCGGTGAAGTTGAAACACATGACTTGCTGTTTTAGTCCATTGCCCGCAGTAAAGAAACCAACGATGTAACAAAAGACTTCCTGCAGGATTGTTGTGTTAAGACAAATTCTGAACACCAAGCAGGCTGCACAAAAATGTACCCATATCAATTTACCTGAGGGAAGAGTCTCCGGTGTCCATTTCTCTCTGTCCCGACAGCACAGCATCTTTCTATCTCTCCGTTAACAGGACCTTTGGAACAAGTTCAAAGTTGCCCATTTCCTACGCATGACTGTAACTGACTTCTCCTGCCTCACGGAATAGTGTGAGAGAGCAGAAGAGTGAATGGGCTCTGCCTTCCACCAGCACAGCTTGCAAGTAGAAACGAAATGGTTCAATTATCCACCAGTGGAGACAGCCCGAATCCTGGGGACGGGACAAACAGCAGCGTCCTGGGAGCAGGGAGACAGATTGAGAAGCAGATGTTCTTGAAACACTTCCCTACTTGCAATTCTGGGAGCAATGCACAATGTATTTCGTACTGAGCAAGTCTCAGCTGCTTCCGGAGGTGGCTGCACCCATGGCTGGTGGCTCGTTAGTCTGGGATATGATTCTAGCTTTGGGTCTTCGAGCATATGCAGCCGTGTGAGAATTCCCGGGTTCCAAACCCAGGCGAACCATCATTCCTTAAATTGACCTGAGCAAAAATACCTGATGAATTTTATCAAAAAGCCGCTTAATTAAATAAGATCGGACTGCCTGAATTAGGGACGGCACAGAGCTGCCATTGCAGTGAACACGGCGAAGGGAAACACTTGTTCAAAGTGAAAACAAGTATTGCAGATTTTTCGCCCGCGCAATCCGAGTCTGAATGAATCCTCTACCTGTATTACGCTCAATTCTGAGGGTGACACTTCAGGAAGCGGGGAAGTGAAGTGATTGCAGACAGCGCTGAACAGGTACCGTCCTGAGGAATGTCAGCAATGAAGGGAGATTGGAAAGTTTGGGGCAGCTCTCTTTGGAGAACAGAGGGCTGAAAGCTGGTCTGATTGAAGTTTCCACGTCATGAGGGTTTTAGACAGAGGAAATAATGCCGTGAAAATGCTCCCAGGCCTGAAAGGATCGAGAACGATTTGGCAGAGATTTAAAATCATCAGGAAAATAAGTAAAAGTTACATTAGGAAGACCGTTTTCACACAGGGAGTGGGGTCAGTAAGTCGCTGTCTGACAGTGACAAAGAGGCAGATTCAATGGACACAAAAGGGAATTCGGTGGGCACGTTCAATGTAACAATGTGCAGATTTACAGGGAGAAGGCGACAGAATGAGACACTTATTTACATATTGTGTTGAACCAGCAGAGCTAAGGTGGGCTGCGTCGCCTCAGTCTGCGCTGTCACACATTTCGTGATTCTGAGTGAAATCGGAGTTGGACCAACAGAACGTAGGAAATTTGACAACGGGTATATTCTGCCAACCAGGATACTCCATCACAGCAATGAAGGTGTTTTGACATCATTCTCGAAGTTACATGCCACAATGCAGATTCAAAACCGAGTATTCCTTTGAATCAGGGAGTAATTTGTTTACAGTTATTCAGTTGAGTTGAGCGGAGTTGCGCATTGGGAGCCACTCCAGTTGATAGGTCGAAGCCGTTTTCTCCTGTGTGATAGTCCCACCAGCACTCCAATTTGCTGTGCTTCCAGTCAGTAGATGCAGATTACTATCCCATACTGATACACTGGCCACGATGACCCAGCTGTGGTGAGAAGCTTGTGAAGGTCTGAGTGCTCTTCTCCTGTTCTCTGTCGGCCTGTTATGATCCGAATCATCAAACGTCTCTTCTCCGAGATAGGAATAAACTGGTGAAGGCGAAACACATCAGTTGCGGTGTGTCCCATGTGCAGGAGGCCCTGCAGTAATTCCCCACGCGGTTTCACACAGCAGCATCCTCTCGGTGAATTACACTTGGGAAAAAAAAAGGTTGAACCAAATCAGTGTCCGCCAGTGGATTTTACTGACACCGTTTATAAAATTCAGGCTCACCGTTAATTTGGAGAGGGGCCGTCAGACTGTAGTTTCCGCTCCTCCTGTTGAATAAAGATAATTTCAACTGTGTCCAGTGAGAGGCCGTTGGTGGGAAACATTTCTATCTGAACTCGCTGTCACTCTGCTATAACAGGATGAGCTGGGACCTCCTGATAGATTGAAACACAAAGCTGGGAATCTCTAGATTATGTTGTGGAAGTCTCGGTATAACTAAACAAAGCGGCTGTGTGTTTAAATCGCGTGATCAACAGTTTGTGTTTTACTTCTCACATTGCGGGGAGCTGAGCATTTACCCAAACAATGGGCACACCACCTCCCTGACACACTGTTCACAAATCAAACTGACAGCAAAGCTTCACGTGTGTGATCGAAAGTTTCCGGAAAGAAGTAAATGCACTCCTTCCTTGGTTTGAAACACTGAGCCTGACGTGTTTTGAAAACGTGAGTCAGACGCGCTACCATTGCGCCACAAGCTCGCAGAGAGTTGCGGGTCTCTATTCATGATTAAAGGAAGTGATCGCACTGCAATGATTTTACGTTATGTGTAACAACGGACATCAACAGTTCATGTCTGGTCTGTCTCTCCCCCCTCTCCCTCTGTCTCTCGAAACAATTTCCAACTCTCTCTCAATAAAAAGCTGAAAGAACTGTGGATGCTGTATATCAGAAACAATAAAAAGAACTGATGGTGATTGGGAAATTGTCGATTTATATGCAGGAGATATTGTGGGAGGAAGGCGGACGCAGGAAATGATAGACCAGGACAGAGCCCAAAGCGAGGGAAGAACTGTTGGACAGGAAAGGGAGTTGATAACGATCTGCATGGGAGGGTGAATGAAGACTGTTCGTGGCTAAGAATAGGTAGCGTGTAATGACAGACTATGTGATAACAAGGCTTGGTGTGTGTGGAAGGGACGAGGACACTATGGATTTCAGGCCCTAGAATTATTGAATTCGATATTGGGACCAGAGGGATGTATGCTCCCCAAGTGTAATATTCGGTGCTCTTCGTTCTGCTGGTGCTGAGCTTCGCTGGGACACTACAGCAAACCTGAGACAGAGATGTTGGCCAGCGAACAGGGTGGGGTGTGGAATTGGCAGGCAACTGGAAGCTCATGGTCTTTTTTGCGGACAGAACGTAGATGTTCTGTGAAGCAGTCACCCAATGTAGACGAGACCACATTGTGAGCAGCAAATGCAGTAGACTGGGTTGTGGGTAGTGCGGGTAAAGTGCCGCTTCACCTGGAAGGTAAGTTTGGGCCCTTGGATAGTGAGGAGGGAATAGGTAAATGGGCTGGTGTCACACATTCGGTAGTTGCAGGGGAAAGTGCCGTTGGACTATTGGGGTGGGAATGGGGGTAGGGTTGATGGGAATGAAGGAAGAGTGGAACCAAGGTATAACTCCTGCCCATTTACCTATCTGCCAAATAGAAGAATTTGTTAAGTGTGTACAAGGAAATTTTCTAATTCACAATGTGGATGTACCTACTGGAGAGGGTGTAAAACATAAGGGCCAACAACCCCAATCCTATTAACATTAAAATAGTGATTGAAAATAATATATCAGATCTAAAGGTTGTAGTTCCAAATTGGAGGAAGATTCAGGTATTCGGCAAGATCTTTCAAAAGCTGATTGGGGGCAGATGTTCGCAGGTTGCTGGAAAATGGGAAGCCTTCAGATATGAGATAACAAGAGTCCAGACACAGAATATTCCAGTTAGGGTGAAAAGAAAGGCTAGTAGGTGTAGGGAATGCTGGATGACTGGAGAAAATGAGATTTTGGTAAAGAAAAACAAGGAAGCATATGTCAGGTATAGACAAAGAGATCGAGTGAATCCTAAGAGTGTAAAGGCAGTACGAGCATACTTAAGAGAGAAATCATGAGGGCATAAAGGGGGCATGAGATAGGTTTGGCAAATAGAGTTAAGGAGAATCCAAACTGTTTTTAAAAAGACATTAAGGACAAAAGGTAAAAAGGGAGAGAATAGGGCCCCTCAAAGATCAGCAAGGCGGCTTATGTGTGGAGCTGCAGTAGATGGAGGAGATGCTGAACGAATATTTTGCATCAGTGTTTACCGTGGAGAAGGGCATGGAAGATATAGACTGTGGGGAAATAGATGGTGACGTGTTGGAAAATGTCCACATTACAGAGGAGGAGGTCTTGAAATGCATAAAAGTGGATACATCCCAGGACCTGATCAAGTGTACCCTAGAACTCTGTCGGAAGCTAGGGAAACCATTGCTGGACCTCCTGCTGAGATATTTGTATCATCGATAGTCACAGGTGAGGTGCCGGAGGACTGGAGGGTGGCTAACGTGGTGCCACTATTTAAGAAAGTGGTAAGGAAAAGCCAGGGAATGCAAGACCAGTAAGCCTAACATCCGTGGGTGACAAGTTGTTGGAGAGAATCCTGGGAGATAGGATTTACATGCATTTGGAAAAGCAAGAATTGATTAGCGATAGTCAGCATGGCTTTGTCCGTGGGAAATCATGTCTCACAAACTTGATTGAGTTGATTGAAGAAGGAGTTTGATTCAGATAAATGCGAGGTGCTGCATTTTGGGAAAGCAAATCTTAGCAGAACTTATACACTTAATGGTTCGGTCATAGAGAGTGTTACTGAACAAAGAGACCTTAGAGTGCAGGTTCCGAGCTCCTTGAAAGTGGAGTCAAAGGTATATAGGATAGTGAAGAAGGTGTTTGGTATGCTTTCCTTTATTGGTCAGAGTATTGAGTACAGGAGTTGGGAGGTCATGCTGCGGCTGTACAGGACATTGGTTAGGCCACTGTTGGAATATTGCGTGCAATTCTGGTCTCCTTCCTATCGGAAAGATGGTGTGAAACGTGAAAGGATTCAGAAAAGATTTACAAGGATCTTGCTGGGGTTGGAGGATTTGAGCTATGGGGAGAGGCTGAACAGGCTAGGGTTGTTTTCCCTGGAGCGTCGGAGGCTGAGGGGTGACCTTATAAAGGTTTACATAATTATGAGGGGCATGGATAGGATAAATAGACAAAGTCTTTTCCCTGGGGTGGTGGAGTCCAGGACTAGAGGGCATAGGTTTAGGATGAGAGAGGAAAGATATAAAAGGGATCTAAGGGGCAACTTTTTCACGCAGAGGGTGGTACATGTATGGAATGAGCTGCCATAGGAAGTGGTGGACGTTGGTACAATTGCAACATTTAAGAAGCATTTGGATGGGCATATGAATAGGAAGGAATTGGAGGAATATGTGCTGGGTGCTGGCAGGTGGGGCTAGATTGGGTTGGGATATCAGGTCGGCATGGACGGGTTGGACCGAAGGGTCTGTTTCCCTGCTCTACATCTCTATGACTAAGTAAGAAAGTGGATTGATGAAGGCAGAGCGGTGGACGTGATCTATATTAACTTCAGGAAGGCATTCAACAAGGTTCCTCATGGGAGACGTATGATCTCATGGAATACAGGGAGAACTAGCCACGTGGATACAGAACTGGCTCGAAGGCAGAAGACAGAGGGTGGTGATGGAGGGTTGCTTTTCAAACTGGAGGCCTGTGACCAGTTGTGTGTAATAAGGATCGGTGCTGGGTCCACTACCTTTTGTCATTTATACAAATGATTTGGATCTAAACATTGGAGGTATAGTTACCAAGTTTGTAGATGACAAAATTGGAGGTGTAGTGAATGCAAAGAAGATTACCTCAGATTACAACGGGATTTTGATCAGATGGGCCAATGAGCTGAGTGGCAGATTGAGGTTAATTTAGATAAATGTGGGGTGCTGCATTTTGGAAAAGCAAATCAGAATAGGTCTTTTACACTTAATGGTAAGGTCCTCGGGAGTGTTGCTGAACAAAGAGACCTTGGAGTGCAGGTTGATAGCTCCTTAAAAGTAGAATCGCATACAGATAGGATGGTGAAGTAGGCGTTTGTTATGCTTTGCTTTATTGTTCAGAGTATCGAGTAAAGTCATTGAGAGCTCATGTTGCCACTGTACAGAACATTGGTCTGGCCACTTTTGGGATATTGCATGTAATTTTGGTCTGCTTCCTATCGGAAAGATGGTGTGAAACTGGAAAGGGTTCAGAAAAGACTTACAACGATGTTGCCAGGGTTGGAGGATTTGATCTAAATGGCCTACTCCTCCTGTTATTATGAATCTGTAACCCTGAATTTCCCATGGTAGAAGCGTTCCCATGGCACAGAGGAGGTTTTCTAACATAAACTTAAAGCCATTGCTTTGCTTGAACTCAAACTGCTTGACTTGGAGGAGAGTGGGAGTTTGCAAAGTGTCCTCCCCTCCACACGTGCCTCAACTGCAGGGCAGCTGTCCGGCACGCCCTCCATTGTTGACGTCATCCCTGTTAGTTTCAGAGTGAAATTCTCTCCCTCTGGGCAACATCTGGGAGCAAAGCAATGTCTCCCGCTTTCCATTCCCCATCCTCCAGGAGTGAGACAGGGAGTGGGAGGGGGAGATGGGGGTGGATGAAACACTGTTCACTTGTAGCAACTGGAGTGAATCCAGGGAGGGAGCAGAGTGTCCAAAGGTGCTCAGCTACTTTTTTTTCTCTTAAGGGTACTTTCCTTGTGTATTCCCTCAGTTTGGCACGTTTACAGTTTGCTCCCTCGAAAAGGATTGCTTCTTTCTTCATGTTCACAATTAAAAGGCTAGTTTCTCAGGGAACTGAGCAGCATTTAAGGGATTGGCACATTGATATAAAATGTAGGCGTATGTTGCTGCATTTGGTGTACATATGATATTGTTGGCTGTTGTGAAAGTTTCTTTGCAATTATTATTCACCTTCTCGTGTAGTAATGGGGTCACGTCCTTTTTTTGTCATTTTTTTTATCTAATCCGACAGCAGGAAGTAATTCAGTAACTTTACTGGCTTTCTTTTCTCAAGCAGCCTTGACATTTCATTTTCATATCCTTGATTCAGCTCCATTTCCAGCACCTTTTCAGGCAGTTTATCCCATGTTATTGTCGCCTAAATGAAGTTTTCCTCCAAACACACTTAAGGCTATCTGGTTGCATAAGTGTTTTCAGGATTCTGTGTGCTGGGTAATATGTGATCAGCAGGCATCTGGCAATCTACAGAAATCGCCACCTTTTTTATGTTCATTTAACGTACTGACGTGATCACTTATTTTGTGATTTTTTTTGCAGGAAGATGTGCAGAAAGAAATCTGAAAGCAAATGATCAATCAACTTCTGACAGCGCCACTTGATTCATTGGGACTTGAATATCAGCAGCCATTCCAATCAAGAAGAAATGTTTCCTTTTGGTTGCTTCAAAGAATTTGGACACTGGTGCCGCAGGAAGAATACTGAGACACCGAGTGAGGGAGATTCAGTGCGCTGACTGTGAAAAGTGCTCCAAACCAGTTACTCAGCTTGGGGGAATCAAAATCACATCCCTCACGGTGGGACAGACTATGTCCCCGTTCTGTTTGTAATTTCAAACCCAGAGCAACACAAGGAAAGTTCCCCCAATGGGGAAACCGTGGAAATGTGGGGACTGTGGGAATGGATTCCCCTCCCCATCCCTGCTGGAAACCCACAGATGCATTCACACCGGGGAGAGGCCATTCACCTGCTCAGTGTGCAGGAAGGGCTTCAGTCGGATCAGCCAACTGCAGACGCACGAGTAGGTCCACAAGGGAGAGAAGCCATTCACAGTCCCCATGTGCGGGAGGGGTTTTACTCAGTCAGTTGCACTGCTGACCCACCAGCGGCTCCACACCGGAGAGAGGCCATTCACCTGCTGTAAGTGCCGGAAGGGCTTCACCTGCTCCTCCCACCTGCGGAGGCACCAGTGAGGTCACGTGCCATCGCAGGGGGATTGAAGGACCGATGGCCGAGTGATCCTATCAAGCCAGCTCTGGGGAATCCCAGGTTTGAATCCTGCCGCGGCAGATGGCAGAATTGGAATTCCGTCAGTAATCTGGACTTCATAATCTAAGGATGAAACCATTTCCTGGGGAAACCCCCCCCCCCCCCCTCCCCATCTGATTCACTCATGTCCTTTTTCGGGAAGGAGACTGCCGTTGTGGGAAAGGGTTCACTCAGTCGTCCCAGCTGCATGCTTTACCCGGCTGTACCAGGGATCCGTTACAAAGGGACAACTGAGCTGACCAATAGTAAAGAAAATGGGGCGGGAGGAGTGGGGCGAGTGTATGCACTTTGAGTTTGAGGTTTTTTTTAAAGCTACTTTTTCTACATCGTTTTGCTGGGGAGATCTGAAGCTGTAACAAAATTGGGTCGCAGTAGAGGTTACCTAAACTTACCACCAGGCTTAGACACTCATTGAAAGCTGGAGATCCAACAGGTTTTTGATTTAAAGCTGCTCATTTCTTTCAGCCTCCAGCACTAAGTTTTCAGTGTCGTATCTCAGAAGGAGCAGTGAATGAGTAGCTAGTATTGGAAGAAATTGTATGTTTTTCAGGACTGCAGGTTCATTGTTTCATTGGCATTGCAAAGTTTACTGGCAACAGTGGAGGGTGTGGGCTGTATTCATTGGAAAAAAAGTTTAAAAATCTCACTGACACAGTCCAACAAGTCTATTTGGAAGAATTAGGTTTTGGAGCGCTGCTCCTTCATCATGTCGCTGTGGAGTAGGATCATAAGACACAGAATATATAGCAAAAACCTTTAGTGTCATGTAACATAAATGATATATTGAAGAAACCGAGATTGCTGTTAAATCTTTCATCTTTTAAAATGGGTTGCAGATTTCAGTTCATTAATTTGTACATTTCAGAACCTCTTTTAAGTCAGATTCTCCAGGTAACTTAATGTTTTATATAAGGAACCTCACGTCAAACAACGCATGAAAGCTGAGGTTCGAGACTGTCTGTATCCCAATCTTGAGTCAGACTGGTTCTATTTCCAAATATATAATTGTGCAAATGCAAATTCACCCCAAATGTATGAGTGCATGCATGAGAGAGAGCGTGTGTGTATGCGTGTGCATGCTGGGTAAAGTGTGTGTGTGTGTGTGAGAGAGAGAGAGAGAGAGAGAGAGAAAGAGAGGGTGTGACATGGACCCAAGGTCGCGGTTGAAGCCATCCTCCTGGTTTCCGAACTTGGCTATCAGCCTTTGCTGGCCCACTAAAAATGATTAAGCAGTTACACAACACACATTGGAGAGGGCAGGGTTGGACTTGTCTTTCGATTTGCAGAAGGTGGGAGGTTCTGGGTGCTGGAAGCTAGGGAAACACAGGCTGGAGGACCTTCGGCTCAGAGAGCTGGAGCTGGAAGCCAGGCTGCAGACACTTTGGGGGAATCAGAGAACCCCAACACTGTGGAAACAGGCCATTTGGCCCAACATGTTCACACTGACCCTCTGAAGAGCATCCCATCCAGACCTACCCAATAACCCCCACAGTTAATCCCTGAATTTATAATGCCCAATCCACTCTAACCTTCACATCTTTGAACCATGGGAGGAAACCGGAGCACCTTGAAGAAACCCAAGCAGACGTGGGAGGGGTGGTGGGGGTGGGGGGGGGGAGTCGGGGAGATAGGGAAATGCAAACTCCACACAGTCACCCTGAGGGTGGGATCGAACCCAGGTCCCTGGCGCTCCGAGGAATCCCCTCTCCAGCTCTCAGCAATCAATTGGCCTAGTCCCAATCCTGGTGACACTCCAGTCAGTTTGAGGAATTGAATTTGCTTCCACAGAGTTTCTATGATGCAGTGGGCATTGTGTCTCAGCAGCTTCAACGATCCACTGACGGGCTCGCCTACAGCAAAAACACTAGTTCACATTTCGCTAAAGAGTTCAAGTTCTCTCCACAATCAGAACCCTGAAACAGTCTGTGTGTAATCACGGGCTTCTCAAAGCACGTTGATGTTTGAAATCATTTCCTGTCGACAAACATTTCCCCTCCTGGATTCAAACGCTGCTGATATTCAGGCCCTGAGTAAATTCCTTGTGCATGCCTGAAGAGCAAATCCTCCTCTGCTAATACCTAGAGAAAACACATCACTGCTGTCAGTGCAGGACAGAAAACAGATGAGAGAATTCTGGTTTATATGAAACAGACTTCGCTATCTTCTACTCGAAATCTCTGTGTCTCAATTCCTCCACCTTTCAATGGACTCCAACCCATCCTCCTGTTTTTGCCCAGCTCCCGTCTCCTGAAAGGGCTGACTCTTGGTTCAGTTTCAAGCCACTTCTTGCCATCCCCAGTGTGCAGAGAAGGGGATGCTGGAAGTGGGTGGCATCCTTTCACCACCTCCCCATTCAATCAGGACCCGATCATGCCCTCAGCTTCTCCTGTCCATTCTCTCTCGCTATCCCTAGCTTCCCGTCTCTTTTCTCTCTCTCTCACACACACATACACACATGCCACGCTCTGCATCTCCGTCCATTCTATCTCCACGCCCTCTGCCCCCGTCCAGTCTCTCATCCACCTGCTTTTCCCATCCAATCCTCTTCTCTCTCTCCACACCCTCTGCCTTCCGCCATCCAGTCCCTCTCCACACACACTCTGTCCCCTCTCCATTCTCTCTCTTTCCCCACCCTCTGCTCTCTATCCATTCCCTCTCTCTCCCCAACCCTCTCCTGTCATTCATTGTTGCCCTCTTTCTCCCCCACCGTGACCCAGTTCATTCTCTCTCCCGACACTCTGCAACTCCTAATTTCTCTCGTTTCACACTCTGTATCCACCCTCCCCATTCTGTCTCTCTGACAAACCCTCTGCCCCCCACCCTATGTACCGCCAGGCTTTCTTTACCCCCAATGCTCTGTCCCCATGTCCATTTTCTCTCTCTTTCTTCCTCCCAGCCTCTGCCTCCCATCCAAGTTCTCTACCTGCACCCCCACTCCCATCCTTTCTCGTGCCTCGAGCCCTCGTTGATCACTGTATCAAGCCTTTCTAAGGATAGAGAGTGAATGGATGGTCATGACTCTACCTGGAAGATGGGGGAGGGGTGGTTGGAGGGGAGGTGGGTGAGAAATCGCTGATCTTTAACATTGAAAATGGCTAAAATGATTTATTAAGAAACATTGGTAAAGTCTGAAAGCATGTTCAATTGTTTAAAAAGGTGCAGACACCTTTCTGAAACTTGCATTGAAGTCTGTACAGTTAGGCCACAGTTGAGGACAGGCTGTAAAGGTGGAATGGCCTATTCCTAGTCTTGGTTCAGATTATGTACAAATAGAGTCATAGAGACGCACAGCACGCAAACCACATATTCTAAATTAATCTCGTGATCCATTTGCCACCATTTGGCCCATCTCTCTCTCTCAACCCTTCCTATTCATATACCCATCCAGATGCCTTTTAAATGTCGTAATTGTTCCAGATTAGACCACTGTCTCTGGCTCTGCGTGAAAATGTTACCAGTTCGGTCCCTTTTAAACCTTTTCCCTCCCAGATAAGCCTATGCCCCCGTAGTTTTGGACTTCCTCTATCCTGGGGAAAAGACATACAAAAGTGGAGCAGCCAGACAAAATGAAAAAGGAATAAACTGTTGAGTCCCAGGGAAACAAAATAAATGTTTTTTTCTTATTGGCAATTGGACACTGTAAATCTATCAGTTGCACCAGCATCTCCATTGGGCATTCTGCGCATGCTTCTCGGTGTCAGCAAGCACTGCGCATGTACGCCGGTGTCAGCAAAATACTGCGCATGCTCTTCGCTGCCGGCGGAAACAGCGCACGACATTCTTCTGCTGGACCAATAGGAAGCACTGGAAGACCGGAAAGAATGTGGTCCTCCGGCTTTTGATTACTCTCCCCCCCCCCCCCTTCCCCCTACCATATCTGAATGCGGAAGTTGGACCATGAGCTTGTGAAGCTGGTGTTGCTCCTCTCTCTCTGAATGAAGATTGAACTTCAACTTCTTCCGTCTGTCCAAAATCTGTGAGTACAACACGCTCTTTTCCATTTTATTTTTTTATTCTGGCGTTCAGTTCTTGACTTGCAGCAAAGTTGATTTAGGTCTGTGTCTTATTTGGCAAATGCAGTAACACATTGTGAAGTTATAGCCTTTCCTGTAAAAAATAACAGAAAGGAGATACGTTGTTTAAATGGTGATATATTGGGTTGTGGAGCAAGTGAAGACTGCAGATGCTGGAATCAGAGTCAAAAATTTAGCGCTGGAAAAACACAGCAGGTCAGTCAACGTTTTGGGCAAAAGTCCTTCATCAGGAATGATGTGTAGATGTACACAGGTGCCTCGGCTACCTTCTACTCAGGCTTTCTACTCTAGTCAATGCCAGTTGTCAGATAGGTGCAGCAAGCAATGCAAGTGATATGTTAGCAAGAGGAATGGAGTTCAGAAGTGGGGATGTCTTCCTGCAGTTAGGGAAGCATTGAATATATTCAAAGCGGAGTTCATCTGACTTTTGAATCTCAAAAATAGTTATCGGGGAAGGCAAGAAAATGTGTTTTTTTTTCAAAAATATTTTTAGAAACTTTTTCAGATCTTTCACAAAACATCTATAGACAAAAAAGAACAATACCAAAATAGAAAGATATATGCAGTGGAACAAGGTCATATCACAATACTATTAATAATGAACTACCTACTATTCTACCAGAACAAACTTAGCTTAAACTAAACTGCAATCAAATTAAATAAAAACTAAATTAAACTGAATTCAAATTAACTCAAATTATATCACATTACTTTATTCTATTTCACTCACTACACCTCCACTGAGGTTCCCATCCCTGGAAGCACCAGTTATTGTACCCATATTCTTTTTCCCCAGCCTCCCCCTCCCAGGGTCCCACGGGTGCTCAGACTGATTCCCATGGCTATACCACGGCCCTATTTAATATTGCCGATAAGTCTGCATCAATATAATTTAGAAAGACTGCCATGTCTTGTAAAACTGCACCATATTTGTGAGGTAATCTTGGGGGAGATGTTCCATCACCAGCCTATGCCACCCCATAAGCCCTGGGGGATTTTCCAACGTCCAAAAATGTTCTTCCTTGCACAATGGGTAAGAATGTTACACAGTCTGTTCCCCTGTTCCCCCAGAAAGACAAATTTGGCAACTCCAGAAGTAGGATCCACTTTAACTTCAATCCCCAGGATGTCCTTCAGCTCCCTTACGATAGCACTCCAATATCGCCGGATCTTACAACATAACCAATAGCAGTGTGTGAGAGTGCCTATATTAATTTTACATTTGGGACACCCTGGTGATGCCACTCTCTTGAACTTAGCTAGCCTCTCTAACGTCAAATGAGCGCTGTGTAAATTCTTCAATTGAATGGCCTGTGCTTTGTTACATATTGAAATTTTCCTTACATTTTCCCATATATCTTCCCATACTTCCAATGAAATATCCTCTCCGAGCTCCTGATTCAACGTCCTACAGAGTCCCTCCATGTCCCTTAAGGCACGTCTCTTCTGTAAATGATACAAAGTACTAACTGAAAGAGCGCCTGTACACCGGAGCAGTCATTTCTCCACGTCTGACCTGTAAAGCTGAGCCAGGAGTGTGGTCTTCCTCTGTATATAATCCCTTATCTGAAAGTACGGATAAGGTTCCTATTAGACAATCCATATTTCTGACTTAGTTGGCTAAATGTCATCAAGACCTCCCCCTTGCATGAATCTCCCAGACAGGAGATTCCCTTATTCTCCCATGACTTAAAGCCGGAGTCCATTGCTCCAGGTTTAAATCCTTGGACTCTCACCAATGGGGTAAACGGCGAGGTCTGAAGCCAATTGCCCTTGTCTTGTCTCATTATCCTCCAGGCTTTCACTGTATTTAAAATGATTGAATTCTTACACTGCTCAGTTATGGATTTCATCTTATCCATGAATAATAGATGAACTGAGGGGACATCTCGACTGAGGCTTCAACGTCAAATCAAATCCCTCTGTGCTCAGTCACCCACATATGCTAACAAAGCGCTTATTTGATATCTCTTCAAGTCCAGAAGGTCCACCCTCCCTCATCCTGCGAGAGCTGCAATTTGGTAAATTTAATTAGGGGGCGCCTGCGACATCAAATAAAATAACCGAGCCAACCATCAAGCCTCAGTAATACTCATCTGGGTAGCAACAACGGAAGCATTCTCATGGGGTACAACAGGCGAGGAAGAACATTCATTTTAAATCAGGGCAATTTGTCCGAACCATGATAACGGTAATCCCTCCCAATGCTGCAAATCCTGCTTTATCCTCTCCAGTAACTGTACATGTTAGCTTTATACAGCTGGTGGAAAGCAGGAGTAATAAACATTCCCAAATACAAAAAATCCTTTTGATGACCATCTAAACAGGGACTGCATTCTATCCTTCAGATCAGGCACCTCCACTAGTCCTCCCACCGGCTTGGCTTCCAATTTTCTAAAGTTGATCCTGTAGCCCGAAAACTGCCAAACACATTAATTGTTTGAATCAATCGAGGAACTGACTCCTCCAGATTGACCAAGAACAAAAGGACATCATCAGCATATAGGGTGATCTTATGCTTGCCCATTCCCACCTCTGGCGCCACTATTTCAGGATCCCACCTGATAGCCTCAGCTAATGGCTCAATTGCCAAGGTAAATAGCAGTGGTGAAAGAGGACACCCCTGTCGACTACCCCTCCCAATATGAAAGTTATCTGACTTTGTGCCGTTTGTGATGACTGCTGCTTTAGGATCATTGTACAACACCACTAACCGTCTAGCAAAGGAACCCCCGCCCCAGACCAAAACGCTTGAGGACCCCAAACAAGTACAGCCATCCTATCCGGTCAAACACCTTTTCTGCATCTCGGGAAACCACTGAACCCGGGATCAATCTTTGCTGGCATACCTGCACTATGGTCAGTACGCTCCTGATATTATTGGAGGAGCTACGGTCCTTAAAACCCATCTGATCTTCTTTCATAATATAGGGCAACACCTTTTCCAACCTCAGGGCCAGCATCTTGGGTAGAATTTTAAAATCTACATTCAACAGTGAGATGGGTCTGTATGAAGCACATTCTTCAGGCTCTTTCCCCTTCTTTAAAATGAAGGCGATATT
The DNA here is from genome assembly GCF_037043375.1 of Chiloscyllium plagiosum. Lineage (NCBI taxonomy): Eukaryota > Metazoa > Chordata > Chondrichthyes > Orectolobiformes > Hemiscylliidae > Chiloscyllium > Chiloscyllium plagiosum. The sequence goes on from NW_028270165.1 coordinate 83,930,387, forward strand.
AGCCTCCCTAAGAGAGGGTGGAAGACAAACCTGTGTATCTGAATAGCAAGACATCCCCAGAGGTGGCATTTATGAATTCCTTATAGAATTCACTTGGGAATCCATCTGACCCCGGTGTGTTGCCACTCTGGAGATGCTTTATTGTTTCCTGCACCTCCTGTATCGTCATAGGGGCATTCAACAGGGAAACCTGTTCCGCCTTTATACTGGGGAGGGGCAGGTTCTCCAAATTCAAACAATCTTTGTTTGGCGAAGGAGACCCTTTTTTGCCACCTGTGTGTGCAATGAGTCGAGAGCAGCCCGGAGAGCTGCAGCTTGACCAGTGAAGGCCTAATATAATATACTTCCTCAGCATCTGTTGTTGCTCCTCCCTCTGCTTCCTTAGAGTTGTTGAATACGAAATAACTAGGCCTCATAAATATGCCTTAGTGGCCTCCCACAGTATTGCTGGATTACTGGCCTGACTGGAGTTGATATTCCAGAAGGCCCTGAACTTTCTTGTGATGTACTCAACGAATTTGCTGTCCCTTAACAGGAATGGGTCCATGTGCCAGTGCCATCCATTCCACCACCCATGATTTTACCATCTAAATACACTGGCGCATGGACCAAGACAGCTATCTGCCCAATTTTACAAGCCAATGTTCTGTCCAAACAATCCAATGGCATAAAAAACATGTCAATTCGCGTGTGGCACTTGTGTGGGTTGGAACAGAAAGTAAAGTCTCTTCCATTTGGGTGGAGGTGCTTCCACACATCCACTAACCCGACCTCCTCACACTGGGGCAGCACGGTGTTTAGCATTGCTGCCTCACAGCACCAGGGACCAAGGTTCAATTCCGGCCTCGGGCAACTGTCTGTGTGGAGTTTGCACATTCTCCCCATGTCTGTGTGGGTTTCCTCCGGGTGCTCTGGTTTCCTCCCACTGTCAAAGATGTGCAGGTAAAGTGAATTGGCCATGTTAAATTGCCCATGGTGTTAGGTGCATTAGTCAGAGGGAAATGGATCTGGGTGGTTTCCTCTTCGGAGGGTCAGTGTGGACTTGTTGGACCGAAGGGCCTGTTTCTACACTGTAGGGAAACTAATCATGTCCACCAACTGCTTAGATTGAGCAGTCATACATGCCAGGCCCTTTGTCACCCTGTCTACCTCAGGATCTATTAGGTAATTAAAATCCCCTCCTATGATCGTGCTGTGCACCCCAAGACTCATTAATTTAGCAACTGCATCAATCAGAAATGTAAGAGGGTGCACGTGGAGGGTGGGGAGGATACACATTCAGGACGCCATACTCTTCTCCATGTCGTTGAGCTTTAAGAACGATGGGCAGTCCATGTTTGTCCTTATTTTGCTCAATTGCCTGGAAAGGAAGGTTCCTTCTTACCAATATAGCCACTCTTCTACTCTTGGAGCTAAAGGAGGCGAAGAATACCCTATCATAACCCCCCCTTGCTGCAGTTTCAGATATTCCTTATCGGTTAAATGTGTTTCTTGCAGCAGGGCGATGTCCATCCTTTCCTCCCTGAGGTTTGACAGAACCTTCTTTCTTTTTAATGGGGGAATGGCTCCCTTTTACATTCCAGGTGCACCACCTGAACGAATCACTAGCCATGGTCATCCAGAACAGCCCGTGGTTTCCCGAGAGGAGGAAGCTTATCTGAAGTGCGGCGAGTGACAAAGACAATAAATGTATAAAGTGTAAAAGCTACTACAACTAAAAAACTAACTAACCACTACATATAACTTAAGCAAACACCCAAATAACCCCCAATACCATTAGAGATCTCCCTCATCCCTGCCCATAGGGTGCCCTCCTCCCAATCCTTGCTACCATCCCGGCTCCTTCCAGCTGAGGCCGTGCCCTAGCCCCAGGGAATTCACAGATGAAAAACATGTTATTTACATTCTGAGAGTTAACAATGGATGTCCATTTCCCACCCACACACCCTTTCTCCATACATCTGAACCACCCCTAATCCAAAACCAAAAGGACAGCAGTAAAACAAAGGCCCCAGATAATATCCAACTGACCGATATACTAAATCATTCTGGTTTTACTTCAAGGCAGTTGGTATAAAACTGATAACCACAAAATAAGTGGAGAGAGGAGACAGGAAGGGGCAAAAAAACTGTACCATTGTCTGTAACGATGCCCCCTCCCTCCACCCCGACTGGAGTCCTTTAATTCAGAGAATTCACATAGTCCTTTGCTTTTCCTGCTGAATCAAAATTATATACTACCCCTCCATGAGAGAAATGCAACACGGCCAAGTACCTGAAGTAATATTGATTGTTCAGATCCCTTAATTTTCTCAACCTCATCAAATTCCTTCTCTTCTTAATTCTGGGACCTGAGAAGTCCTGAAAAGACATTATTCTTGAGCCTTTGTGCATTAAAGCCTCTGGATCGCTTCCCAGTCTTCTTGCTGTTTCAGTCACTAACTGTTTTTCTTTGTAATGCAGGAATTGCACTAGGACCGTGCGGGGGCAGGGATCCGGCCTGGACCTGCGCATTGTGATCCCGTTGGTCCACTCCACATTCAACAGGCCCGACTCCAACTCCCGCCCCAGGAATGTTGGGAGCCACTTTTCCAGGAATCCAACGAGGTCTTCACCTCCCTCGCGTTCCGGAACACCCAAGAGCTGTAAGCTTTTTCTTCTACTTTTGTTTTCCAGGTCACCCACTTGTTCCTGAAGGACCCGAACCTGGTCTTCCAACATTTGGATCCTTCCTCCTGAGACCTCCGCCACGGTCTCCGATGCCACGGTCCTCTCCTCCGCTGCCTATTCTCTTCGGGCCAACATTTGAATTTCCTGCTCCATGCTTTTCCAGCGTGGCAGATAGTGGTTCCACCGCTGCTTCAATCTTTTCTCAGAGTTTGGCAAACTCCGAGAGTAACTGCTGCTGTCCCATTAAACCCAAAGGGGCTGCCCTGGGAGTTTGAGCAATGGCTCCATGCACCCCTGATGCAGTAGGGGAGTGCTCTACCTGCTGCACCCCTTCAGCGCCTTTCCTTTGTTTGCTTTCATCCTGGTCTTAAAGCTGTCAAACCACAATTATAGCAGCTCCAGACGTTCAGTAAGTTTATATTAGCAATTTTTTTTGCGGCGGGGGGGGGGTCAAGGTCCACCTTGCCAGGGGGTATGACAGAGCCCAGCACAGCAGACCACTCAGACCACCGCTATCATGGATCTCCAAGAAAATGGTTTTAAGACCAGTACAGATACAGGGTCATACAGCACAGAAACAGACCCCTCAGTCCAACTAGTCCATGCTATGTTCTCAAATTAAACTGGTCCATCTGCCAGTGATTGGCCCATATCCCTCCGAACCTTTCCTATTCATCTACTTCTCCAAATGTCTTTTAAATGATGTCACTGTACCTGCATTCACCACTTCCTTGGGACACTCATTCCACACACAAGCCACGTTCTTAAAAAATAAGTGCTCCTCGTGTCTTTTTTAAATCTTTCTCCTCTCTCCTTCAAAATTTGCTCCCTCATCTTGAAACCCCCTCCCTCGGGAAAGGATACCCGCTGGTCACCTCATCTATTCCCCCTCATGATTTTATAATCTTCTATAAGGTCACCTCTCAACCTCCTATGCTCCAGTGAAAAATGTCCCAGCCTGTCCACCCAAATGTAGGTATATTCATTTCCAGTTATGATCTGTTCAATGCTGGTGCAGGCTCGAAAGACCAAATGGCCTACTCCTGCTCCCAGTTCTCACACGCAAAGACCATAAGACATAGGAGCAGAAATTAGGCCATTTAGCCCATCGCGTCTGCTCTGCCATCCAATCATGACTGGTAAATTTCTCAACCCCATTTTCCTGCTTTCTCCCCATAACCCTTGATCCCCTTGATATTCAAGAACCTATCTATCCCCGTCTTAAATATACTCAATGATCTGGCCTCCACAGCCTTCTGTAGCAATGAATTCCATAGATTCACCACTCTCTGGCTGAAGAAGTTTCTCCTTATCTCAGTTATGAAAGGTCTCCCCTTTCCTCGAAGACTGTACCCTCGAGTCCTAGACTCTCTGATCAATGGAAACATCTTCCCAATGACCACTCTGTCCAGGCAATTCAGTATGTTTCAGTTAGATTCCCCCTGAGTGTGGGCCTGTTAACCAGCATGAACCAGACCCTTCAGGATGAGGTACAGCAGAGATTAAGTTCAACAAAGTGAGAATGGAGGGAGAGTGTGTGGGATGGAGAGTTTCTGCTTTTAGGGAATGAGAGAGGAAAGGAAGTTCATTATAAATTAGAATTGATCAGATGTGCTGATGAGCCAAGGAGTAGCAGATGGTGTTTAATTTAGACAAATATGAAGTGTTGCATTTTGGTAAGACAAATGAGGGCAGGACTTATACACCTAAGGTCCTAGGGAGTGTGGCAGAATAAAGAGACCTTGGAGTGCAGGTTCATAGTTCCCTGAAAGTGGAGTAGCAAGTAGATCAGACAGTGAAGGTGGTGTTTGGTATGCGTTCCTCTATTGGGCAGTTCATTGAGTACAGGAGTGGGGAGGTAATGTTATGGCTGTACAGGACATTGGTTAGGCCACTTTTGGAATACCGCACTCAGGTCTGATCTCCCTGCTGTAGGAAAGATGTTGTGAAACTTGAAAGAGTCGGAAAGGATTTACAAGGCTGTTGCCAGAGTTGGAAGGTTTGAGCTCCAGGGAGAGGCTGAATAGACTGGGGCTGTTTTCCGTGGAGTTTTGGAGGCTGACGGGTGACCGTATAGAAGTTCAGAAGGGTCATGGATAGGGAGCATCGCCAAGATCTTTTCCCCAGGATATGGGAATCCAAAAGTATGGGGCATAGGTTTGAGGTGAGAGGGGAAAGGTTTAATAGGAACCTGAGAGGCAACGTTCTCATGCAGAGGGTGATGTCTGTAAGGAATGAGCTGCCAGAAGAAGTGGTGGAGGCTGGTACAAAACATTTTAAAAGGCATCTGGATGGATACATGAAGAGGAAGTGTTTAGAGGGGTATGGGCCAAGTGCGAGCAAATGGAACTAGATTAATTAAGGATATCTGGTCGGTACAAACGAGTTGGGTCGAAGGGTCTGTTTCCTTGCTGTATGACTCTAATCGTCTTCTGTGAAAGTAGAAGTGTGGTTGTGAAGACTAGACTTTCAGAGCAGCTTTCAAAGATACTTTGCCCTTCCTGGGAGCAGAAGAAGTTACAATGAAAGCTTTCATTTGTGAGACAGCAACTGAGTGAGGGAGCACATCCGGGATTTTGATGGAAAGTGGGAATTAATTGCACTGTGGGAATGAAGTGCTTTAAGGTTTACTAGCAGTAAGTACAATGTGCTGAGCAGGGAGCCTAGTGAAGGGTTAGGTTGGTTTTTGTTTTAAACTGCTTATTTCATTCAGCCTCCAACACTGTATTTCCAACGCTGTTCAGTGAATCAGTAACTGGTATCGTTAGAAGCTTTACAATTTTCAGTACTGCAGGTATTGCATTGTTTCATCAGCATTGTAAAGGTTACTGGCAGCAGCGGGAGGTGTGGGCTGTATTCACTAGAAACGATTAAGCATTTAGATAACACACATACGAGAGGGCAGGGTGGGATCTGTCTTTCAATTTGCTGAAGGTGGGAAGTTCTGGGTGCTGTGATATGGGGCACACACAACTGCGGTAAATCATAGAATCCCTACAGTGCAGAATCAGGCCCCATTCAGCCCATCAAGTCCACGCTGACCCCTCGAAGAGCATACCACCCAGACCCACCCCCACCCCACCTATCCTGTCCAGTCGTTTCTGCTGGTGAGTTAGACTAGAACTAGGGATTTGGTCTCAAGATTAGGGGGAGTAGATTTAGGACTGAGATGAGGAGAAACTGCTTTTCCTGGAGAGTAGTGAATCTATGGAATTCTCTGCCTGAGGAAGAGGTAGAGACAGTTTTATTAAGTATATTCAAGACACAGTTGGATTGGTTTTTGCAGGGTAGGGAAATTAAAGGTAGTCAGGATAACGCAGGGAGGAGGAGCTGAGACAATGGATAGATCAGCCATGATCTTAATGAATGGAGGAGCAGGCTCGATGGGTCAAATAGCCTACTCCTGCATTTATTACTCTGAAACTATAACCCTGCATTTCCCATGGGTAACCCACCTAATCTGTACATCCTTGGACACAATTTAGCCTGGCCAATCCAAATTATGGCAGGTCAGCAATGTAGTGATATGGAAAATGAACTTTCAAGAACGATAGAAAGGGACAAGGAGGAGAAATGTACCAGCAATCAAAGCTGGATTCTAAAGGTCACAAAAAAAACTAAAAGCTCAGTATTTGAATGTGTGCTGCATCATAATAAAGTGAATGAATTGACTGCACACAGAAAAGAATACTTATGGTCTGAGACACCTTACAGAGACATGGCTTCAGGATGACAAGGATTGGATCCTGAATATCAAGGGGGTACATGGAATTCAAGTTGAATGAGAAGCTCGGCTAAGGTAGAGGGTTGGCACTACTAATCAAAGCACTGATAACATGGTAGTCTGGTGTCAGATTGGATTTCAGGTCCTGATTTCTCTGTCCTCTGTTGATCTCCCTGTTCCTACAGAGTTCTATGTCAACTGTTGTCAGCTCTGCTGGATTTCTGCTGAAGTTTTGACCCCACCCCCATCTTTGATACATTCCAAATCAATAAAATATTCAGCCAATCAAGGCCTAATCCACAATTTCCCAGCCTGTCAACCATCCAGACAGAGAGACTCGTCGTAGCAGGGAAATTAAACAAAAAAAAGGTGACGATGCTTAATGTTTGTTCATTAGGAAGTAGATCAGAAATAAAGGGCTCCCAGGATTCTTATAGCGCCCAATTTGAGGAATTCTCTCTCACTTACATCTAACTATTATTACGCAGCTCTGATTTGTAACAATATTTATATCCTCAGAAATAAAGCATTTGTTATCAAATACACAGAGATAAACAGCACAGAAATAGACATTTGCTTTCTCTCATGCATGCGCATACGTATATAAAAGTCTATGGGGTGAACTTATATTTTCAGAATATTTGCAGATACATAGAACATTACAGCGCAGTACAGGCCCTTCGACCCTCGATGTTGTGCTGACCTGTGGAACCAATCTGAAGACCGTCTAACCTGTACTATTCCATTCTCGTCCATATGCCTATCCAATGACCATTTAAATGCCCTTAAATTTAGCGAATCTACTACTGTTGCAGGCAGTGCGTTCCGCACTCCTACTATTGACTAAAGAAACTACCTCTGACATCTGTCCTATATCTATCACCCCTCAGTTTAAAGCAATATCCCCTCGAGCTAGCCATCGCCATCCAAGGAAAAAGCATTCACTGTCCAAACTATCTAACCCTCTGATTACTAAGTCACCTTTCCATGTTCTTCTTTCTAACGAAAACAGCCTCAAGTTCTTCACCGTTTGCTCATAAGAACCTCTATCCATACCAGGCAACATCCTAGTAAATCTCCTCTAAACCTTTCCCAAAGCTTCCACGCCTTCCTATAATGCAGTGACCGGAACTGTACACAATACTCCAAATGTGGCCGCACCAGAGTTTTGTACATCTGCAGCATGATCTCATGGTTCTGAAACTCAATCCCTCAACCAATAAAAGCTAACACACCATATGCCTTCTTAACAACCCTGTCAACCTGGGTGGCAACCTTCAAGGATCTATGTATCTGGACACCGAGATCTCTCTGCTCATCTACACTACCAAGAATCTTACCATTAGCCCAGTACTCTGCATACTTGTTAATCCTTCCCAAGTGAATCACCTCACACTTTTCCACATTAAGCTCCATTTTCCACCTCTCAGCCCATCTCTGCAGCTTATCTATGTATCTCTGTAACCTACAACATCCTTTGTCACTATCCACAACTATACCGACCGGAGTGTCATCCGCAAATTTACTAACCCATCCTTCTATGCCCTCATCCAGATCATTTTCACAAATGACAAACAGCAGTGGACCCAAAACAGACCCTTGCGGTACCCCACAAGTAACTGAACTCCAGGATGAATATTTCCCATCAACCACCACCCTCTGTCTTCTTTCAGTTAGCTAATTTCTGATCCAAAAATTCGATTTTGCTCAAAAACTGCAAATCTGCAGGCTTCAATATAGGCAGTGAATATATATATAAATTTGTAAATTCCACTTTGTCAAAGAAAACCAGCCTGATTCAATATTGGGATGCAGACAGACACTTAACCTCACACCTTTAATGCATTGTCTGAGCTGAGATGTCACCTTTTGTTACAAAACCTTGTTATCTTGAGAAGGTGACCTGGAAGAAGATCTGGGATTTATATATTCATTTTACCTGCAACCCATTCTAAAAGATGAAAGACAGATGTTTGTCACATCTGTATGTTCACTTTCTCACTGGTGTTGGTGTCAGTACCTTGATGCCCCCCCAGGACGCTAACCATGTTGTGTCTGGTTGTTTGTAATGAAGCTGTATTGCATGTTCATCGTGAATTTATACAGTTTTTTTGGCTTCCCAAAATCAGATCTGCTCACTCTGAGCAGTATTCCAATGTCGTGGAAAATATAAACTTTCAGGTGGAGTTATCCAAAATTCAAAAGAGATGTAAGTCTTGATGTTTTTGCTTTTCTGCCCCTGTAAGATCCTGAAGCAGCACCTTCAGGAGAATTAGTTAGAGCGGAGTGAGAATAGAGAGGGAGTGTATGAGTGGGATGGTGCTTTCAATTTTGTGGAATAATAAAGGAAAAAAATGTTCTGCACAAAATAGAAGCTTGTTCTGAATTTTTACCCTGGACTTACAGTGATCACTTTTGTAATCTATTTTTACAGAGTATTTGATCTGAAGACTGAAGTTTAAAAATCAACAGACAAAGGGCTTATGTCCGAAACGTCGACTCTCCTGCTGCTCAGATGCTGCCTGACCTGCTGTGCCATTCCAGCACCGCACTTTGACACTGACTCTCCAGCATCTGCAGTCCTCACTTTCACGTCAATGTCTGACAGTCGCTTAATCCATTGCGACTGTGACTATTTTTGACTAAGATTCTGTGGAAAGGAGCAAAGCTTTGTGGTTCAGTACGTTTTCAGCATCATTGGGTCTGGACGAGAGTCCCTACTGTTGCAGTGCACTGTGTGTGGAACCTAAAACAGTTATACGGCCTGGAAAGGGATTCACAGCAGGTAGAGGCTGTACACACATTTGTGTGCAGCTGAAGCTTTGGCCATGGAGAAACCTGAGGAATCCTGCCCTGTGGAGAAACCGTGGAAGTGTGGTGATTGCGGGATACTCTTCTGTGTTCCGTCTGCCCTGGAGGCTCATCGGTGCAGTCACACTGGGGTCAGGCCATTCTCCTGCCCTGAGTGCAGGAAGGGATTCAGCAGTTCCTCCACCCTGCTGAGGCACCGACGGGTCCACACGGGGGAGAGGCCCTTCAGCTGCCCCGAGTGTGGGAAGGCCTTCAGCAATTCCTCTGACCTACTGAAGCACCAGCGGGTCCACACCGGGGAGAGGCCATTCTCCTGCCCAGAATGTGGGAAGGGGTTCAGCAGTTCTTCCGCCCTGCTGACCCACCAGAGGGTCCACACGGGGGAGAGGCCCTTCAGCTGCCCTGAGTGCAGAAAGACCTTCACCCAGGCCTCCACCCTGCTGAGGCACCAGAGTGTCCACACCGGGGAGAGGCCATTCTCCTGACCAGAGTGTGGGAAGGGGTTCAGCGATTCCTCTGCCCTGCTGACCCACCAGCGGGTCCACACAGGGGAGAGGCCCTTCAGCTGCCGTGAGTGTGGGAAGGCCTTCACACATGCCTCCAACCTGCTTACCCACCGGTGGGTCCATACTAGGGACAGGCCCTTCAGTTGCCCCGAGTGTGGGAAGGCCTTCAGCAATTTCTCCCATGTGCTGATCCACCGGCGGGTCCACACCGGGGAGAGGCCATTCGCTTGTCCTGAGTGCGGAAAGGCCTTCAGCAATTCCTCTGACCTACTGAAGCACCAGCGAGTCCACACTGGGGAGAGGCCCTTCAGCTGCCCTGAGTGCGGGAAGGCCTTCACCCAGGCCTCCACTTTGCTGAAGCACCAGCGGGTCCACACTGGGGAGAGGCCCTTCAGCTGCCCTGAGTGCGGGAAGGCCTTCACCCAGGCCTGCAACTTGCAAAGGCACCAGCGGGGACACCAGCGCTCCCAACAATCTGATTCTGCCGGTGAGGTTGCTGTGGATCACCCCCAGGACTGAACTTGCTGCCCTTTCTGGCAGTGGGTGTGGTGGAAGAGTCAATGGGCGCTTTTTTTTTGTTTTCTGCTGGACTGCACCCCCACACCCACAGTGGCTCAGCGGTTAGCAGCACTGCCTCAGTGCCAGCGACCTGGCTTCGATTCCACTATTGGGGTGACTGTCTGTGTGGAGTTTGCACATTCTCCCCCTGTGCCTGCGTGGGTTTTCTCTGGGTGCTCCGGTTTCCTCCCACAAACCAAAGATGTGAAAGTTGGGGTGGATTGGCCAAGCTAAATTGTCCCAGTGTTCAGGGATGTGTAGGTGTGGTCCATTAGTCAGAGTAAATGTAGAGTAATAGGGTTGGGAAATGGGTCTGGGTGGGTTACTCTTTGGAGGGTCAGTATGAACCTGTTGGGCTGAAGGGCCAGTGTCCACACTGTATGGATTCTGTGATTCTATGAACTTTGATCCATTGGGCGCTGCTGCTCGTTGAGCCTGGGATTGCACATTCCCACTGAAACAATCCGCACAAACCTAAGCCTGTGAGACCATTGGAGTAGAAGTTAGGCCATTCAGCCCATCGAGTCTGCTCTGCCATTGGTTAGAGACAAAAAAAACTGCAGATGCTGGAATCCAAAGTAGGCAAGCAGGAGGGTGGGAGAACACAGCAAGCCAGGCAGCACCAGCAGTGATGTCAGTGTTTCAGGTATTAACCCAAATCATTGACTTCTCCACCAGAAATGATTTACCAGGATGTTGCTGAGGGTTGGAAGGTTTGGGCTACAGTAGACTGGGGCTGTTTTCTCTGGATTATGGGAGGTTGAGGAGTGACCTTATATGAGTTTATAAAATCATGAGGGGTATGGATAGGGCAAATAGACAAGGTCATTTCCCTGGAGGTTAGACATTCCAGAAACAGAGGGAATAGGTTTATGGCAAAAGGGAAAAGATTTAAATGGGACCTATGGGGTAACTTTTTCACACAAAGGGTTGTACATGTATGGAATGAGCTCCAAGAAGAAGTGAAGGCTGTTACAATGACATTATTTAAATGGCATCTGGATGGGGACATGAATAGGAACGGTTTGGAGGGATGTGGGCCAAGTGCTGGAAACAGACCCTTTGGTCTGATTAATTTAGGATACCTGGTCAGCATGGAGAAGTTGGACCAAAGGGTCTGTTTCCAGCACTTGCCCTGTATTCCTCTAACCCTTCCTGTTCATACACCCATCCAGGTGCCTTTTTCATGTTGACATTGTGCCAGCATCCACTGTTTCCTGTGGCAGCTCACTCCATCCACGCACCACCCTCTGCGTGAAAAGGTTGTCCCTCAGGTCCCATTAAAATTTTTCTCCTCTCACTTTTAAACCTATTCCCTCTAGTTCTGGACGACCTCAACCCAGGGAAAAGACCTTGACTATTTACCCTATCCATGCCCCTCATGGTTATATAAACCCATAAAAGGCAGCACCTCAGCCTCCGATGCTCCAGGGAAAACAGCCCCAACCTATTCAACCTCTCCCTTTCCCTCCAAACCTTTCCCCCTAATCACGTACTTATCCAAATGTCTTTTATATGTTGTAATTGTACCCGTGCCCACAACTTCCTCTGGACGTTCATTCCACATGTGAACCACACTCTGCAAAACCATTTGTCCCCACCTGTCTTTTTGTCAATCTTCCTCCCCTCACTGTAAATATGTGCCCCCTGGTCTTGAACTTCCCCACCCTAGGGAAGAGACAACTACCTTTATCTATACCTCTCATGATTTTATAAACTTCGCCTCTCAACCTCCTCTGCTCCAGCAAAAAAACACCAGCCTTAATTCCAATTTGCTAATAATAGCACAGCAATGATTTCAGCTGTGTGTGTCAAGGATCTCTCATTTCCAAGGTAATGCAGTGTCTCTTAGGTTCACCTGATCTTAAAATGAATGGCACCCCATTCATTTCAAATGTCTATGGTTTCTTGCAAAGTCAGTCCTGTTTGGGAAATAGCCAGTGGCATCTTAGACTCCGTAGGCTGCTTCTGACCAGGTTTGTATGCTCTGATCTGAGATGTATGAGTAGAACTTCACAATAAAAATTAATGCAGCCTTTATTCATGACTCATTATTAAATACATTTGCTGCATTTACAGATGTGATTGAGAAGCTTCTACAAATGAATCTTGGGCTGATAACAGTTTGTCAGGATTTTGAAAGTCATTGTGCCTCTGTCGCAGCATAGGGGAGGGCTCTTTCAGACAGAAGACATCATACAGAAAATTCTCCCACGTCAGATGAACAAAGACGACATGTTTGCAGCAAGTTGTGAAACTTGAAAGGGTTCTGAAAAGATTGACAACTATGTTTGCAGGGTTGGAGGGCTTGACCTACAGTAAAAGACTGAATAGGTTGGGGCTATTTTCCCTGCAGCATCGGAGGCTGAGGGGTGGCCTTATAGAGATTTATAAAAATGCATGAGGAGCTTTTAGCAGAGACATCCCAGGAGTGATACAGCTGGCCAAACCACTAGGTCTTTCCCCCAGGGTGGGGGAGTCCAGAACTAGAGGGCAGAGGTTTGGGGTGAGAGGGGAAAAGTTTAGAAGGGACCTCAAAGGGGCAAGTTTTCACACAGAGGGGAGTGTATGTACAGAATGAGCTGCCAGAGGGAGTGGTGGAAGCTGGTACAATTACAACATTTAAAAGGCATCTGGATGGGTACATGAGCTAAATGCTGACAAATGGGACTAGATTAATTTTGAATATCTGGTTGGCATAGACCGGTTGGACCGAAGGGTCTGTTTCAGTGCTGTACATCTCTCTGACTCTGTAACAGGACAGATAGTTTATGTGTGAACCAGAGGGGCCTGTCAGTAACATTGCCTCAACCGAACTCTGAAACCCAATGTGGTATTTTTTTTTTAAGGGACTTAGAGCCAAAAAAGATGCACAGTAGGTAAATAGACCCTTCAGTCCAACTCGTCCATGCTGACCGGATATCCTAAATTAATCCAGTTCCATTAGCCAGCACTTGCCCATATCCCTCTAAACTCTTCCTATTCATGTTCCAATCCAAATACCTTTTGAATGTTGTAATTGTACCAGCCTCCATCACTTTCTCTGGCAGCTCATTCCCTCCACGTACCACCCTCTCCTTGAAAAGGTTTCCCCTCAGGTCCCTTTTACATCTTTCCCCCTCATCCTAAACCTCTAGTTTAGGATTTCCCCACCCTGGAAAAAAGATTTTGACTACTTACCCTATCCATGCCTTTAATGTTTTTATAAATCTCTACACTCTTCAGCCTCAGATGTTCCAGGGAAAATATCTGCAACTTATTCAGCCTCTCCCTATAACTCAAACCCTCCAAGCTCAGAATCCTTTCAAGTTTCACAACATCCTTGCTGGAAACACAATTTGTAGGTATAGTGTTATGGACAAGGCCAGACCCTAACTTTACTGGTTGTTTTAGGCAGAGGTATCCCAGGAGTGATGCAGCTGGTTTCCAGGAAAACAGAATTTATTTACACACCATGGAATGAAACACAAACAAAGAAAACAATGTAGAATAACAGCCGTTTGAAAACCCAACCGACACAATCTCCCCGCAACTTCAAAAAGCTGCAGTTCCGATTTCCTGCAACATTCCCATAAACACACCCCTCTGGCAAAAAAAGGTCAGTTCATGCACAGATTCTTACAGGAGAGATGATGGAGAGAGAGTTAGCCAGAAATATCTGTTGAATCAGGGTACCTTTCTTCCCCCTGTAGCTTTGGACAGACTGCTTGCTAAAACTCAAACCAAACCAGGGCAAACAAAATGCAGAACTGTCCTTTCATTGTACAAGCATTTTAGAAAAAATCTCAAACCCTTTTCCCTGATTGATGCCTTAGCCAGTATCTGTTGGCCATTAGCAAAATCCCTAACCCCAGATGATTTGGAACCTCTGCCTTTTACAACCCCTCTTCAAAAAAATACCAAGAACAACATAATCTTCTTAAAGGAGAATCACTGTCACAACAGAGAGCTGAAACATTTGTATCAAAAGGTCGTATTGTTAGCAGGCCAAGAAAACAGTTTTTCAATTGAGCCAATCAATTTAAACCAGGCCCTTTGGCTACAAAAACCTATTAAATTTCAATCTGATGGTTTTGAAAACAGAGGAACAATCCTATCATTAAAAACAATTAGATATATGTCATCAAGGGTATAAAAGAAGGGGGCAGTTAGACAGAGGCAGAAAGCAAACGTCCGATAAGTGGGGGATATCAGTTTGCTGATGAGGGGTGGGAAGGGACGATGAAGAGGGGTAGGTAGAGGTTCAGGCAGAGCGAAAACACTGACAGAGGCCAACTGAGCCAACCGACCTGGCCCTGTGCTAGAGACTCAATGGGACAGAGACAAGATGTATCTTTTTCAGATCTATCTGCAGTGCTTGGACAAACATTACGCTCCATCCAGGATAAAAATGTCCTCCATCTGCTCCTGCAGATCAATTCCGTAGGGAAGGTGCTGTCAGAGAGCATCAGCCCCCATCGGAAGTAAAGTGGATGTGAGAGTAGCCAGTCCGGCAGAAAGGATCCTCTTGCCCCTCCCACTTCACCCACTAAACAGGGTTCAAGGTGTGACTCAGCGACAGTAACCGCAGAATATACTGGCACTGGAGTGTGTCCAGCAGAGATTCACATGGATGATCGCTGGAACGATACACCTAACATACGATGAATGGCTGAGGATCCTGGGATTATATTCATTTGCTTTCAGAAGGCTGAGAGGAGATCTAATAGAAATTTACAAGATTATGCAGTGCTTAGAAAGGGTGGATGCTGGGAAGGTATTTCCATTAGGCAGGGGAGACTAGGACGCATGGGCACAGCCTGATAATTAGAGGGGGTCAATTTAGAACAGAAATGAGGAGACATTTCCTCAGCCAAAGAGTGTGGGCCTGTGGAATTCATTGCCATGGAGCACAGTGGAGGCCAGGACGTAAATGTCTTCAAGGCAGAGATGGATAATTCCCTGAGAGATCAAGAATTTAAGGGCTACAGGGAGATTGCGGGTAAGTGGAGCCGAAATGCCCATCAGCCATGATTAAATGGCAGAATGGACTCAATGGGCTGAATGGCCTTACTTTCACTCCTATGTCTTATGGTCTTAACTCATCCATGTTGACCAGATATTCTAAATTAATCTAGTCCCATATGCCAGCACTTGGCGCATACCCCTCTGAACCCTTTCTATTCATATAACCATCCAGATGCCATTCACATATTGTAATTGTACCAGCCTCCACCATTTCCTCTGGCAGCTCATTCTTTACGCTCACTACCCTCTGAATTAAAAAGTTGCCCTTAGGTTTTTTTTTAATCTTTGATCATCCACCTCAGCCTAAAGCTATTACCCTTTTGTTCTGGACACCCCCAAACCCAGGGGACAATACCTTGTCTATTTACCCAATCCATGCCTTTCATGATTGTATAGGTGTATACAAACGCCTCTGCCACACTCAGGAAAACAGCCCTAAACAATTCAGCTCAAACCCTCCAACGCTGGCAGCATCCTTGTAAATCTTTTCTGAACCCTTTCAAGTTTCACAACGTCCTTTCGATAGGAGGAAGACCAGAATTGCACACAATATTCCAAAAGTGGCTTAACCAATGTACCGTACAGCCACAACATAACCTCCCAATTCCGATACGCAGAGGATTGGGAAAGTTGTCTTTTGTGGGTTTTGAAAACTGGGAAAGAATGGAGGGACAACCCGAACTTGTGAGGGTCAGCTTGGAAGCATAAAAAAAAAGGTATCTCCCCCTCCCCAATTACTATCATCCGTCCCTCCTCACCCGGGTAATTAAGACACATACCTGAGTTGCCAGAGTAGACTCCCTCACTAGATTCACCCCAGTTGCTACAAGTGAACAGATTTCCCCCCAACCCCCTCTCCCTTCCAGGATGAGGAGTTGCCCAGAGGAGGGTGTTTTACATTGAAACCGATATGGCCACTTTCGCGTTGTGATGTCGAAAACGGGGCAGGCCGACAGTGGAACTCTGCAGCAGATGGAAGGAGAGCAGTTTGCAAAAATCCCTTCCCTTCAAAGAATCCTCACAGCATGGAAGCAGGCCACTCGGCCCAACAAGTCCAAACCAACGTCTGAATGGTAATTCACCCATATCCCTCCCCTTATTGCCCTACACTTACCCCAGAGTAATACACCAAACTTACACATCCCTGGACACTATGAGGGAATTTAGCCTGGCCAATCCACCCTTGAAGATTTGGATCCCAAGCGGGACCCCTCGGTCTCGAGATCAGTCAAAGAATCAACAGAATGCGGACTGTACAAAGCAAGGTTATCAGTTTAATAAAGTAAGGCAGCCTGATGCAATTCTATCCAGCAACACGGAGGTTAAAGCTTCTGTGCTCCGTGGTGCAATTGCGTAATTGTGTTTTTTTAAGAGACAACACAGCCTTAATTATAAAAGATCAATCAAATGTAATAAGGTGACATGATTGACAGCAGGTTAGTCCAATGATATTTCCTGGGAAACTGATTGTGCGTAAAACAAAATCATCCCATGCTTGTCAGTTCAATGTTAGTTCGAATAGCAAATTACTGTCTTATGATTCATATTATGAAAACTCCATGTTCTCTTATCTCTAATTCCAACCAACTCAGCAAAGCAGCAATTCAAGTTCACAGTGTCAAATCATAACCTGAAGCCATTTTGATACGTTATTTTAAACTGAAAAGCCATTTTGTGGTTAATAAAAACCTACATACACCTGTTGCTCCTAACAACAGCCTCAATTCAAAATTTAAATCCTCTCCTCCCCCGGGTTTATCTCCATCATTGCAAGCTCATCAGACGAGCCCCTAGCAAGGGGGGAGATGGTAAAGATCGAATTTGCCCTGCTGTGTGAACTTGCCATTGCCAGCATTGGTGCACAAGAAGGGACAGTTTACCTGTGCGATCCTGAGCAACCAGAGACTGTGTACCAACTATGCCAGGAAGATGTCCTTGTCTGCTGAGAGACTGAATGTTACCAAGAATGACTATTGCAGTGAACAGTTAATTTACAGAAAAAGTCTAAATGGTCTTTACCAAAGGTGTTGTGTGCCAGTTTGATACCAGTTGTGCTATGGGCAGCTCTGGTAAGCCTTGCCCCATCCAATTAGGTCACGCCACAAAAGAGAAGATAGGGAAATGTTATCTTTCAGTAACAATATGTTTCTTCAAAGTCACAATAGAATATTTGGCAGGGATGAAGTGGTCTGTTACGTCCTGACTTCAGCAAAAGACTCTTTGACCCCTAATGGCACCCATGTCTTCCCATTTATGGAATGAGTCAAACCATTCTTGGACAATAATCGCATCTCTTACCAAAAGACCCATGTATTGAACAGCCTCAAGGAAGTCACAAAGATAGGCCTCTTATTGGGAAGGTCTACACTAACCCTGGTTAATATTTTGAATAAAGTAAGTCCTCCTCGTGCTGTAGCTATAGGAACACAGTTTTCCTTGAGTTTTGCAGAGAATGAAAAAATCCAAAATCTCTACAAAACAGTAATATCACTCTTTGGGATATGTAGCTCTTAGTTTTTTTTCTGTAGGAGGATTTTCAGGAATTATTAGTCATCAAAACTGTAATTATATCGTTTGTGGTCTCACCCTTTTGGGTAATGAGACAACTGCTGCTTTATTGAGATGAGGATTTAAAATTTGAATTTAGGCTGTTATTAGGAGCAACAGGTGTATGTAGGTTTTTATTAACCACAAAATGGCTTTTCAATCCAAAATAACATAACAAAATGGCTTCAGGTTATGATTTGACACTGAAATGGAATTGTTGCTTTGCTGAGTTGGTTGGATTTAGAAATAAAAGAGAACAATGGAGTTTTCATAATATAAATCATAAGTAACTTGGTATTCGAACTAACCTTGAACTAGCAAGCATGGGATGATTTTGTAAGTAAAATAATCTGTTTCCCAGGAAATATCATTGGATTAACCTGCTGTCAATCATGTCACCTTATTACATTTGATTGGTCTTTTCTTGTAATTAAGGCTGTGCTGTCTCTTAAAAAAACATAAACGTGTAATTTTCGAATGTAATTGTGTAATTTCGTCACGGAACATAGAAGCTTTTAACCTCTGTATTGCTGGATAAATCTATGTTAGGCTGCCTTATTTCATTAAGCTGGTAACCTTGCTTTAAATAGATCGTACTCCTAGTGATTCTTTTAACCGATCTTGGACCGAGAGCCAGATTGAGGGGGTCTAGATGTTCACCCTAACCTGTAGAATCCCGAACACTATGGATAAATTTACCTCGGCCAATCCACCCTAACCTGCCATCCCTGGACACTGTAGGTAAGTTAGCGTGGTTAACATACACCATCCAGAATATCCTTGGGCATTATCAATAATTTAGTATGGGGGAACCACCCTAACCTGCACATCACTGGACAGTATTGGTAATTAAGCTCAGCCAAGGCCGAGGTTACCACGAGGTTGGAATTCTCTCCCAGAAGATACCGCAGTGAACCTGCACAGTTACTGCCTTTGCTGTTTGAATTCATGTATCGCTGGAATTCGGAGTGCGTCTGGGAAAATTAATAAACAGTGAAATTCACAGCTGATTTTGGAGGAACTGTTTGGGCAAGGATCACAGTCAGCAGCAAAAAAGTGTATTGTTTTTAAGTGGGACCTACAGAAGGTCTGCAGTAGCGAGTAGAATGGGTTCTTTCTTGATTATATGTTTTTTGAGATATGTCTCTTGATTAAATTTAAAATATAAGCCATAGCTATTAATTTAACTTGGGGCAGTGTTTTGTAGAGGAATAAGACGGTGTTAGCTTCTGGATCTGTAGATTGTGAAGGAGCAAAAATGGCCTTTAGTAGAGTTATATGCGCTTCTTGTCAGATGTGGGAGTTTAAAGAGAGTTTAAGGGTTACTGCAGATTATATCTGCAATAAATGCTGTTGGTTGCGAATCTTATGAGATTGAATGCATCGGTTGGACAGACAGTTAGAAGTGATGAGGAATTTGCAACAGCAACAGTATGTGATGGATGGTAGTTATAGGAAGGGGGGGAAGTCTCAGATACAGTCACATAGATGGGTTAACTCCAGGAAAAGTAAGACAGGCAGGCAGTGAGTGTAAGAGCCTTCTGTGGCTATACCCATTTCAAACAAGTATGCCATTTTGGAAAATATAGGGGGTGATGGATTCTCAGGGGAATGTAGCACGAACAGCCAAGTTTCTGGTATTGAGACTGGCTCTAATACAATGAGGGGCATGTCGGGTTTCAAAAGATCAATTGTGTTCGGGGACTCTCTAGTCCATTGTACAGACAGACGTTTCTGTGGACAGCAGCGAAAAATCAGAATGGTGTGTTGTTTCCTTGGTGCCAGGATCAAGGATGTCTCAGAGAGAATGCAGAATGTTCTCAAGGGGGAGAGGGGCCAGCCAAGAGGTCATTGTCCACATTGGAACCAATGATTTAGGAAGGGAAAAGGTTGAGATTCTGAAGGGAGATTACAGAGAGTTGGCAGGAATTTAAAAAGGAGGTTCTTGAAAGTAGTAATATCTGGATTACTCCCAGTGCTACGAGCTAGGGAGGGCAGGAATAGAAGGTTAGAGCAGAGTAATGCATGGCTGAGGAGCTGGTGTATGGGAGAAGGATTCACATTTTTGGAGCATTAGAATCTCTTTTGGGGTAGAAGTGACCTGTACAAGGACAGTATGCACTTAAATTGGAAAGGGACTAATATACTGGCAGGGAAATTTGCTAGAGCTGCTCGGGAGGATTTGAACTAGTAAGGTGGTGGTGGTGGTGGTGGTGGTGGTGGTGGGGGGGGGGGGGGGGGGGGGAGACCATGGAGATAGTGAGGAGAGAGATCAATCTGAGACTGGTACAGTTGAGAACAGAAGCAAATCAAACATTCAGGGCAGGCAGGGTCAAGGTAGGACTAATAAATTAAACTGCATTTATTTCAATGCAAGGAGCAATTACAGAAACATGGCTCAAGGATGGGCAGGACTGGCAGCTTCATGTTCCAGCATACAAATGCTACAGGAAGGATAGAAAGGGAGGCGAGAGGAGGGGGAGTGGTGTTTTTGATAAGGGATATCATTACAGCTGTACTGAGGGAGGATATTCCTGGAAATACATCCAGGGAGGTTATTTGGGTGGAACTGAGAAATAAGAAAGGGATGATCACCTTACTGGGATTGTATTATAGACCCCCTAATAGTCAGAGGGAAATTGAGAAACAAACTTGAGAGGAGATCTCAGCTATCTGTAAGAATAATAGGGTGGTTTATGGCAGGGGATTTAAACTTTCCAAACATAGACTTGGACTGCCATAGTGTTAAAGGTTTATATGGAGAAGAATTTGTTAACTGTGTACTAGAAAATTTTCTGATCCAGGATATGGATGTATCTACTAGAGAAGGTGGAAAACTAAATCTACTCTTGGGAAATAAGGCAGGGCAGGTGACTGAGGTGTCAGTGAGGGAGCACTTTGGGGCCAGCGACCATAATTCTATTAGATTTAAAATAGTGATCGAAAAGGATAGACCAGATCTAAAAGCTAAAGTTCTTAACTGGAGAAAGGCCAATTTTGATGATATTAGGCAAGAACTTTCGAAAGCTGACTGGGAGCAGATGTTTGCAGGTAAAGGGACGGCTGGAAAATGGGAAGCCTTCAGAAATAAGATAACAAGAATCCAGAGAAAATATATTCCTGTTAGGGTGAAAAGAAAGGCTGGTAGGTATAGGGAATGCTGGATGACTAAAGAAAGAAATTGAGGGTTTGGTTAAGAAAAAGAAGGAAGCATATGTAAGGTATAGACAGGATAGATCGAGTAAATCCTTAGAAGAGTATAAAGGCAGTAGGAGTATACTTAAGAGGGAAATCAGGAGGGCAAAAAAGGGGACATGAAATAGCTTTGGCAAACAGAGTGAAGGAGAATCCAAAGAGTTTGTTTTACAAATACATTAAGGACAAAAGGATAGGGCCCCTCAAAGATCAGCAAGGCAGCCTTTGTGTGGAGCCGCAGAAAGTGGGGGAGATACTAAACGAGAATTTTGCATCAGTATTTACTGTGAAAAACGATATGGAAGATATCGAATGCAGGGAAATAGATGGTGACACCTTGAAAAATGTCCAAATTACAGAGGAGGAAGTGCTTGATGTCTTGAATCATAAAAGTGGATAAATCTCCAGGACCTGATCCGCTGTACCCTAGAACTCTGTGGGAAGCGAGAGAAGGGATTATTGCGTCTCTTGCTGAGATATTTGTATCATCGATAGTCACAGGTGAGGTGCCGGAAGACTGGAGGTTGGCTAACTTGGTGCCACTGTTTAAGAAGGGTGGTAAAGACAAACCAGGGAACTATAGACCAGTGAGCCTGATGTCGATAGTGGGCAAGTTGTTTGAGGGAATCCGGAGGGACACGATATACATGTAATTGGAAAGGCAAGGACTGATTAGGGATAGTCAACACGCCTTTGTGCGTGGGAAATCATGCCTCACAAACTTGATTGAGTTTTTTGAAGAAGTAACAAAGAGGATTGATGAGGGCAGAGACTGGTTGGACTGGTTCGAATAAAGGGAGAACGAGCCATTTGGATACAGAACTGCCTCAAAGGCAGAAGACAGAGGGTGGTGGTGGAGGAGGGTTGTTTTTGAGACTGGAAGCCTGTGACCAGTGGAGTGTCACAAGGATCGGTGCTGGGTCCTCTACTATTTGTCATTTACATAAATTATTTGATTGCAAAGAAGTTTGCAGATGACACCAAAATTGGAGATGTAGTGGACATCAAAGAAGGTTACCTCAGATTATAAAAGGATCTTGATCAGATGAGCCAATGGGCCGAGAAATGGCAGATGGAGTTTAATTCAGATAAATGCGAGGTGATGCATTTTGGGAAAGCAAATCTTAGCAGGATTTATACACTTAATTGTAAAGTCCTAGGGAGTGTTGCTGAACAAAGAGACCTTGGAGTGCCGGTTCATAGCTCCTTGAAAGTGGAGTCGCAGGTAGATAGGATAGTGAAGAAGGTGGTTGGTATGCTTTCCTTTATTGGTCAGAGTATTGAGTACAGGAGTTGGGAGGTCATGTTGCGGCTGTGCAGGACATTAGTGTGAGAAACAAAGCTCACTCACTTCAATAATTTCAGTCTGAGACAAGATCTGAAGCAGTAGTATCGTTTATACGCTCTTGCAAGAGGAATGTGGTGTCTGTTTACAAAATAGTCAAACACAGTGTTTAACGAGTACACAATATATATGTAATTCATTCGTCTTCCCTCCTCCCATTGCTCCTCCCCTGTTTACATCTCCCACTTCTCTAAGACCGGCACCCATTACTCTTGTTTATCTTTTGCCTTATCTGTGACAAAATGCTTATTTCTGGCCTCAAGGCCGTTTGACCACATCCTGCTATGGTCCATTTTTAGGTATAGCCTCCTTTACTGCCAGCTGCTTCCTTGCTTGCTAGGACCTTATGACCTCTTGATTGTGGTTTGTTCTTGTTTTTGCAGAAGCAGGAAACAGATGCTTATAACTACTGTTTGTACAGGCATATCTAGCTTAACCCCCTCCCCTCACAGCACCTTATCTATTTGTCTGTAACATCTACCATTGTTTGCAGGCACATTTCATTCTTGTATGCACATTTTAGCTCATACAAAAACAATTATATATTTGCTTCAAATAGTTTTCATTCTTGTTAACTCAGCACTTGGCTGAAACAATTATACACTGGTGAGAGTTCATTTACCTTGCATAAGCAATTTATGATTGCAGAAGTAACACTGCTTTACCTATATCCCACATTGGTTAGGCCACTGTTGGAATATTGCGTGCAATTCTGATCTTGTTCCTATTGGAAAGATGTGAAACTTGAAAGAGTTCAGAAAAGATTTACATGGATGTTGCCAGGGTTGGAGGATTTGAGCTACAGGAAGAGGCTGAACAGGCTGGGGCTGTTTTCCCTGGAGCGTCGGAGGCTGAGGGGTGACCTTATAGAGGTTTACAAAATTATGAGGGGCATGGATAGGATAAATAGACAAAGTCTTTTATCTGGGGTCAGTAAGTCCAGAACTAGAGGGCATAGGTTTAGGGTGAGAGGGGAAAGATATAAAAGGGACTAAGGGGCACCTTTTTCACACAAAGGGTGGTGTGTGTATGGAATGAGATGCCAGAGGAAGTGGTGGAGGCTGGTACAATTGCAACATTCAAAAGGCATCTGGATGGGTATATGAATAGGAAGGGTTTGGAGGGATATGGGCCGGGTGCTGACAGGTGGGACTAGACTGGGTTGGGATATCTGTTCGGCATGGACGGGTTGGACCGAAGGGTCTGTTTCCTTGCTGTACATCTCTATGACTCTCTCAATAACAGTGGATGGTTCCCTCACCAAGATGGCCGCCCGCGCTCCCCGCCCCAAAACAACAGGCGCCTGACCCTCACAAAGATGGCCGCCCGCGCTCCCCGCCCCAAAACAACATGCGCCTGACCCTCACAAAGATGGCGGCGGGTTGCCTAGGCAACCCGCGAGGTCCTTCCCCAGTGAAGTTAAAACTGGGCCGGTGGGTTTTTTCCCGAGGCCTGAGGCCTCCCCCTCGGAGTTTATAAACTCCCCAGTCTCCCTCCTCCCGCGGTTCCCAATCCTACCCTGTCTCACTATCTCCTCTCCCCGGGGGCAGGAGCCAGGTCTTGGCGCTCGGGCCTGGCGACCTCCCCGGGATGTTCCTGAAACCTGGTCCTGTTCTGAAGGAGGATCCCCGGACCCGAAACACCTCCTCACATTCCTCCCGACACGAGCTGCCGGACCTGCTCAGCTTTTCCAGCGGCTCCTGTTCTTGTTCCTTCAGCCACCGAAACCGCACTCAGTAACACTGCCTCAGTCCCGCAGCGGGACCTACACTGCACATGCGCCAACACAAGAGGCGGGGTCCTGCTGTATGGCGTCATCGCAGGGGAGGGGCGTGGTTGGGGACTACCTCCAAACAATCGGAGACAATGGGGGCGGGGCGATGGTTTTGCCGGCCCCCAGCCTCTTGAAAGGTATTTTTAAAAAAGTTCCAACTTTTTAAAAAACTTTTCAGGCTGTTGAGAAATGTTGTGGGATATAGGTAAAGCAGTGTTACTTCTGCAACCATAATTGCTTATGCCAGGTAAATGAACTAACACCAGTGTATAATTGTTTCAGCCAAGAATGGAAACTGTGAAGGAAATACATAATTGCTTTTCATTACCTGAAATGTGCATACAAGAATGAAATGTGCCTGCAGACAATGGAAGATGTTACAAACAGATTAGATGCAATGAACATTGAGTTATGCCAAACTTGGCACGTTGCCCTCATGTAGGCACTGAAACGAGCCAAGTTAGTTACAGGGTAAATAAGAGTGAGGGTCGCCCGGCTTCGAGAGAGGGAGAAGTAAACAAGGGCAGAGCGCAGCTAGGCAGGGGCAGAACATAATAAGAATTATTGATAGGTTTGAAGGCCAATGAGGTAAACAGGGAAGTACTGAGAGAGACTCAATTAAACTGTATAAATTGTGGAGTAATTTTTGGATCGGTGTGCCTCCTTGGTAGACACACGTCTTACAAGAACGTTTCAATAAAATTCGCTGCTTCAGAATTTGACTCGGACTGAAATTTATTATATTGTGAGCTCTGTTTCTCACAATTTGGGAACTCGTCTGGGGTGTCCATCATCACCAGCCGGGTAGGCACTATCGACGGCTGGGAAGATGCGTCCCGTTCCTTTTAGAATGGTCCCATGTACCTCGGCGGTGGCTTCCCCCATCTAGTCGACTGACTGAGATCCACTGAGAGTCTATCTGAACCAGGCAAAAAGGTTGTGAAATAGGAAATTTAAGTAGGCACAGGGAGACGTTGAGCCAGGCAACTCCGTGCACGGACCAACGTAGGAAAATTGAATTTTAAGTACTGCCTTGGTGGCTGGGATTGAGTTTTAGTAGTTAATAAGGGACTAACGAAGGAACTCAATATGGGCTGTGCCAAGGGTAAAAACAAAAGCCTCCGGAAAAAAAAGGAATTGGAAATGAAGGCGGGTCCCTGACAACATACCGCCAGAAAGTCCGTTGGGCAGGATGTTGTGGAATTGGAAAAATAATACGTGTAGAAGGGGAAAAGATAGGAAAAAGATGAATAAATATTATTGCTTTGTATGGACTAAGGAATTCATTCTTTGTCCCGCCGTCTTCTGGCCAAAGTACGGGTCGGACGAAGACTGTGTTTGTAAATATTTGAATTTATATGTCAACGGAAAACAGCCATACAGTGAGGACGAATCAGATTATACTTCGTGTCGGAAGGGCTAGTAGCTGAAGAGCTACTGAGGGTACACTTCGTCACTAAATCATGGCCAGACATCCAGAAAAAGATTCAAAAGATAGAGGGGTGGAGCGAGAAGCCTCTAGAGGAGTCACTGTGGGAAGCTCAAAGTGTCTGTGACATACGGTATGCGTGTGAAAGAGAGAGAGAGAGAGAAAAGCTGTACAGCTAATAGAAAGTTTAACCCTTTGTGATTTGGTTTGAATGCACATTTGTTTGTTGGCGATTGAATGTTTGTGCTTTGTTCCCTGGAGCTTGAGAGCCAGGACTATTTTGAATCTGTTTTCTAGTATGGAAATTTAACATGATTTCTTTTAAGATTAAGGATTTTACAGTGATTATGAAATAAAATGTTAACTCCTGTTCTTTTTACAGGTCATGACTGCCTTACTATCAGTTACTTAGTAATCTCTTTTATCCTTACATAAAAGCGATTTATGGAGGACAGTTGAAGATTCCGTTCAACATTAGATTGTAAAAAATCAAAAAAATTCTATGGTTAATATCTGTGACCTTGGATTCGGCCATTATTCATGCATTAGATGTTTTTTTTTAAAACTTGAATAGACAAATCCTTCTAAGGCAGCTCCGGTTATTTCACAACCTATAGTATTGTAATTGAGCAATGACTGGTCAGGACTACTTAAGAAAACTAATTTTGGATTTAAATTAAGGAACTAAAACTGGGTAATTATAGTGGATTTCAAAGTTGGGAACTGTATGCATTTTACATTTTAAATATTAAATACTGAATAAATGAATTTATAATATATAAATATATATTTACAAGTAAGGTTCCAAAATGTATAGTTAGGAACAGGCTTTAAAGTTAGACAAGCATAAATTGATGAATTGATATTTGAGGTTACAGGGAGCAAGAAACATTGCAATATTTATTTTTTAAAAATCAAGGTCGAAACAAAACATTGGGTGATGAAGAATGGCCGTGAGGTGGCCCTAAAGCTGTTCAATTGGTTAAATCGGCTCAGCAATTGATCTGGCAACGTAACATAAAAAGCAGAAACAGAAGGCAAAAATAATGACAGCCACGGTTGATGAGGTAATAAAGAAAAGGATAAAACTAAAAGGAGAAGGAAACTGGAATGGTGGCGGGCAGCATGTTGAAAATAAAGGGAGGAGAAGGGATCGGGGAGGAGATGTTAAGGGGTCTGGTGGACAGAAACAAGGAACAAAGTGGAAATCCCCACAGGCGGGATGTTATTACTGTGGAAAGACAGGTCACTTTGAGAGAGAGTGTCCAGATCTGAAAAAGGAAGCAAAGGCAGTACCGTTTATGAACCTCGATGAAGAATAAGGATATCATGGGTTCCTGCCCCCGGGGACCCACCAGGAACCCTTGATAAATTTAAAGGAGGGACCTTACAAAGAGGACGTAGTTTTCCTAGTTGATATGGGGGCACAAGGTCATCCTTAAATTTTAAGCGCAAGAGAGCGGAAATCTCAAAACAAATGTTAGCTGTTTCTGGAGTAAAAGGGGAGGGATTTACAGTTCCAGTTTTTGAACCTATGATAATCGAAAATGGGGAAGAGATAGTCAAAAGTGAACTGTTACATACTCCTGATAGTGAAAGTAACTTATTGGGGAGGGATTTAATCATACTCCTGGGACTGGAGATTGGAGTATGCGACCAGAGATTAGTAATACAAATGGCCATCCTGACTGAAGAAGAGGAGAAGGAAATAGAACCCATAGCGTGGGAACGGGAAGGGAATCGCGGGAATTACGAATACCTCCTTTGGAGATCAGTTCAAAAAGAGAGGGAGATGTGGTTTGCAAAAGACAATATCTGATTTCAATAAAGGGACGCAGGGGACTGCAGCCAGTAATTGAGGGATGGATTAAGGATGGATTAATAAAGCCCTGCTTGTCCCCTTACAATATCCCTATCCTGCCAATAAAGAAATCGGACGATAGTTATCGCCTGCTATAAGACCCCAAGGGCATTGAACCAAATAGTACAAGCCCGCCACCCTGTGGTTCCTAATCCCTATACACTACTGAGTAAGATTCCCCGTGACCATAAATGGTTCAGTGTAGTGGATCTGAAGGATGCCTTCTGGGCATGTCCACTGGCGGAGGGAAATAGGAATATGTTTGCCTTCGAGTGGGAAGATCCAAAAAGAGGGCGAAAACAGCAGTACAGATGGACGGTACTCCCACAGGGATTTACTGAATCCCTGAATTTCTTTGGTCAGGTGTTGGAACAAGTCTTGGAGAAGTTTAATAGCTCCCAAGGAGCTACTCTGATACAATATGTAAATGATCTTTTGTTAACAGGTGAGAAAGGGACAAAACAATAAAAGCCACAAACAAATTACTAAACTTTCTAGGACAACAAGGATTGAGGGTCTCCAAGAATAAATTGCAGTATGTAGAGATGGAAGTCAGATATTTGGGACACGTAATCAGTGAAGGAAAATGAAAAATAAGCCCAGAAAGAATTGAGAGAATTGTGGGAATGCCGCAGTCTAAAACCAAAAGGGAATTACTAAAATTCCTGAGTACTGTAGATTATGGATAGACTCATATGCATAGAAAATAAAGAAATTATGTTTGAAACAATTAGAGGAAGAACCTAAATTATTGAATTGGTCAGAAGAATAGACAATAGACAATAGGTGCAGGAGTAGGCCATTCAGCCCTTCGAGCCTGCACCGCCATTCAATATAATCATGGCTGATCATTCCTAATCAGTATCCTGTTCCTGCCTTATCTCCATAACCCTTGATTCCACTATCTTTGAGAGCTCTATCCAACTCCTTCTTAAATGAATCCAGAGAGTGGGTCTCCACTACCCTCTGGGGCAGAGCATTCCACACAGCCACCACTCTCTGGGTGAAGAAGTTTCTCCTGAGCCTGTCCTAAATGGTCTACCCCGTATTTTTAAGCTGTGTCCTCTGGTTCGGCACTCACCCATCAGTGGAAATATGTTTCCTACTGCTAGAGTGTCCAAACCTTTCATAATCTTATTCGTCTCAATCAGATCCCCTCTCAATCTTTGAAACTCAAGGGTATACAAGCCCAGTCGCTTCAGTCTTTCAGTGTAAGGTAATCCTGCCATTCCAGGAATTGACCTCGTGAACCTACACTGCACTCTCTCAATAGTCAGAATGTCTTTTCTCAAATTTGGAGACCAGAACTGCACACAGTACTCCAGGTGTGGTCTCACCAGGGCCGTGTACAGCTGCAGAAGCACCTCTTTGCTTCTATACTCAATTCCTCTTGTTATGAAGGCAGCATGCTATTAGCCTTCTTCTCTACCTGCTGTACCTGCATGCTTGCCTTCATTGACTGGTGTACAAGAACACCCAGATCTCTCTGTACTGCCCCTTTACATAAATTGATTCCATTGAAGTAGTAGTCTGCCTTCCTGTTCTTGCTCCCGAAGTGGATAACCATACATTTATCCACATTAAACTGCATCTGCCACTCACCTAACTTGTCCAGGTCACCCTGTAATCTCCTAACATCCTCATCACTTTTCACCCTGCCACCCAGCTTTGTATCATCAGCAAATTTGCTAATGTTATTGCTGATACCATCTTCTATATCATTAATATATATTGTAAAAAGCTGTGGTCCCAGCACGGATCCCTGCGGTACCCCACTGGTCACTGCCTGCCATTCCGAAATGGAGCCGTTTATCACTACCCTTTGTTTCCTATTAGCCAACCAATTTTCAATCCAATCTAGTACTTTACCCCCAATACAATGCACCCTAATTTTACTCACTAACCTCCTGTGTGGGACTTTATCAAAAGCTTTCTGAAAGTCCAGGTACACTTCATCTACTGGATTTCCCTCATACAACTTCATAGTTACATCCTCAAAAAATTCAAGAAGATTAGTCAAGCATGATTTCCCCTTCATAAATCCATGCTGACTGTCCTATCCTGTTACTCCTATCCAGATGTGCTGTAATTTCATCCTTTATAATAGACTCCAGCATCTTTCCCACCACGGAGGTCTGACTAACTGGTCTATAATTTCCTGCTTTCTCTCGCCCACCTTTCTTAAAAAGTGGTATAACATTAGCCACCCTCCAATCCTCAGGAACCGACCCAGAATCTATTGAACTCTGGAAAATAATCACCAATGCATCCACGATTTCCCGAGCCACCTCCTTCAGTACCCTGGGATGCAGACCATCAGGCCCCGGAGACTTATCAACCTTCAGACCTAACAGTCTCTCCAACACCAAATCCTGGCAAATATAAATTCCCTTAAGTTCAGGTCCTTCAGCCACTGTTACCTCAGGGAGATTGCTTGTGTCTTCTTCCCAAGTGAACACAGATCTGAAGTACCCATTTAATTCCTCTGCCATTTCTTTGTTCCTAGTAATATATTCCCCTGTTTCTGTCTTCAAGGGCCCAATTTTTGTCCTAACCATTTTTTTGCCTTGCACATACCTAAAAAAGCTTTTACTATCCTCCTTAATATTCTTGGTCAGTTTACCTTCGTACCTCATATTTCCTCTGCATATTTCCTTCTTAGTAATCCTCTGTTGCTCTTTAAAAGCTTCCCAGTCCTCAGTTTTCCCTCTTATCTTAGCTATGTTATACTTTTTCTCTTTTAACTTTATATGTTTCTTTACTTCCCTCGTCAGCCACGGCCGCCCATGCCTCCTCCTGGGATCTTTCTTCCTTTTAGGAATGAACTGATCCTGCAACTTCTGCATTAGACACAGAAATATCCGCCATTGTTCCTCCACGGTCATCCCTGCTAAGGTATTGCACCATTGAACTTTGGCCAGCTCCTCCCTCATAGCTCCATAGTTCCCGTTATTTAACAGAAGTACTGTCACTTCCGACTGTACCCTCTCCCTCTGAAATTGCAGATTGAAGCTTATTGTATTATGGTCACTACTTCCCAATGGCTCCTTCACTTCGAGGTCTCTGACCAATTCTGGTTCGTTACACAATACCCGATCCAGAATTGCCTTCTCCCTGGTCGGCTCCAGCACCAGCTGCTCTAAGAATCCATCTCTGAGGCACTCCACAAAGTCTCTTTCTTGAGGCCCAATACCATCCTGATTTTCCCAGTCTACCTGCATGTTAAAATCCCCCATAACAACTGTAGTGACATCTTTGCGACAGGCCAATTTCAGCTCCTGATTTAACTTACATCCGACATCCAGACTACTGTTTGGGGGCCTGTAGATGACTCCCAAGAGGGTCTTTTTACCCTTAGTATTTCGAAGCTCTATCCACACTGACTCTACATCCCCTGATTCTAGGTCCCCCCGCGCAAGGGACTGAATATCGTCCCTTACTAACAAGGCCACCCCACCCCCTCTGCCCGTCAGTCTGTCCTTACGATAGCACGTGTATCCTTGAATATTCATTTCCCAGGCCCTGTCCACTTGAAGCCACGTCTCAGTTATCCCCACAATATCTTATCTGCCAATTTCCAAAAGAGCCTCAAGCTCATCCATCTTATGTCTAATGCTTCGTGCATTCATGTATAGTATTTTTAATTTGTTACTGCTCTCACCCTTCCCATCAACCCGTATTTCACTCAACCTTCCAGCATGATCCCTTTCCGAGTTTTCTGCCTCATTGGTACAGTTGTCTTTCTTGACTTCTCTTGTTCTAACTTTCCCTTCAATTTCCTTTTTAAACATCCAGCTTGTCCCCTCCCCCCCGCTACTTAGTTTAAATGTAGTGTTGCTGTAGAAAACCTGCCTGCCAGAATGCTGGTCCCTAACCTATTAAGGTGCAAGCCATCTCTCTTGTAGAATTTATGTTTACCAAAAAATATACCCCAGTGATCCAAGAACTTAAATCCTTGCTTCCTGCACCAGTTCCCCAACCACACATTCAAGTCCATTATCTCCCTGTTTCTGGCCACACTAGCCCGAGGAACTGGAAGCAAACCGGAGATAACCACCTTGGACGTCCTGCTTTTCAGCCTTCTTCCTAGTTCTCCGAAGTCTCGCTGTAGTATGTTCCTCCTCTTCTTCCCGACATGTACCACCACCTCTGGCTCTTCACCCTCATCCTTGAGGATTTCCTGCACTCTGTCCGCGATGTCTTTCACTCTAGCACGAGGAAGGCAACATGCCATCCTTAAATCCTGTCTGCTGCCACAAAAACCCCAGTCAGTTCCTCTCACGATGGAGTCCCCTATTACCTCTGTGCGATGTCCGACTCTTCTGCTCTGCCTCTGCGGCAACTTTTGATTAACAAACTTGGCCGCCTTGCGAACTGGCAGTGTCATCAGTCTCTGCTTCCAAAAGCTTCAACTTGTTCCTGACAGGTACTTCTCCCGGGGTCTCTTGCACCTGTCTCCTCTCTGCCTTTCTCATCGTCTGCTCTCTTCTGGCATGATTGGTGTAATAACATCGCTGAAGGTCTTATCCAGAAAGATCTCGTTCTCTCGGATGAGCCGAAGGTCCTCGAGTTCTTTCATCAACACTGCAATATGCTCGGTCAATTGCTGAAAGTGCACACATTTTCCACACATATACGAGCCAGACACACCAGAGTCGTTGACCTCCCACATCAAGCACGTAGCACACTGAACCAGCTGGGCAGTCATGTCTTCACCCTCTTCAACTGTAGCGTAATCACTTCACTCAACCTCCTTGTCAAAGACTCCTGTGCTGACGCCTCACTCTTCGATCCAAACTTCCTTAGACCCTCTTTTTGTGGCACGTCTGTGGACTCTTAATTAAGGTTCGAGGAGGAGGGAGGGAGGGAGACCCTACTTTGTAGGACCTGGGGTTTAGAACACACCCACTCTAATAGTAATCACTTACCTTCCCGACCGGCCTTGCGCTCCGTCTGAACTTCCGCCCAGCTCCCGCCGCTCACTGCTGCGAAAAGGAGTGAGGGAAGAAGAGAGGGAATTAGTTGAAGAACTAAAGAGGAACCTAATCCATGTCCCTGTTCTTGCATTACCTTCCCTAGACAAGCCCTTCCATTTGTTCTAGGGGTCCTAACCCAGCGATGGGGGGGAATAAAGCAGCCAGTTGCCTACTTGTCGAAATTATTAGACCCAGTCTCAAGGGGGTGGCCGGAGTGTATGCAGGCAGTGGCAGCAACAGCCTTATTGGTAGAGCAGAGTTGGAAACTTACTTTTAGGGGAGCCTAAATAGTCAGCACCCCACATCAGGTACGGACCATATTAAAATCAGAAAGCAGGGCGGTGGCTCACAGACTCTAGGAGATGAAATATGAGACAATCTTAATAGAGCAGAATGACCTTGTGTTAGTCACAGACAGTTGCTTGAATCCAGCTGCATTTCTGTGGCAGGGAGAGGAGGTGGCCCTTGGCAATCCAGAACATGACTGCCTTGATATTATTGAATATCAGACTAAAGTGCAGGTGGACTTAAGAGACGTACCGTTGCATCCGGGAGCTCGGTTGTTTATCGACGGGTCCTCCAGGGTGATTGAGGGTAAAGGCACAATGGATATGCTGTAGTATACGGGATAGAGGGAAGTGTTATCAAGGCTGAAAGACTGCCTAATGGCTGGTCAGCCCAAACTTGTGAACTCTATGCCCTAGAAAGATTTTTAGATTAGATTAGATTACATTACAGTGTGGAAACAGGCCCTTCGGGCCAACAAGTCCACACCGCCCCGCCGAAGCGAAACCCACCCATACCCCTACATTTACCCCTTACCTAACACTACGGGCAATTTAGCATGGCCAATTCACCTGACCCTGCAAATCTTTGGACTGTGGGAGGAAACCGGAGCACCCGGAGGAAACCAACGCAGACACGGGGAGAATGTGCAAACTCCACACAGTCACTCGCCTGAGGCGGGAATTGAACCCGGGTCTCTGGCGCTGTGAGGCAGCAGTGCTAGCCACCGTGCCGCCCTTAAGCGAAAGAGCTCTCAGAACCTTAGAAGGCAAGGAAGGAACGGTGTACACAGACTCCAAATATGCGTTTGGAGTAGTACACACCTTCGGAAAAATTTGGCAAGAAAGAGGATTGATAAATAGCAGAGGAAAATAACTAGCACGTGAGAAATTGATAAAACAATTGCTGGAATCCCTGTTACTCCTGAGAGAAATAGCGGTAGTTCATATAAACGGACATCAGAAGGGGAATGAACCGGAAGTGAGAGGAAATAGACTGGCCGATGAGGTAGCTAAAGAAGCAGCCCTGAATCCACAGGGAGCAGTGCTATACTCCCTAACACCTTCAATCATCAGGTGCCCCGTTGTTTACTGCAAAGGAGAAAAAGGAACTAAAACATTTAGTAACTGCAAAGACAGCGGATGGGCGCTGGCTGTTACCTGGTGGGAGGGAAATGTTGAATAAAATGACAATGCCAGAAATTTATGGCTGTCTTACATCAGGGGAATCACTGGGGAGTGCAAGCAATGTGTGATTTAGTTTTAAGGAAATATGGATGCAAAGGGATATATACAATAGCCAAACAGATATGTGAGGGATGCATAACATGTAAAAAAGTAGACAAGAAGGTGTTAAGGAAACAAGTCCCAGGAGGGAGAGAACCTGGGCTAAGACCATTTCAGAGCATTCAGGTAGATTATACCGAATTATCCCGAGTGGGAAGACTGAGGTGTATGCTGGTAATGGTTGATCACCTATCTGGATGGGTGGAGGCCTACCCTTTAGCCACTGCCACCGCAAGTGGGGTGTCCAAGATAATACTCGAACACATAATCCCCAGATATGGGATAGCGGAATGCATAGATTCAGATCAGGGAACTCACTTTACTTCCAGAGTACTGCAGGGAGTGATGAAGGGGTTAGGAATCTCCTGGGAGTTCCAGTCCCCTTGGCACCCACCTTCATCAGGAAAGGTTGAGAGAATGAACCAGACACTCAAGAAGCAGTTATCTAAATTAGTAGCAGAAACCAGACTCCCTTGGACTAAGTGTTTACCTATAGCCCTTTTGCGAGTGCGAGCGGCCCCAAGGAAAGATATGGGGCTGTCCCCTTATGAGATATTGTTTGGCCTGCCCTATCTGGGAATGAAAGGGGAACTGCCAACCCTGCAGACTAAAGATCTGTTCTTAAAGAAGTATATACTGGGCTTAAAAATGTGTTGCTGGAAAAGCGCAGCAGGTCAGGCAGCATCCAAGGAGCAGGAGAATCGATGTTTCAGGCATAAGCCCTTCTTCAGGAATCACTGGGCTTGTCCTCCTCTTTGTCTTTCGTCAGGAAACAGGGTTTATTGGCACAGACTCCACCCCTTGAATTCACCGTCCATTCGATCCAACCGGGGGATC
The DNA here is from genome assembly GCF_037043375.1 of Chiloscyllium plagiosum. NCBI lineage: Eukaryota > Metazoa > Chordata > Chondrichthyes > Orectolobiformes > Hemiscylliidae > Chiloscyllium > Chiloscyllium plagiosum. Next base: position 83,965,198 of record NW_028270165.1, read on the forward strand.
ATGGACTGAGACCAAATTGCAACCAGACTAGGAGGGGCCGTACCAGGCACTCTGATGATAAGAACGGCGATAAGAACAACAGAGAAAGGCTGGACTCACTACACTCAGATCAAAGGGCCAGCTGGATCTCCAGTTGAGAGAGAAGTCTGGACAACCAAACCGACAAAAAAACCACTTAAACCTAAGCTAAAAAAGACTTTAAATAACTGATTATATAGTGGCGCGAGCACGGGAGAGTTTCTGTAGTGTTGTATGCTAAGTCTCTCGGTGCTTCAATACCACTGTAGAATGGGAAGAATGTTTAGGTATCCGAAATGAGCTTTTCTAGTCTTAGGATTCTGTCAGGCTATGGTGTGGTCATCTTACTTAGTGATAACGGTTCCAGAAAGTACAAATCTACAAGTTATAGAAACAGATGCCTGCAGCCTACTGGATTGCGGAGATGTAAGAAGTCAGAGGCAATATAATAACTCAGAGATACATCTTAAGTTCTATGAAAAAGGCCCCAAAGCGGGGGCATGGGGTAGAGTTGACGGGAAGGAAGTGTTTTGGAGAGAGACGTGTAAGGGATATCTTTGGGATGGAGGATGTAAAGAATGGCGGAGGCAGGAAGACCGTGAAGGTGATCTCTTGATTAATCCACTCGTCACAGTACACCGGGGTCCCTTCCGGCTAGCTCTTGACTGTCCCGATAAAAAGTGTAACCCTATATATTTAACAATAAAGAAAATGTCATGGCGTGAAGCAGTTTTGGGGGGAGGAACCTGTCAGGTCCAATTAAACAAAACATTTTTGATAGAAATGAAAGCAGACAGGAAGGATTTCTTGGGATGTTGTTTCAATATACACGTGCAAGACGGAACCCGAATAGGGGAAAGGAATAGTAAAGCCCCTTACTCTGACCCTAAGGTGATAAAAATTGTAAAGGTAAACACTTAAAACAGACCATTGAAGTAGAAACAGGATATGGGGATACAAATGCCTGGGTTGATTGGGTAAAGTACACTGTGAAAAGTCTGAATAAAAGCAATTGTTATGCATGTGCCTCTGGGAGACCAATGGCCCAAGTAGTCCCCTTTCCGCTTGGGTGAAAGCGAGACAGGAGGGGCATGACATGCATGATAGCCCTGTATCAGGATGAGACCACACGGAGTAATAAAAATTGTATGCCCCTTCTATTAATGTTCCCTCCCTTAAAGAAGAAAGATTTAAAAATGCTCCCCCCCGTGTTTTCTGCCGTGGTCGGAAATCACACATTTTTTGTAAACAGACAAGGAACAAATCGGTCCAGGTACTTGGGGGAGCTGAAATCATGTACCGAAATTGAGGACGTGACGGAAAAGGACAAGGGAGGGAACTACTCAGCATTAAGGATTCCCCGAGCGGATCTGTGGTGGTACTGTGGAGGGAAAATATTGAGACCAACCCTACCTCCAAATCGGAGGGGCATGTGTGCAATTGTGCAATTGGCAATCCCATTCACCCTGGCATTTGAAACAAAAGAGATAGTAAAGAAAGGGGAATGGAGTAAGAGATCACTATCGGATAATTCGTTTGATGAGCGGATATATCTAGACTCTATAGGAGTTCCAAGAGGGATACCGATGAGTTCAAGGCTCGTAACCAGATCACAGCAGGCTTTGAATCGGCTCTCTTCTGGTGGGTAGTAGTCAACAAAAATGTAGACTGGATAAATTATATTTTCTATAATCAGCAAAGGTTCAATAATTACACTAGAGACACAATTAAAGGCATAGCCGAACTACTTGATGCAACCAGCAGACTGGCCTGTGAGAATAGAATGTCCCTAGATATGATCCTAACAGAAAAAGGGGGAAATTGTGGGATATAGGTCGAGCAGGTTGCTTCTGCAGCTGTAATTGCTTCTGCAAGGTGATGAACTAACTTACACAATTGTATAATTGTTTCAGCAAAGAACTGAGTTAGCTAAACTTGCATGCAAAGATGAAACTATATGAAGGGAGTCAAAGTTTGTGAGCAGATTTGTAGCTCGGGTGCTCGTTGTTGTGGTTCTGTTCGCCGAGCTGGGAATTTGTGTTGCAGACGTTTCGCCCCTGTCTAGGTGACATCCTCAGTGCTTGGGAGCCTCCCGTGAAGCGCTTCTGTGTTGTTTCCTCCGGCATTTATAGTGGTTTGTACCTGCCGCTTCCGGTTGTCAGTTCCAGCTGTCCGCTGTAATGGCCGGTATATTGGGTCCAGGTTGATGTGTTTGTTGATAGAATCTGTGGATGAGTGCCATGCCCTGGCACTCCCTGTGAATTCCCTGGCTATTCTCTGCTTGGCTTGTCCTATAGTAGTAGTGTTGACCCAGTCGAACTCATGTTGCTTGTCATCCGCTGTGTGGCTACTAAGGATAGCGGGTCGTGTCGTTTCGTGGCTAGTTGGTGTTCATGGATACGGATCGTTAGCTGTCTTCCTGTTTGTCCTATGTAGTGTTTTGTGCAGTCCTTGCATGGGATTTTGTATACTACATTGGTTAGTAACATGAACACCAACTAGCCACGAAAGGACATGACCAGCTATCCTTAGTAGCCAGGGAATTCCCAGAGGCATGGCACTCATCCACAGATTCTATCAACAAACACATCGACCTGGACCAAATATATCGGCTACTGGAGCGGACAGCTGGAACTGACAACCGGAAGCGGCAGAGACAAACCACTATAAATGCTGGAGGAAACATCACAGAAGCGCTTCACAGGAGGCTCCCAAGTACAGATGATGTCACCTAGACAGGGGACGAAATGTCTGCAACACAAATTCCCAGCTCGGCGAACAGAATCACAACAATGAAGGGCATCAGTTAAGATTAGGACGAGCAACAATGGAATATGTTACGGACAAGTATATAAGGAGGAAAAGAACACTGAGCCATGCCAGCTCAGCAGATTGCCTTCACATAGGCACCAGAATGAGCCAACTTAGTTGCAAATAAGGGATAAAACAAACAAGAGAAAGGGGCACCAGGCTTAGAGTAGTGGGAGAAGTAAACAAGGGCGGACCGCAGCGAGGCAGGGGCAGAATACAATAAGGAATAGTGATAGCGTAATATGCTAGGCTAATGAAGTAAATGGGGAAGTACCGAGAGAGACTCAATTAAACTGTATAAATTGTGAAGTAATTTTTGGATTGGGGTGCCTACTTGTTAGCCACCCATCTTGCAAGTACGTTTCAATAAAATTCGCTGCTTCAGAATTTGACTCGGATTGAAATTTATTGATACGGGAACTTCGTTTCTCACAGGCAGGTGTCTATTTCCTAATGCGTGTTGGGTGTACAGTAGTTATTGTAATAAACAGCACGTTTCCGGAGTCCCCACTTAAATACAGCTGCTGTTTGTCTACTTATCTGGATGTTGGCAATTTCCTCAATTAGATATTGATTCAGGGGCTTGGTGGTGATGGGGAATCTATCCTTGACTGAGGACAGTATCACAGGCACAAAGCATTAGACTTTTAAAAATATTTTTATTGAAAACTTTTCTTTATAAAACTTATAACACTACAAAAATATTAAAATAACATTATAACAACTAACAACAGTAAACCAACTACTAAACTACTCTACAAAACAAATCAAAACTTTACTCATTACAGATCAATAAATTAATAAATAATTCTGCTTGGCCCCAAATAAAAGAACCAAACCAACCATTCAACTTCTGAAATGTCTGCCTAGGAAAAAGCAAAAGGAGCAACAGCCCAGGATATAAGAAGCCAGGAAGAACATTCATTTTAATAAGAGCCACTCGACCTCACCATGATATCGGAAGGGCCCCCCATCTTCAAAGATCTTGTTTAATCTTGTCAAAAAGGTCGACAAAATGAGCCTTAAATAACTGATCAAAGATGGGGGTAACAGAAAGGACTAAGTAAAGAAAACCTCTCTGTGCCCACTGAAAAGCAAACCCACCCTCAACGTCAGATATTCCCCTAAGACACCCCACAGGCAAAGCCTCCGACTTTGAAAAATTAATCTTGTAACCTGAGAAAGAGCCAAATGAATTGATCCACTGTATCAATTGGGGCACTGAAACTACCGGGTTCAAGAGAAAAATAAGAACTTTATCCACATATACTGTGCTCTTATGCGTCTTTGATCCCACCTCTGGGCCGACTATATTGGGGTCCCTACAAATAGTCTCTGCCAGCGGCTCAATCACCAATGTGAAAAGTAAAGGTAAAAGGCCACAGCCTTGCCGACTGCCCCTGCCATGTTAACATTACTAGGCCTTACACTATTGGTGAGAACTGCTGCTGGAGGATCACTGTAAAGGACCCTCACCCATCTAGTAAACACTTCACCTAGGGTATAAAAATGATCTAGACACTCCACCCAGTCAAATGCCTTTGAATCAAGGACATGATAATGAAATATCAAGGCTGCTTGAGAAAAGAAAGCCAGTAAAGTTGCTGAATGACTTCTTGCTGTCCTATTATTTCCAACACTTTTGAAGGCAGCTTGTTCCAGGTCATTGTCACCTAAATGAAGTTTTCCTGCGTACACACTTCAGGTTATCTGGCTATGTGAGGGTTCTCAGGTTTCTGTGTGCTGATCAGCAGGTATCTGGCAATCTACAAGAATTGCCACCGATGTTATGTCCATTTAACTGTACTAAGTGTTCACTTATTTTGTGATTTCTTTTGCAGGAAGACATGCAGAAAGAAATCTGAAAGCAAATGATACATCAACTTCTGACGGAGCCACTTGATTCAATGGGTCTTGAATATCAGCAGCCATTCACATTGAGAAGAAATGTTTGCTTTTGTCTGCATGAGAGATTTTGGACACTGGTGTGGCAGGAAGAATACTGAGACACCCGAGTGAGGGAGATTCAGTGCGCTGACTGTGAAAAGTGCTTCACACCATTTACTCGGCTTGGGGGATCAAAATCTCACCTCTCACAGTGGGGAGAGACTGTGTCGCCATTCTGTTTGTAATTTCAACCCCAAAGTGACACAAGGAAAGCTTCCGCCCCCACCCCCACCTCCATGGTGAAATATGGGGACTGTGAGAAAAGGTTCCCTTCCCTATCGATGCTGGAAACCCACAGACACGTTCACACGGGGGAAGAGGGAAGAGACCTTTCACCCGCTCCGTGTGCGGACAGGGATTCAGTAAGATGGGCCATCTGCAGACACACCAGCGGGTCATGTGGAAGAGAAACCGTTCAAGTGCTCCATGTGCAGGAATGGATTCACTCAGTCATCTACACTGTTGATCCACCAGTGGGTCCACACCGGAGAGAGGCTATTCACTTGCTCTCCGAGCAGTAAGGGCTTCATCCACTACTCCCACCTGTGAATGCACCAGCAAGTTCACATGCCATCACAGGGGATTGAAGGAGTGATGGCTGAGTGCTATTATCGACTGGACTATCAACCCAGTTCTGCAGACCCCTGGGTTCAAATTTCACTGCAGCAGATGACAGGATTGGAATTCAGTCTGAAATCTGGAGTTCAGAATCTCATGATCAAACCATTTTCGGGGAAGGAAACTGCCGTTTTGGGAAAGGATTCACTCAGTCGTTCCAGTTGCATCGTTTACCCTACAAGTGACTCCTGACCCACAGCAGTGTGGTCGACTCTTGACTGCCCCCCAGCCTGGCAAATAAGCGGGAGAATCTTACTTGGAGACAGGGTATAGGTTGAAATTGCTGAGTGAGATAATACTTCCTACGGGTTAAGGCTGTCCCAAGGATCCAATTACAAAGGGAAACTCAGCTGATCAATAGTAAAGGAAGTGGGGTACAGGGGAGTCTGAGCTGTTTAAAAAAAAAGCTACTTTTTGTCCACCTTTGTGCTGGGGAGATCTCAAGTTGTAACAAAGTTAAATCGCAATAAAAGTTACCTGAACCTACCTTTTGGACTCAGAAATTGAAGGCTATGAGGCCCAACGGTTTTTATTTTAAAGCTGCTCATTTCTTTCAGCCTCCAGCGTGAGGTTTCCAATGTCATATATTAGAAGGAGCAGTCAATGTGTAGCTCATATTATTAGAAATTTTGAATTTTTCAGGACTGCAAGTTCATTGTTTCATCGGCATTGTAAAGTTTACTGACAGCAGCTGGAGGTGTGGGCTGTGTTCATTGGAAACAAAGTTAAAAGTTACACAGCACCAGGTTATAACAATAGGGGTCATCTCAGCTCAGATAATGCATCGACGGCGTGAAGTCAAAGTCTGTCTGTGTTCCAAAGTTAGGTCAGACTGATTGTATTTCTAAAGTGGGAACTACAGAATCTTACATGGATTTATGCAGTTTTTGAGCAATTCAGAATAGATTGGACTACTGCAAGGAAGTGTACAGACAACTGACCAGGAACACGACAGGCAACAGCCAGCCAATCCGACCAAAAAGCACACCCATGAATTAACAACATTGATCAAGACTTTCAATTCAATCCTTCAGAGTTCTCAAGCACCCTCTTCCCATGTATTCTCACGAAGGCAACTTCTACTGCCTTCGTCCCATTGTATCAGGCCACGGGACTGTGTGAGAGAATCTCTCTGGCTATGTTGAAGGCATCTCGAAACCCATTGTACAAGGGACCCCACGCTTCTGTCGCGACACTACAGATTTCTTCCAGAAACTCAGCACCAACAGACCAGTCGAATCAGGAACATTGTTTGTCACAATGAACGTTTCAGCACTCTACACCAGCATTCCCCACGATGATGGCATCACAATAACAGCCTCAGTAATGAATACCAGCAACTGCCAATTTCTGAGCTCTGTCCTACAACTCATCTGCTTCATCCTCGACCACACCATATTCACCTTTGACAACCAGTTCTTCATCCAGACACATAGAACTGCCATGAGGACCAAATTTTCAACCCAGTATGCCAATATTTTCATGCATAGGTTCGAACAAGACTTCTTTTCTGCACAGGACCTCCAGCCAACACAATACACCAGATATATTGACAACATTTCTTCCTCTGGACCCAAGGCGAGGAGTCACTGAAACAACCACACAGTGATATCAACAAGTTTTGTCCCACCATCACACTCACCATGGACTACTCTTTAGTATCTGTCTCATTCTTGGACACATGCATCTCCATTAAGAATAGGCATCTCAGCACTTCTCTGTACTGTAAACCCATGGATAACTTGACAATGCTACACTGCTCTAGTTTCCACACAAAACATATTAAAACAGCCATCCCCTATGGACAAGGCCTTCGCATACATAGGATCGGTTCAGATGAGGAACGTGACAGACACTTGGAAGTACACAAGCATACCTTCAAAGGAACGGGATACAATGCTCAACTCATCAATTGCCAGTTCCAATGTGTCGCAGCGAGAAACCGTAATGACTTCCTTAGGAGACAAACACGAGCTGCAACCAAAAATGGTACCCTTTGTTGTCCAGTACTTCACGGGAGCTGAAAAACTATGACACGTTCTTCACAGCCTGCAACACATTATCGATCAGGATGAGCACTTCACCAAGACCTTCCCCACACCTCCACTTCTCACCTTCAAACCACCAAACTTTAAACAGAACATTGTTTGCAGCAAACTGCCTGGCCTTAAGGCAACATGATACAACCTTGTCATGGCAGAGGCTGCAAAACATGTCAGAGTGTCAACACAACTACACATGGGTTCACCACCCACTATGAGTGCAGCTGGTACTCATGTGACCCCGACAACATTGTTTATCTCATACACTGCAGGCACTGACGCGCTGAGGCATGGTATATTGGCGAGACTGAGCAGAGGCTACGGTAATGGATAAATGGACACTGCACAACAATCACCAGGCAGGAGTGTTCCCTCCCAGTCAAGGAACACTTCAGCGGTCTGAGACATTCAGCCTCGGACCTTCGGGTGACCATCCTCCAAGGCGGACTTCTGGACAGGCAAAAATGCAAATTGCTGAAAATGTGTTGCTGGAAAAGCGCAGTAGGTCAGGCAGCATCCAGGGAACAGGAGAATCGACGTTTCGGGCATAAGCCCTTCTTCAGGAACTTATGCCCGAAACGTCGATTCTCCTGTTCCCTGGATGCAGCCTGACCTGCTGCGCTTTTCCAGCAACACATTTTCAGCTCTGATCTCCAGCATCTGCAGACCTCACTTTCTCCTCAAAAATGCAAATTGGCCAAGCAGAGGCTGATAGCCAAGTTCGGTACCCATGGGGATGGCCTCAACTGGGACTTTGGATTCATGTCACACTGCAGCTGACCCCATTACATTATACACTCTCTCATACACACACATGCTCCTCCAGACCAACACACTCACGCAGACCCTCTCTCATACACAAGCGCTCTCTTATATGCTCACACACACACACAGCCTCTCACAGACTGATAACCCATTACACTCTCACACAGACACACACTCACACCTCACCCCGCTCCCCCATACACACTCGGTTTCCCTTGCGTGCACATGCACAAGTTTGTGGGGTGAATATGTACGTGCAGAATTACAATATATTTTGTTCAAAACCTGCATTAATCCACGTAAGATTCTGTAACTCCCACTTTAGGAATAGAATCAATCTGACCTAACAGTGGGACACAGACTTTAACTTCACACCTTCAATGCATTACTTTAGCTGAGAAGACACCTATTGTTAAAAGCAATCTTGAGAATGTAACTTTTAAAAAGTTTTGATATTTACATATGAAGGAACAGAAACTATCATGGTCATTCTAAAAGACGTAAGCTAAATTTGTTTAATATTACTCCCATGACACTATAATCCTCTTGCGATAAAGTCTGTGTCTAATTATTCTGCTCCACAACCACCCGATGAAGAAACAGCGCTTTGAAAACTAGTACTTCCAAATAAACCTTTTGGAATACCCTGGCGTTGTGTGATTTTTAACTTTGAAAATCTGTCAGTAATACCAGCATCTCCATGCTGCGCATGCTACTCTGTGTCAGCAACGCAGTGCGCATGTTCACCGGTGTCAGCAAAACACTACGCATGCTCATGCAACAAGCGGAAATGTCCCACGACCTTGTTTTGATGGACCAATGGGACGCTCAGGAGGACCGGATGGCGACTGGTCCTCCTGCCAATCACAGCAAACCCATTGTCAGGATGCGGAAGTTGGGCCAAGATGTTGCTGTTCCTCTCTCTGAATTAAGATTGAGCTTCAGTCTAGACCCCAACTTTCTTCCTCACTCCAACATCTGTGAGTGCAGCACTCTCTTTTTTCACCCCCTTTTCAATTCCGGGGTTCAGCTGTTGACTTGCAGGAACTGAAGGGAAACGGAGTGAACCCAGGGAGGGGACAGACTCGGGAAAGTTAGTCCAGGTCAGTTGAAAAACACATGGTAAATACAGGAGAATTGACATTTCGGGCATGAGCCTTTCATTAGAAATGATGTGTGGATGCACAGAGGGCCTCAACGTCCTTCTACACCAGTCAATGCCAGTTGTCAGACAGGTGCAGCAAGCAGTGAGCAAGGCAAGTGGTATTTAGCAAGAGGAATTGAGTTGAGAACTGGTGATGTCTTCCTGCAGTTAGAGCGTCATTGAATATATTCAAGGCTGAGTTCATCTGATTTTTGAACAACAAACAAGTGGATGATTATGGAGGAAGGCAAGAAAATGATTTTAAGACCAATACAGAACAGTTACAGAGTAATACAGCACAGAAACAGACTCTTCAGTTCAAGTAGTCCATGCTGACTATGTTCTCAAACTAAACTTGCCCCACCCTGTGTTTAGCCCATATCCCTCTGAACCTTTCCTGTTGGAGTCATAGAGATGTACAGCATGGAAACAGACCCTTCGGTCCAGCTTGTCCATGCCGACTAGTTATTCCAATCTAGTCCTATTTGCCTGCACTTGGCCCATATCCCTCTAAATCCTTCCTAAATCGGATGCCTTTTAAATGCTCTAATTATACCAGCCTCTACCACTTCCTCTGACTGGTCATTCTGTACACATTACCATTCTCTTGGTGAAAAAGCTGCCTCTTAGGTCCCTTTTATGTCTTTTTCCCCCCTCACCCTAAACCTATGCCCCCTCGTTCTGGACTCCCCCACCACAGGGAGAAGACTTTGTCTATTTACTCAGCCATGCCCCTCTGTAAAGTCACCCCTCAGCCTCCGATACTCGAGGGAAAACAGCCCCAACCTATGTAGCCTCACCCAAGAGCGTAAATCTTTCAAACTTGGCAACATCCTGGTAAATCTTTTTCTGAACGCTTACAAGTTTTAAAACATCCTTCTGATGGGAAGGAATCCAGAGTTGCATGCAATTTTCCAAATGTGGCCTCACCAATGTCCTGGACAGCTACAACATCAACTCCCAACTCCTTTACTCGATGCTCTAACCAATAAAGGAAAGCATACCAAATGCTGCCTTCACTATCCTATCTACTTGCAACTCTACCTTCAAGGAACTATGAACCTGTACTTCAAGGTCTCTTTGTTCAGCAACACTCCTCAGGACCTTACCGTAAAGTGTATAGGTCCTACTCTGAATTGTTTGTCCAAAATTCAGCACCTCACATTTATCTAAGTTAAATTTCATCATTCATGTAATTATCCAAATGTCTTTTAAATGTTTTAACTGTACCTGCATCCACCTCTTTCTCTGGACATTCACTCCACACACAAACGACTCTCTGTGGGGAAACAAAATGGTGCCCCTCATGTCTTTTTTTAAAAATCTTTCTCCTCTCTTCTTCAAAAGTTGCTCCCTAATCTTGAATCCCCACCAAGGGAAAGGATCTCCGCTGTTCACCTCATCGATATCACTCATGATTTTGTCATCCTCTATTAGGTCACCACTCAACGTCCTCTTCTCCAGTAGAAACATTTCTAGCCTATTCACAGAGATGCAGGTATATTCATATTCACTTATGATCTGTTCAATGCTGGTGCAGGCTTGACAGGGTAAATGGCCTGCTCCCAATTCTCTCACTCCTAGTCCAGGACAATAACAGACCATTAAACACAGGAGCAGAAATTAGGCCTTTCAGCCCATCGGGACTGCTCCGTCATTAAATCATGGCTGATAAGTTTCTCAATCTCATTCTCCCACTTTCTTCACGTAACCCTCGATTTCCCTCTTGACACTCAAGAACTTATTTGTCTCTGTCTTAAATATATTCAGTGACCCGGCCTCCACAGCCTTCTGTAGCAGTGAATTCCACATGCTCATCACTTTCTGGCTGAAAAGGTTTCTCCTTATCTTTGTTCTAAAAAGGTTGTCCCTTTACTCTAATGCTGTGCCCTCAGGTCCTAGTCTCTCCTACCAATTGAAGCATCTTCTCCACGAGCACTCTGTCCAGGCCATTCAGTATTCTGTCTGTTTCAATTAGATCTCCCCTGTGTGTGGGCCTGTGTATCAGCACAGACCAGACCCTTCAGGATGAGGTACAGCAGGGATTAGGTTCAGCAAAGTGAGAGTGGAGGGTGTGTGTGTGGGAGATGGAGACTCAACTTTTAGGGAATGAGAGGGGAAAGAAAGAATTGATAGGATGGGCTGATAGGCCAAGGAGTGGCAGAATGAGTTTAATTTAGATAAATGTGAGGTGTTGCATTTTGGTAAGGCAAATCAGGGCAGGACTTACACAGTTAATAGGGAATATTGCTGAACAAAGAGACCTTGCAGGTTCATATTCCTTGAAAGTGCAATTGTAAGGAGACAAGATAATGAAGAAGGCATTTGGTATGCTTTCCCTTATTGGTCAGAGCATTGAGTACGGGAGTTGGGAGGTCATGTTGCGGCTGCACAGGACATTGGTTAGGCCACTTTTGGAATAGTGTGTGCAATTCTGGTGGCCCTCCTATGGAAGAATGTTGTGAAACTTGAAGGGGTTTAGAAAAGATTTACAAGGATGTTGGGTTTGAGTTGTCGGGAGACACTGAATAGGCCGTGGATATTTTCCCTGGAGCATGGGAGCCTGAGGGGTGACCTTATAGAAGTTTATAAGGAGTGTGGATAAGGTGAATAGCAAAAATCTTTTCCTCGTGGTAGGGCAGTCCATAGGTTTCACTTGAGAGGGGAAAGATTTAAAACAGACCTGAGGGGCAACTTTTTCAGTGTGTTTATTGAATGAGCTGCCAGAGGAAGTGGTGGAGCCTGCTGCAATTACAACATTTAAAAGGCACCTGGATGAGTATATCAATAGGAAGGGTTTAGAGGGGTATGGGCCAAATGCTGGCAAATGGGACTAGTTTAATTTAAAATACCTGGCCAGCGCAGACAAGTTGGACCAAAGGGATTGTTTCCATGCTGTATGACTCTGATAATCATTGGTGAAAGCAGAAGTGTCGTTGTGAAGACTGGGCTTTCAGAGCAGCTTTCAAAGATATTTTGCCCTGACTGGGAGCAGAAGTTATAGTGAAATCTTTCATTTGTGAAACAGCAACTGAGTGAGTGAGTACATCCTGGATTTTGGTGGAAAGTGGGAATTCATTGCACTGTGGGGTTGAAGTGCTTTAAGGTTTACTGGCAGTAAGTAAAGTGTGCTGAACAGGGAACCAATGGGAAATGTAGGGTTATAAGTTCGTATTAATAAGAGCAAGAATAGGCCATTTGGCCCATCCACCCTGCTCTGCTATTCATTAAGATTATGGCTTATCGATCCTTTTAAACTGCTCATTTGTGTCAGCCTCCAACACTGTATTTCCAATGCTGTTCATCAGAAGGAGCAGTGAATCAGTAACTGGTATCGTTAGCCTCACGATTTTCAGTACTGCAGGGATAGCATTGTTTCATCAGCATTGTAAAGTTTATTGGCAGCAGTGGGAGGTGTGGGCTGTATTCATGAGAAACAATTCTGCATTTAGATAACACACACACTCTCGTGGGACTTGTCTTTGGATTGGCAGAAGGTGGGAGGTTTTGGGTGCTGTGATCCAGGGCAGACAACTGCGGTAAATCATAGAATACCAACAGTGTGGAAGCAGGCCATTCAGCTCATCAAGTCCACGGCAGTCCCTCCGAAGAGTAAACCACTCGTGCAGCTACCCCACTCCCCCATCACCAATCCAGTTGTTTCTGCTGGTGGGTGAGATTAGCAATAGATGACATGGCCTCAAGATTAAGGGGAGTCGTTTTAGGACAGATGAGGAGGAACTGCTCTTCCGGGAGAGTAGTGACTCTCTGGAACTGTCTGTTCAAGGAAGCAGTAGAGGCAGCTTCATTGAGTATATTCAAGACACAGTTGGATGGGTTATTGCATGGTAGGGAAATTAAGGGTAGTTGGGATAATGCAATGGATCGATCAGCCATGATCTTAATGAATGGCAGAGCAGGGTGGATGGGCCAAATGGCCTACTCCTGCTTCTATTGCTATGAACCTGTAACCCTGTATTTCCCATGGCTAACCCACCTAACCTGCACATCCCTGGACACTGGGCAATTTAGCATGGCCAATCCAAATCAAGGCAGGTGAGCAATCTTGTGATGTGGAAAATGAGCATCAGAGAATGATAGAAAGGGACAAGGAGAGTAAATGTACCAGCTATCAAAGCTGGATTCAGAAGATCACAAAAACTGAAACTAAAAATGGCGTGTCTGAATGTGTGCTGCATTGTAACAAAAGTGAATGAATTGACTGCACACATTGAAGAGAATAATTATGATCTGAGACTCCTTACAGGGACATGGCTTCAGGATGACAAGGAGTGGATCCTGAATATCGAGGGGGTACATGGAATTCAAGTTGAATGGGAAGCCAGTTAAAGGTAAAGGCACTGCCAGTCAAAGCACTGATAACATGGTAGTCTGGTGTAAGCTCGGATTTTAGGTCCTGATTTCCCTGTCCTCTTATCTCCCTGTTCTCACAGAGTAAGATGTTGTCTGTTCTCAGCTCTGCTGGATTTCTGCTGAAACTTTGACCCCACTTTTTACACCTTCCGGAACAATGAAACATTCAGTCACTCAAGGCCTGACCCACAACCTCCCAGCCTGTCAACTGAACAGTGTTATAATCGCAGAGAATAAACCAAGAAAAATGGAACAAAATTAGGAATTAAATAGGTTCTTGTTTAATGTTTGTTTGTTAGGACGTAAACCAGAATTAGGTCTCCCAGGATTTTTATTGTGCCCTAAGTGAGGAATTCTCTCTCCCTTACATCTAACTATTAGTACCCAGCTATGATTTATAACAATATTTGCATCAACGGAAATAAAGCATCTGTTATCAAATAGACATAGAAATATACAGCACGGAAATAGACTTTTTGATCCAACACATCCATGCTGATAAGGTATCCTATGTAAATCTAGTTCAATTTGCCAACATTTGGTCCATATCCCTCTAAACCCTTCCTATTTACATACCCATCCAGATGCCTTTTAAATATAATTGTACTGGCCCCTTCCTCTGGCAGCTCAGTCCATAAATGCACCATCCTCTTTGTGAAAACGTTGATCCTTAGGTCCCTTTTAAATCTTTCCCCTCCCACCCTAAACCCTCTAGTTTTGGACACCCCCACCCTGGGAGAAGTGCTTGCCTATTTACCCTGTTTATGCCCCTGTTTTAAAAAATTCTCAAGGTCAGGTTCGTAGGAGAGTAGTCTGACACAGAACAAACGACCAAGAGGCGAGTCTGCTAGAATATGAGCATTTTATTCCCCGCAGCGTCGCCACAACCAGGTCTCATACTTACAACGGGTCTGGCTTATACTCACTCTACATGTTACCGGAACTGGGAGCCGTCAGTTCTCGTAGAGCGGTTGCCAACAACCCACGCTCGGCGGTTAAACGTAACCCCGGAGCAGACTCACCGAACTGGAGACTTTTCCAGCTGATATACTCTTTTCCAGATATAAACATTCATGTGAACAGCAGAGCAAGGCTAAAAAACACATTCCATTCTGGTTACATACAGATAAGAAGATTCACACGGGGAGGTGTGCAATAAGATTCACACAGGACTAAGCAACACCTCCATTCCGGTTAGATTCACACATGTATTGGGACATAATTTTTAACCGTTTCACCACATTCCACTGCTTGGCCCAATACATGTGTTACATTATGATTCACACATGTATTGGGACATAATTTTACACCACATTCCACTGCTTGGCCCAATACATGTGTTACATTATGCTTAATTCAGTTCAATTCGTTTCAGTTAATTTCAGTTCAGTCAATTCAGTGTAGTTCAATTCAGCTCAGTTCAGGTCTGTTCAGTTCAATTCAATTGTGTTCAATTCAGTTCCGTCCATTTCAATTCAATTTAGCTCAGTTCCATTTTGTTCCGTTCAATTTGATTCACTTCAGTTCCACTCAGTTCAGTTCAGTTCAATCCCATTCAATTCTGTTAACTCCGCTTCAGCTTTTTGGACATGCCCACATCCTCCGCTGTACCCCAGGCAAGGGGTTCTTCGGCAGGACTGGGATCCTCTCAAGGGTGGACAGCAGCGACCCTGGGGTTCCTCCGGTCGCCCCCCACCATTTCTCAAACAAACTGCCACGTACATGCCCACATCCATGCCATCCCGGGACGGTCGGGACCTCCACAGTTTGTTCTTCTGGTTTCTTAGTCTTTTTCCAAAACATTGTTCTGTATCAAAATCTCTCCACAATTGCGATTGACCCTGCTCGCAGCGCCAAAATGTTTTAAAAAATTCTCAAGGTCAGGTTCGTAGGAGAGTAGTCTGACACAGAACAAACGACCAAGAGGCGAGTCTGCTAGAATATGAGCATTGTATTCCCCGCAGCGTCGCCACAACCAGGTCTCATACTTACAACGGGTCTGGCTTATACTCACTCTACATGTTACCGGAACTGGGAGCCGTCAGTTCTCGTAGAGCGGTTGCCAACAACCCACGCTCGGCGGTTAAACGTAACCCTGGAGCAGACTCACCGAACTGGAGACTTTTCCAGCTGATATACTCTTTTCCAGATATAAACATTCATGTGAACAGCAGAGCAAGGCTAAAAAACACATTCCATTCTGGTTACATACAGATAAGAAGATTCACACGGGGAGGTGTGTAATAAGATTCACACGGGACTAAGCAACACCTCCATTCCGGTTAGATTCACACATGTATTGGGACATAATTTTTAACCGTTTCACCACAGCCCCTCATGATTTTATAAACCTTGACAAGGTTACCCCTCTTGCCTTTGACGCTCCAGGGAAAGCAGCCCCATATTATTCAGCCTCTCCTTATACCACAATCCTCCAACCCTGGTGACATCCTTGTCAATCTTTTCTGCACCCTCTCAAGTTTCACAACATCCTTCCTACCCTGTAGCAGGGAGACCAGAATCTAATGCAATATTCCAAAAGTAGCCTAACCAATGTCCTGTATAGCTGCATCATGACCTCCCAACTCCGATACCCAATGTATTCTATGGACCAAATAAAATCTCTGCAGTTCAGAAAGAGGCTATGATTTTATTCTGTGTCCCAGTCAATTTTAGTCATTATCTCTGGTGTATGGTGTGTCAGGATGGGATCACTGGTACCAGAATTGCATGCAATATTACAAAAGTGGCCTAACCAATATCCTGTGAAGTGTACCAAACACCACCTTCACTATCCTGTCTACCTGTGACTCCACTTTCAAGAACTATGAACCTGCCATAGAGTCATGCAGCATGGAAGCAGACCTTCGGTCCAACCAATCCATGCCAACTATAATTCCAAATTAAACTCGTCTCTCCTGCCTGCTCCTGGCCTGTATCCCTCCGAACCTTGCCTATTTATGTACTTAAACAAATGTCTTTTAACTTTACCCACATCCACCACTTTTTCAGGAAGTTCATTCCACACATGAACCACCCTCTGTAAAAAATTAGTATTTGAATGGCAAGGATTGAAAGGTTCAGAAGATTTACAAGGACGTTCCAGGGTTGGAGGTTTTCAGCTTCAGGGAGAGGCTGAATAGATTGGGGCTGTTTTCCCTGGATCGTTGGAGGCTGAGGGGTGACCTTATAGAAGTTCATAAAATCATGAGGTCTTTTCCCTGGGGTAGGGGAGTCCAGAGATTGAGGATGAGAGGGCAAAGATTTAAAATTACCTAAGGGGCAACTTTTTCATGCAGAGGTTGGTGCGTGTATTGAATGAGCTGCCAGAGGAAGTGGTGGAGGCTGGCACAATGACAACATTTAAAAGGCCTCTGGATGGGTGTTTGAATAGGAAGGGTTTTGAGGGACATGGGCCAAGTGCTGGTAAATGTGGCTAAATTAATTTTGGATATCTGGTCGGCCTAGACGAGTTGGACCGAAGGGTCTGTTTCCGTACTGTACATCTCTATGACACGGAGGTTGAATAAGTCCTGATCTGATTTGCATTTCCAAAATGCAGCACCTTACATTTATCTGCATTAAACTCCATCTGCCACTCCTGAGCCCACTGGCCCATCTGATCAAGATCCTGTTTTAATCAGAGGTAACTTCCTTCGCTGTCCACTATACCTCCAATTTTGGCATCATCTGCAAACTTACTAACTATACCCACTATGTTCACATCCAAATCATTTATATAAATGATGAAAAGTAGTGGACTCAGCACTGATCCTTGTGGCACATCACTGGCCACAGGCCTCCAGTCTGAAAAGCAATCGTCCACTACCACCCTCTTTCCTCTACCTTCAAGCCACTTCTGTATCCGGTTGATTAGTTCTCCCTGTATTTTGAGATCTTACCTTGCTAACTAATCTTCCATGAGGAACTTTGTTGAATGTCTTACTGAAGTCCATGTAGGTGAAACCCACCACTCTGCCTTCATCAATCCTCTTTGTTACTTCTTCAAAAAACTCAGTCAAGTTTGTGAGACATGATTTCCCATTCACAAAGCCATGCTGACTATTGCTAATTGGACCTTGCCTTTCCAAGTACATGTACATCCTGTCTCTCAGGATTCCCTCCAACAACTTGCCTATCACCGATGTCAAGCTCATTGGTCTGTAGTTCCCTGGCTTTTTTTGACCAGCTTTCTTAAATAGTGGCACCACATTAGCCAACCTCCAATCTTTTGGAACCTGTGACTATTGATGATACAAATATCTCAGCAAGGGGCCCAAAAATCACCTCCCTACCTGCCAGAGAGTTCTGGGGTACACCTGATCAGATCCTGGGAATTTATCCACTTTTATGTGTTTCAAGATATCCAGCACCACCACTTTGGTAATATGGACATTTTGCAAGATGTCACCATCTATGTCCCCACATTCTATATGTTCTTCTCTACAGTAAACAATGATGCAAAATACTCATTTAGGATCTTCCCCATCTTCTCCACTCCACACATAGGCTGCCTTGCTGATCTTTAAGAGGCCCTATTCTCTCCCTAGTTACCCTTTTGTCCTTAAATGTATTTATAAAAACCCCTTCTAAGTCTCCTTTAACATATTTGCCAAAGCTATTTCATGTCCCCTTTTCGCCCTCCTAATTTTCTTCTAAAGTATACTCTTCTAAGGATGCATTCGATTTTTCCTATCCATACTTGTCATATGCTTCTGTCTTTTTGTTAGCCAAGCCCCAATTTCTCTAGTCATTTGCATTTCCTACACCTACCAGCCTTTTCTTTCACCCTAACAGGAATATACTGTCTCTAGACTTTCGTTATCTCATTTTTGAAAGCTTCCCATTTTCCAGCCGTCCCTTTACCTGCGAACATTTGCCCCCAATCAGCTTTTCAAAGTTCTTGCCTAATACCATCAAAATTAGCCTCCCTCCAATTTAGAACTTTGACTTTTAGATCTGGTCTGTCCTTTTTCCATCGTTATTTTAAATCTACTACAATTATGGTCACTGGCCCCAAAGTGCTCCTGCACTGACACCTCAGTCACCTGCCCTGCCTTATTTCTCAAAAGTAGGTCAGGTTTTGCACCTTTTCTGGTAGGATCATTGACATACTGACTCAGAAAAGTTTCTTGTACACACTTAACAAATTCCTCTTGATCTAAACGCTGAACAGAGGCAGTCCCAATCGATGTTTGGAAAGTTAAAATCCCCTACCATGACCATCCTTTTACTCTTACAGCTAACTGAAATCTCCTCATTACAAATTTGTTTCTCAATTTCCCGCTGACTATTAGAGGATCTATATTACAATCCCAGTAAGGTGATCATCCCTTTCTTATTGCTCAGTTCCACCCAAATATCTTCCCTGGATGTATTCCCAGGAATATCCTCTCTAAATACAGCAGTAATACTATCCCTTATCAGAAACTCCACATCCCCTCCTCTCTTGCGCCCACACCATGCTTCTTATAGCACTTGTATCCTGGAACATTGAGCTGGCAGCCCTGTCCGTCCCTGAGCCACGTTCTGTAATTGCTATGATATCCCAGACCCATGTTCCTAACCATGCCCCGATTTCATCTGCCTTCCCTGTTGGGCCTCTTGCATTGAAGTAAATGCAGTTTAATTTATCAGTGCTACCTTGTTCTCTGCTTTTTTCCTTCCTGCCCTGACTATTTGACTCACTCCCTTTCCCAACTGGACGAATCTCAGGTTAATTTCTTTCCTCACTATTTCTCTGGGGCCCATCCCCCACTTACTCATTCAACCCAAAGGACCAGCCACGTTACTATACATCAAGAACATTTCTGAACTGACAGCCAAACTACTACGACCACTAGGACTCATAACAGCACACAAACCACAGCCACTCTCAGACAACAACTCACCAGGACAAAGGACCCGATACCCAACATGAGCAAAACCAACGTAGTGTACAAAATCTCATGCAAGGACTGCACAAAACACTACATAGGACAAACAGGAAGACAGCTTACGATCCGTATCCATTCGCCGTTCACCTGCTCAGTGTGCGGGAAGGGGTTTGCGAATTCTTCCAACCTGCGGGCACACCAGCGGGTCCACACGAGAGAGAAGCCCTTCACGTGCTTGATGTGCGGGAAGAGGTTCACGCATTCATCTGCACTGCTGATCCATCAGCGGGTCCACACTGGGGAGAGGCCGTTCACTTGCTCCGAGTGCGGGAAGGCTTTCCATCGTACAAGCAACTTGCGGAAGAATGAGCGGGTCCACACGGGGGAGAGACCCTTCAGGTGCCCCAAGTGCGGGAAGGGGTTCAGTCAGGTGGGCGACCTGCAGAATCATGAGCAGGTCTACACGGGGGAGAGGCAACTCACCTGCTCTGAGTGTGGGAAAGCCTTCGGTCATGTGGGCGACCTGCGGAGGCACCAGCGGGTCCACACTGGGGAGAGGCCGTTCACCTGTCCCGAGTGCGGGAAGGCCTTCCGTTATGTTAGTAACCTACGGACCCACCAGCGGATCCACACAGGGGAAAAGCCATTCACCTGCCCAGAGTGCGGGAAGGGGTTCCATCATGTGGGCAACTTGCGGAATCACGAGCACGTCCACACTGGGGAGAGGCCATTCACCTGCCCTGAGTGCGGGAAGGCCTTCGGTCATGTGGGCATCCTGCAGAGGCACCAGCGGGTCCACGCGGGGGAGAGGCCATTCACCTGCCCTGAGTGCGGGAAGGCCTTCTGTTATGTGGGTGACCTGCAGAAGCACCAACGGGTCCACACCAGGGAGAGGCAATTTGCCTGCTCAGTGTGTGGGAAGGGGTTCAGTCATATGGGCAACTTACGAAAGCATGAGTGGGTCCACACAGAGGAGAGGCCCTTTACCTGCACTGTGTGCGGGAAGGGATTCATCAATTCTTCCAGCATGCTGACTCACCAGCGGGTCCACACCGGGGAGAGGCCATTCACCTGCTCTCAGTGTGGGAAGGGTTTCACCCACTCCTCCTACCTGCAGAAGCGCCAGCGAGTTCATTTGCCATTGCAGGGGGATTGAAGGAGTGAGTGCCATTATCGACTGGACTATCAACCCAGCTCTGGGGACTCCCGGGTTTGCAGGGAAGATCTGAAGCTGTAACAAGGTTGGGTGGCAATAAAGGTTACCTAAATATACCACCGGACTCAGACTCTCATTAAAACTGAGCTCCAGCAGATTTTTGTTTTCATGCTGCTCATTTCTTTCAACCTCTAGCACTAAGTTTCCAATGTTGTGTATCAGAAGCTAATATTGTTAGGAACTGTTACATTTTTCATCTCTGCAGCTGCTGCATCATTTCATCAGCATTGTAAAGTTTACTGGCAGCAGTGCAAGGTGTGGGCTGTATTCACTAGAAACAAAGTTTAAAAACCACATAACAGCTGGTTATAGTCCAACAGGTTTATTTGGAAGGACTAGCTTTTGGAGTACTCCTTCATCGGGTAGTTGTGGAGCAGGATCATAGGACAGAATTTGTAGCAAAAGATTAGTGTCATGCAACTGAAATGGTATATTGAACAAATCTAGATTGCTGTTATGTCTTTCACCTTTTAGAATGGGTTGCAGGTTTAGGTTCATTAATACGTAAATCACAGAACTACTTTTAAGTCACATTCTCGACGTAACTTAAGGTGACATTTCGGCTCAGACAATGCATTAAAGTTGAGGTCAGAGATCATCTGTATCCCAATCTTGAGTCAGACTGGTTCTATTTCCAAAGTAGGAATTCATAAAATATTGCGTGGATTGAATACCTGCAGACTGTGTGCTTTTTGAGCAAAACTGAATGTAACTGCATATATAATTCTGCAAATTCTGCAAGGTAGAAGAAAGAGGGTAGTGGTGGAGGGTTGCTTTTCAGACTGGAGGCCTGTGACCAGTGGTGTGCCACAAGGATCAATGCTGGGTCCACTACTTTTCATCATTTATATAAATGATTTGGATGTGAACATAGGAGGTATTAGTTAGCAGGTTTGCAGATGACACCAAAATTGGAGGCATAATAGACAGTATAACAGGATCTTGAACAGATGGGCCAGTGGGCTGAGGGTAGGCAGATGGAGTTTAATTTGGAGATGGAGATAAATGCAAGGTGCTGCCTTTTGGAAAAGCAGGACTTAGACACTTAATGGTAAGGTCCCAGGGAGTGTTGCTGAACAAAGAGACCTTGGAGTGCAGATTCATAGCTCCTTGAAAGTGGAGTTGCAGGTAGACAGGATAGTGAAGAAGGTGTTTGGTATGCTTTCCTTTATTGGTCAGAGCATTGAGCATTGGTTAGGCCACTGTTAGAATATTGTGTGCAATTCTGGTTTCCTTCCTATCAGAAAGATGTTGTGAAACTTTTAAATCTTTTCTGAACCCTTTCAAGGACGTTGCTAGTGTTGGAGGGATCGAGCTATTGGGAGAGGCTGAATAGGCTGGGACTATTTTCCTTGGAGGATCAGAGGCTGAGAGGTGACCTTATTGAGGTTTATAAAATCATGAGGGGCATGGATAGGGTAAATAGACAAAGTCTTCTCCCTGAGGTTGGGGAGTCCAGAACTATAGGGCATAGGTTTAGGGTGAGAGGGGAAAGATATAAAAGGGACCCAAAGGAGCAACTTTTTTCACACAGGGTGGTGTGTATGGATGGAGCTGCTGGAGGAAGTGGTTGAAGCTGGTGCAATTACACCATTTAAAAGGCACCTGGATGGGTTTATGAATAGGAAGGGTTTAGAGGGATATGGGCCAAGTGCTGGCAAATAGGACCAGATTAGATTAGGATATCTAGTTGGCATGGACAAGTTGGACTGAAGGGTCTGTTTCCATGCTGTATATCTCTATGACTCTGACTCTAAATGCAAGTTCACCCCATAGTATGTGTGTGCATGTGAGTTTGTGTGAGAGTGTGTGCTTAAGAGTGCATGTTTGTGTATGTGCATGTGAGGTAAAGTGTGTGTGTGATGGGAGTATAAGCCTGTCAGAGGGTGAGAGTTTCGGAGGAGGGCGGGGGGGTTGGTGAATGTGTGTGTCTGAGAGGGGTATGGATAAAAGCAAGGGGTTGCATCTTGGTAAAACAAACAAAGCAGCACTTGTACAATTAATGGTAGGGCCCTGGGTCTTGATGTAGAACAGAGATACCTGGGGGTTTCAGCACATAATTCTTTGAAAGTTACACCACTGGTAGACAGGGTGGTTAAGAAGGCGCTTAGCACATTTGCCTTCATGCTTTGGACTTTCTCACAAATATGGTGCACCAAAAGACAGAATTTTTATAAGACATGGCAGCCCTTTTTGAATTATCTGGAAGCAGATTTGTCTGCCATTTTAATTAGGGCCTTTGTGTAGCCATGTTGGTTTGGTTTAATGAACTCTATGCCCTGACAGGAAGAATTTCAAACAAATGTTGGGGTAATAATTGATGCTCTTGAAGATTGAGAGCTATGGTCTTATTGCACATTATTTATTGATCTGTAGTGAGTATAGTCTTGATATGTTTTGTGTAGTAGTTGGTTTACTGTTATTGTTGTTAGAATGTTATTTTCATATTTTTATAGCTTTATCATTCAGAAAAAGGTTGCAATAAAAGTATTAAAATGTCTAATGCTTTGTGTCTGTGACATTGTTATCAGTCAAGGATAGTTTCCCTATCACCACCAAGCCCCTGAATCAGTATCTAATTAAGGAAACTACAAACATCCATAAGTAGAGAAAACAGCAGCTGTATTTAAGAGACAGAAGATGAGGTGTTTTTTCTCCAGGCGTCAGGTGGTTAGAGTTTGGTGGTGGTGGTGGGAGAGTTAAAATGATCGGCCACAGGGCAGTGGAGTCATTTAATTTCAGTGTCCCAGAGCTGGTCTCTAAAATGTTCTGCAAGTTGGCCTCCATTCTCCCCAATGTAGAGGAGACCAGGTAGAGAACTGGACATATTTATAAGATTTATTTATAAATTGTATAAATCTTAATCTCCCAGAGTTATTTTCTAAAAAAATTTAAATTAAATTGGGCGACAATGAAACAGTTTGTTGATCAGACTTGAATCATCACCCTCAAATGAGACAATGCCATTGACAGCAGTGAACAGCTGTTTTTGTTAAAAAGCACAAGTTCTTGACTTATTTTCACATCTTACTGATATTCACATCTGCACATTCAATGTCAAACTCTGACATCAGAAATGACATGACACCATTAATTTTTTCTTACAATAATCCAACAAAAATTAATAACACAATGAATACCAAGTCCGATTAATATGAAATTAAATTTGACCAAATAAAATGTAAAATCAGGATGGGAGATAACAAATGGGGGAAGGGCAGAAGGCAAGAAATGCAGCATCATAGACGGTGCTCCTCCAGGGAGTGTATTTTACCAACTACAACTGCTCAATATAAACAAACACACTGACATGATCCTCCGGTTTTAATGTAAACCATAGCCCCATACAGTAGGTACCATTTAAATAAGTTAATAGATACAAGCCTTGAGCAAATCCAGCCTCCAGCCGGACCCCCCGCTTCTTGGAGCTTGGACCTTCCTCCAGCTCCGGGGGGTTGTTGAGCTCCTGGGCTCCGGCCGCCGCCGAAGAAGCCGCGGGCGCCGGCTCTCTCTCCTCCACCGCCGACATTTTTAATTTGTTTTATCGTTCACCCGGTTACCGTCACCTCCCCCTTCCCGGGCCCCGGGAATTATACACAAATAAACAATAAACCCCACCGGGGACTGTCTCCTTTTCTTCACAACTTTTGTTTGAAAAGTTCCGGCTTTAATTTGAAATGTATTTTAAAGGTATTTTCTGAGGTAAACGATGCCTGTCTGCCCCCCTCCCTCCGTCAGAAACCACCCGCTGAGTCGATGAGAAAACCGCAGCCTCGTGCCGGCATCTTTGTTTTTCTTCTTCTTTCCGTCTCCTCCTTCAGTGACGCGCGTCATCCGCGCCTCCTCCAATCAGAGCGCACCTTACTCCACCTGACCAATGGCGGCTGGCTTTGTGCGTCGTGTTGGTCCCACCCTCTGCAATATCTCTCTCCGATTCGTCGGTACCGACCACAAGCTTTGGGATTAGTTGGGAATTTCACAACCACGTCAGTGTATCCGCCCTTTTCATTCCCGTTCATTTATTCAACAGCAGCTAACCCAATTTACTGCAACGGGCTGTGGGGCTATAGCGGTAGTGTCACATATTCAGGGGGAAGATGTGATTTTTAACGTTATCAACCAATTCAACTCTGGCACCTCCGCATCCATTCATTCAATCGATGAGGGCTCAATTTAGTGTAATGGGCTCTGAGGGTATAATATTTGTATCCCATGTTGGGAAGAAACCTCTCCCCACTCATTCAGTAGAAGAGGGCCTATTTGCTGCAGAGGTTTTTTTTATGGCGCAGTGGTAGTGTCCCTACCTTCGAGCCCTGAAATCCCACTGCTATGAGGATGCGTAATAACAAATTTTTTAGTCATAAGTCACATGACACCAGGTTATAGTCCAGCAGGTTTGTTTGGAGGGGATCTTACAGAAATATATTAAATTATGAAAGAAATAAAAGTAGGATGTTGCATTGGTAGGTGAGACTGGGATAAAAGCGCATGGCCTCAAGATTAGAGGAAGCAGGTTTAAAACTGAACTGAGAAGAAACTTCTTCACCCAGCGGGTTGTTAATCTATGGAATTCCTTGCCCAGGGAAGTATTTGACATTACTTCAGCAATCACTAGAATCAGTAGATACGTTTTTGAAAAATAAAAGAATTAAGGATATGGTGAAAACGCAGATAAGTGCAGCATAGTCCACGAAAAGATTAGTCATGATCTTATTGAGTGGTGGAGCAGACGCGAAGGGCCGGAAGGCCGACTCTTGCTCTTAGTTCTTATGTTGAAATCACAAGCTTTTGGAGTGTAGTCACTTCAGCAGATGAAGTCATGAAAAAACAAGTGTAGGAAAGAGAATTTAGATAAATGAAAGACAGAGCATCTCAACGGTCAATTACTTACTCCCATTCCTATTTCTGATTATCTTACTACACAGCAAGTTGTGTTTTCCAAACATTAATTTTATTTCCATTGTTTAAAATCAAATATTTAAGATGAACAGTTTGTTTTTCGTCACTTGGACACACTGTGAATATCATAAACCCTCTCATGAGATATCATAGGAACAATTCATAAACTAGATTTGTCACTGAGTCACTCAAGGAGATATAGAAAGGAGAAAAAATCCCAACATGTGCAGGATGCTAACGAAAAGTTAGCAACCTGAAATGGTAACAGGAGCAAGTGAACAGCCCCAATCAGGAAACTCATATTAGATTAGATTACTTACAGTGTGGAAACAGGCCCTTCGGCCCAACAAGTCCACACCGCCCCGCCGAAGCGCAACCCACCCATATCCCTACATCTACCCCTTACCTAACACTACGGGCAATTTAGTATGGCCAATTCACCTGACCTGCACATCTTTGGACTGTGGGAGGAAACCGGAGCACCCGGAGGAAACCCATGCAGACACGGGGAGAACGTGCAAACTCCACACAGTCAGTCGCCTGAGGCGGGAATTGAACCCGGATCTCCACTGTGCCACCTTGCCGCCCACCGTGCTAACCACTGTGCCACCGTGCCGCCCACTACAGTACCTTGTACTATTCTTCACTGAACACTGCAATTGCTTTCCTTTTCAGTTTAATGATCCATAATTGAATCTGACTCCAACACACTCTCTGGCAGACAGTTCCAGAGGTCAAAGTAATTTCAATCATTAACGAAGTTAGTTTTGGATCCATCCCAAAGACAATTCCGGTGGACGTTTGCTTCCAAACATTTACAGTAAGTTCTTGGTATGGACACATTTCCAACTTAGTAGGTTTATTCCAGTTTTATAACATATTGGGGTGGCACACTGCTTAACATTGCTACCTCACAGCATAAGGGACCCAGGTTCAATTCCAGCCTCAGGTAACTGTGTGGAGTTTGCATGTTTTCCCTGTCTGCACAGGTTTCCTTCCACTGTCTAAAGAGGGGCTTCGGTACATCCGTGTGGACCTCCTCCAATTAACTGAGGGCAATGGGGCACTGTGAGGATCAACAGATCAGACAGTCAGTCAGCAACTTCTCTCCGGGAGACTTGTCTCAAGAAAGGCAGCGGTTTCTTATCTCATCCATTCTCCTACCCTCCACAAACTCCACACAGACAGTCGCCCCAAGGGTGGAATTGATCCTTGGTTCCTGGTGCCATGAGGCAGTGCTAATCACTGAGTCACAATGCCACCCCTGAGCCGTGAGGTTGCAGTCCAATGGAAAACAAATACAGTGCACCAACTCTCCCACTGCACCCACTGTCAGGAGAATCAGTCCTGGGCGGGACTCATGGCAATGTCAGCAGTGGAATCTGATTGTTGTGAGCGCTGGTGCCCCCGCTGGTGCTTCCGCAAGTTGCGGGAAAATGTAAACCTCTTCCCGCACTCAGGGCAGCTGAAGGGCCTCTCCCCGGTGTGGACTCGCTGGTGCTTCAGCAGGGCAGAGGAATCGCTGAAGGCCTTCCTGCACTCGGGGCAGCTGAATGGCCTCTCCCCCGTGTGGACCCGCCGATGGGTCAGCAGTGTGGAGGAGCGGGTAAAGCCCTTCCCGCACTCGGGGCAGGAGAACGGCTTCTCTCCAGTGTGGACGCGCTGGTGCCGAAGCAGGGCAGAGGAATTGCTGAAGGCCTTCCCGCACTTGGGACAACTGAATGGCCTCTCCCCTGTGTGGACCCGCCGGTGGGCCACGAGGTGAGAGGAAACAGCAAAACTCTTCCCGCACTCGGGGCAGGAGAATGGTCTCTCGCAGGTGTGGATCCGCTGGTGGGTCAGCAGGTTGGAGGGCTGGGTAAAGCACTTTCCGCACTGGAGGCAGGAGAAGGGCCTCTCCCCAGTGTGGACCCGCTGGTGCCTCAGCAGGTGGGAAGACCTGCTGAAGGCCATCCTGCACTCTGGGCAGCTAAAGGGCTTCTCACCCGTGTGGACCCGCAGATGGGTCAGCAGAGCAGAAGAGCGGGTGAAGCCCTTCCTGCACTCAGGGCACGAGAACGGTCTTTTCCCGGTGTGGACCCACTGGTGCCTCAGCAGGGTAGAGAAATCACTGAAGGCCTTCCCGCACTCAGGGCAGCTGAATGGCCTCTCCCCTCTGTGGACCCGCTGGTGCTTCAGCAGGTCCGAGGATTTGCTGAAGGCCTTCCCACATTCAGAGCAAAGGAAGGGCCTCTCCCCAGCGTGGACGCGCTGGTGGGCCAGCAGGTGGGAGGAGTAGGTGAAGCCCTTCCCACACTCAGGGCAGGAGAATGGCTTCTCCCCAGTGTGGACTCGGCGGTGGTCCAGCAGGTGGGAGGAGCAAGTAAAGCCTTTCCCGCACTCGGGGCAGGAGAATGGCCTTTCCCCGGTGTGACTTCGCCGATGAATCTCCAGGACAGATGGGGCATTGAAGCCTCTCCCGCAGTCGCAACACTTCCATGGTTTCTCCACGGTGTGGGATTCCTCTGGTTTCACCATGGCCGCAGTTACAGCCCCTGCCCACAGTAAATTCCTCTTTCCTGGCTGTATAACTGTTTCAGGCTTTACACACAGTGCGCTGTAACAGTAGAGACACTCATCCAGTCCCACTAATGCTGAAAATGGTCTGAAACAGAAACCAAAATGTTTTGCTCCTTCTCACAGAATCATAGTTCAAAATCGTTGAGGTCCCGATGGATTGAGTGACTGTCAGACATTGATGTGAAAGTGGGGACTGTAGACGCTGGAGAGGAGTTGAAAAGTGCGGTGCTGGAACAGCACAGCAGGTCAGGCAGCATCCAAACAGCAGGAGAATCGACGATTCAGGCATAGGCCCTTCATCTGTTGATTTTTAAACTTCAGTCTTCACATCTTCAAATACTCTGGAAAAAGAGATTCCAAAAGTCATCACGGTCAGTCCAGGGTAGAAATTCAGAACAAGCTACTCCACTTTCTGCAGAACATTTTTTTCTTTTGCTGTTCCACAAAATTGAAAGCATCCCACTCTCTCTTCCTCTATTCTCACTCCCTCAAATTAATTCTCCTGAAGTTGCTGATTCAGGATCTTACAGGGACAGAAAAAGCAAAAACGTCAGGACTGACACCTTCGAATTTTGGATAACACCACGTGAAAGTTAATATCTTTCAGGATATTGGGATATTGCTGAGAGTGAGCAAGTCTGATTTTGGGAAGCAAAACAAGTGTAAATTCAGGTTGAACCTGCAATACAGCTTCTTGATAAAGAACCAGACATGAAGTGGTTATCGTCCCTGTGGTGGGTGGGGGGGGGGTGGTGGTGGTGGTGGTGGTGGTGGTATATGGTGGGTGGAATGAGACATCAAGGCATTGACACAGACAACCCGAGAGAAACTAAACATACAGACATGGCAAATGTTAGTGGCAAGCCAGAGTCAGATCTACAGCACAGAAACAGCCCCTTCGGTCCAACCAGATATCCTAGCCTAATCTAGTCCCATTTGCCAGCACTTGGCCCATATCCCTCTAAACCTTTCCTATTCATATACCTATCCAGATGCCTTTTAAATGTCATAGCTGTATCAACATCCACCACTTCCTCTGGCAGCTCATTCCTTACACACACCACCCTCTGCATGAAAAGGTTACTCCTTCGGACCCTTTTAAATCTTACCCTCCTCCACCCTAAACCTTTTACCCTCTAGTTCTGGACTCTCTCACCCAGGGAAATGTCCTTGTCTATTTACCCTATCCATGCCTCTCATGATTTTATTAATGACTCTCAGTCACCCCTCAGCCTCTGATGCACGAGGAAAAACAGCCCAGCCCATTCAGCTCAAACCCTGGCAACATCCTTTTAAATGCGTTCTGAACCCTTTCATGTTTCACAACATCATTCTGATAGGAGCGAGACCAGAATTGCACACAATATTCCAAAAGTGGTCTACCCAATGTCCTGTACAGCCACAACACAACTTCCCAACTCTTATCCTCAGTCAGTCAGAGGATTGGGAAAGTTTTCAAAACCCACAAAAGACAGCCAGGAAAGAATGCAGGAACAAACCAAATTTGAGGGTTAGCTTGGAAGCATCAATGAGAAATCGGCGGACTGGGTTTATTGGGTATCCGTTCTTGAGTACGTATACATATTTCTCTTCTGCTCTTCGCAGTTCCTCTGGGCTGCAATGTGTGGTGGCTCGTTGAAATAATCTCCTGATGCAGCTTCGTTTGTGGGGGTTGGGATGATTGCTTCTGCAGTTAGGTATTTGGTCCATGTGTATTGTTTCTTGTAGACGCTAGTGTGAAGTTCCCCATTGACTGTTCGCTCTACTGTGACATCGAGGAATGGCACTTTGTTGTTGTTCTCCTCCTCTTCAAACCAGGAGCACCCCTCAGGCCCATAGTCTCACTACCCAGAACACCAATATACAGACTAGTCAAAGACCTCCAGTGAAGACTAAAACACCAAGTCGAAGATTCATGCCACTCCATTCACTCCACCCAAGAATTCCTGAACACCAAAGACACCAAGATAGAAGAGGATGAAATAATGCTGTCCTTTGACATAACAGCCCCGTTCACATCCATTAACATCAACGTGGTGTGGTGTAAAATTCCAAGCAGTGGAATGTGGTGAAACGGTTAAAAATTATGTCCCAATACATGTGTGAATCTAACCGGAATGGAGGTGTTGCTTAGTCCCGTGTGAATCTTATTACACACCTCCCCGTGTGAATCTTCTTATCTGTATGTAACCAGAATGGAATGTGTTTTTTAGCCTTGCTCTGCTGTTCACATGAATGTTTATATCTGGAAAAGAGTATATCAGCTGGAAAAGTCTCCAGTTCGGTGAGTCTGCTCCGGGGTTACGTTTAACCGCCGAGCGTGGGTTGTTGGCAACCGCTCTACGAGAACTGACGGCTCCCAGTTCCGGTAACATGTAGAGTGAGTATAAGCCAGACCCGTTGTGGCGACGCTGCGGGGAATAAAATGCCCATATTCTAGCAGACTCGCCTCTTGGTCGTTTGTTCTGTGTCAGACTACTCTCCTACGAACCTGACCTTGAGAATTTTTTAAAACACGTGGCCAAAGAAACACTGACTACACTACAAGAACCACCAAAGACACAAACACCAAACAGCACCAACTTCATCAGCAAAGATAACATTGTCAAGCTTGTGGACCCGTATCTTATTACCCACTTCACATTCAATAACAAGCCCTACAAACAAATCAACAGAACACCCATGAGACCACCAATATCAAGGTTTCTAGCACAGGCAATAATGCAGAGACTCGAACAAACAGCCCTCCCAATGCTCCAACCCAAATTTTGGGTCCGCCACAGTGATGACACCTTTGTCATCACAAAATGAAACAAATTAGAGGAAACCTACAACACCATCAACAATATCCTTACTGGCATAAAATTCACAAAAGAGAACAACAAAGTGCCATTCCTTGATGTCAGTAGAGCGAACAGTCAATAGGGAATTTCAGACTAACGTCTACAGGAAAGCAACATACACAGACCCAAGTACCTAATGCAGAAGCAAATCATCCCAAACGAATCTGCATCAGGACACTATTTCAACGAGCCACTACACACTGCACCACCCAGGAACTACGAAGAGCAGAAGATAAATACTTATACAGCATATTCAAGAAGAACGGTACCCAATAAACCCTGTCCGCTGATTTCTCAACAACAAACTCAAAGCAGACACATGCGCAGAAACCCTAGCCACATTACCTTACAAAGACATCTGTGAAATGATGTCCAGACAACTCAAACCTCTCCACATCATGGTAGCCCACAAATCTACCAACACACTTAAGCAGAAGCTAATGAACCTGAAAAAACAAATGTTATTTACAAATTACCATGCAAGGAAGTATAGACATGGACTCTGCCCCCATAGTTCTCGGTGGCAAGAAATGCTGGGATGAGATAAGGAAGATTTTTTTCAGTCAGAAAGAGGTGACTCTGTGGAACTCATTGCCACTGAAATGAGGAAAGTAACTGAGTGCTTTTAAAACAGATAAAGATAGGCTCTTGATTAGTAAAGAAATCAAGGGTTACAGGGAGGATGCAGGAGAATGGGGTTGAGAAACATTGGCCATGATCGAATGGTGGAGCAGACTCAACGAGTCGAATGGACTGATTCTGCTTCTGTATCTTATGGATCTGTAACCACAAAGATCTGACTTAATTTTCACTACTTTTACTGTGTTCCTGTCGTATTTATGGCAAGCGTGTGGCAATATGTTGTAGATTTCTCAAGCTAGATCTTCTAATTTCATATCAAATATTGATAATTGGAGCTAATATTAGAGAGAATAAAGGTGCTTATTTCTTGGATAAATAAACGTGTCATGCATTTTAAGCTTAAACCTTGCATACTTGCAAAATTAGAATTGCCATTTTGCCCACTGTCATCAAATCTCCTATAATACTTTTACTTGATAACCCATTTTGGGAAATAATAAACATAACTGAGGTTTTGTGTTTTATGCAAGCGCTTTAAACTTTTGATATAATGATTTTAAGCCATCTACACAGTGTGAGATTGAATTTCTAAACTTAAGTAACTGCCTTAAAGTATTGTTATTTGTGTCACTCACATAACTGTAATTAATGTAAATATTGAATTTAAACTTATTGAAAAGAACATACTTGCTGAATTAGAGTCAGCATTGTTTTCAATGCTTTGTCCATTATTCCCTTTCACCTCATTACCTATTTTAGAGAAAGAAAAATATTGCATATGTTTGAACATTTACTTTTTTTGGCAATATTTTAAAATGAAGAAAGCAGTTCAGTCAACTTCAATCTTCATCCGGTCACTTTTTAGAAAAGGTTTTGAGCACAGTTATAAAATAATAATGCAAGGTTACCTAATTTGCAGCATTGCTTGAGACAGATTTAATAGTACAAGAAGTTATGATCTCCATTCAGTAATGTCTCGATTTGAATATAGTTTAAGTTAAGCGAAGGGTGTTGCAGGTATTGAAGTCATTGTGAAAATGTTACCAGGGAAAACATTGGATAAAAAAAAAAATCTGGTTTGAGTTTTTTCTTTGGTTATAAACAGATACTGGATCCAAGTGTCCTCCCAATCTTCTTAAAATATCCCACAAAATAAACACATAGCAACCTAAAGAAATTCAGAACCCACACTAATATATGGCAAGGAGGAAAGTTTTAGACTACAGGGCAATAAAGATGGGTTGGTCAGATGGGCAGAACAATGACAGATGGAGTTCAATCCTGAAAAGATTGAGATGGTACATTTCAGGAGGATCAACAGGCAAGGGAGTACATGAAGAATCACAAGAACTTAGAATGTACTGAAGATCAGAAAAAGGCATATGTGTTCATAGATTCTTGAAGGCAACAGGACATGTGGATGAAATGGTTAAGGCGGCATATGAAACACTTGCCCTTAATAGTTAAGGCATTGAACATGAGACCAGGAGTTCATCATGGAACTGTACAAGACATTCGTTGGGCCACAGCTGGAGTACTGGATCTGGTCGTCACATTATTAGAAGGATGTGATGGCATTAGAAAGGGTGCAGAAAGGAATACTAACCCAGGGTGGTGCATGTTGGTGGGTTTCAGCTATGAGAGTGATTAGATCGGCTGAGGGTATTTTCCTTAGAGCAGAGAAGGCTGGGTGAGGACCTGTTTGTACAGATAAGACACTTAGGGTCTAGATAGAAGAAACTTTTCCCCTTGGTGGACGGCTTCAGCAATTAGGGGGCATAGATTTAAGGAAAGAGATAGGACATTTTAATGGAATTTAAGGAACAATATCACCTAGAATGTGCTGGAGATGGATGAATTTACTTATGGGAAGAATTGGTTTGTTTGAAGGGATGGATATAATGAAATAAAGCTAGTTCAGAAGATCATTATAATGTGCTAAGAAAAAGAACTGGAGGTGGACCTCCAATAGTGGAAACAATGTAAAGAAGTTTCATTGTCCCATCTGAGAAAAACAATTCTGCTAAACTTCTCAAACGAACCCGAACATGTGTCAGAACTTGTTTGTTTAAAATCAATTGAACCTATTCCAAGTATTTAGGAAAATGAGAATCATCTTTAATCCTGGCCCTATTGGCTGCAACCAAAAGTGATAGGAAGCTTTTTCAGTTTCATTGAAATGGAGCTGTCAGAGATATTGGCTCATTAGAAGAACAGAAGAGGGTTGTTTGAGCTTATTGAGCAGTTTGTAGACTCAAACAAGGATCCAGAAAACAATTTTCTGTGGCACAGAAGCAAGGACAACTAACAAGGACTGATGTTGGTACTGTGTGTCCAAGTGTCTCAGTCTTCAAAGTTCTAGATAAGTTAAGCTTCTGAAAAGTTGAAGGTGTCAATGGAAGATCAGTAGGGAATCAAGGGTTTTAGGGAAAAGGCAGGAAAATGGAATTGAGGGTTATCAGATCAGACATGATCTCACTGAATGGTGGAGCAGAATGGCCAATACTGCTATTTCTTGTGGTAAATCGATCTGGGTGTTGATAAAAGCTTTTGTATGATTTTTCTTTGTAGTCAGCAACATTTTGTATTCTGAAGAAGTTGGCTTTTGTGTTGGATCTCAAATAACGCTTGAGGCTCCACTGAGGGTTGTTTAGCAACCGAGGTTACATATCATCAAGTTAAATCAAAATAAGCAGCAAAATATATGGTAAAAGTGTAGGTGTGACTGCTGAAGGCCAAATAAAACAGTTTCAGTCGCAAAAATGTGTTTACTCCATAATGTTTCGTTTTACATGCAGTCAGCGACAACCAATCAAGGTGTCGCAGAGTAAAGTGAGGTCTCACCAAGACAGCTGACATGTCCGTACAATACTGTTGTAGCGCTCTTTAACCACAGGGTATATACGAGTGATTCATTTATTTTTCACTTTCCCCAACATCCCAAATTAGGTTGAGGTTTGTTACAGCATCCTGATGGGAAGCCCGATGTAACGTGCTCAGATTCTGCTGCAGTAGTGTGATGTGTTAAATTCCCAATGATTTTCAAAAAAAAGAGTGAAAGGCAGTGGTTGCATGTGTTGACACCACAGGTATTATTTATATTGGCTTTGAGATAGGGAACAACCATCACCTCCCAAATTGTGTTTTGTTTGCACAGCAACTTTGAGTATGAAAAGCATTCTATTTTTAGACGGCCTAAATGCATACATCGTTTCTTATCAGCGTACCTTAAAATCAACATTAAAAAGCACAAACAATTCATTTTCACTGTAAATTACATATTTTAAAATCAAATATTGCAAGACATACAAACACATCAAGAAGTCAAAATTTGTGAAGAAAGCACATCTTTTCTGACAGTTCAGACAGGGAAAAACTTTGTTCTTGTGGTGGTCAGTGGAGACTTACTCAATCAAATATTAACTACCAGTGTATATCACAGAGATGCTGTATAAATCAAGATCTTATTGATCACTGTTGACAAAATTAAACCTATTGACCTGATTCTTTACAAAATAAGAACATATTTTAGTACATAACATTTTCCCATAATACAGACATTTGCGGTAGTGCAGTTATGTGAAAAGAAACCTGCGTTGTTAATTTAGTTTGTTGCTCCAATTCATAAATGTTGTTTTCATTTATTTTGAAAAATCAACCCTTCCACTCTTTCTAAAGGTACATGACACTTTATTTTTTTTTTCTTTGCCAAATTTTCTTTCACAACAAAAGCATTAACTTTTTTGGCATTGGGTGGGGGAGCTCTGCCAGCTGCCAATTTCTCCCTGAAATTGTTTCACTTGACATGAGTCTTGCCAATAAATGACAGCAACAGCAGCAGCTAATACTGATGATAACATTTCAACAAAAGTATACCAAGGTGCTTCACATTATGTATCACCCAAGCTGGAGAAATGTGAGGATCTCCTTCTCGGCCTTTCCCCTCGGCTGAGGTGTGGTGACCCTCAAGATAAACCACCACCAGCCATCTCTAATGAGAGAGAACAGTCTAATCCTCTGGGAAGACTGTGATGAATGTGTTTAAAGTTGAAAGACTGTTGAAATATAAGTGGTTAGCACTGCTGCCTCACAGCACCAGGGACCCGGGTTCAATCCCATCCTGGGGTGACTGTTTGAGTGGAGTGTGCACAATCTCCCAGTGTCTGTGGTTTCCTCCGGATGCTCCGGTTTCCTCCCACAATCCAAAGATATGCAGGCTAAGTGAATTGGACATGCTAAAATTGCCCATAGTGGTACATAAGTCAGGGGTAATTGTACAGGAATGGGCTTGGCTGGCATACTCTCTACAGGGTCGGTATGGAGCTGTTGGGCCGAAGGGCATATTCCCACACATAGGGATTCTATGACTGTAACAAACACGACATCTGACAAACAGGAATAAAACTAGCCACCAGGACATATGAACATCAACTAGCCACAAAAACACATGATCCACTATCACTAGTATCTTTACATACAGACAAAGGAGGACACCATGTTGACTGGGACCATACATCCATCCTATGACAAGCTACCATCCAATAAGCCAACCAGAAACACACACAAGACTTCCTTGGAACATGTCATTCCAACTGGAAATCTATTGATTTGGACCCCATCTACCATGCTCTGAGAAAAAAGAACGGAAATGATATCACCCATCCTAAAACCAAAAGACATAAATAGAAAGCAGGACATAATACCAGCGCTTAACTCGACTCACTGATGTTGTTACCCAATATGGTGATGAAACATCTGAAAATGACCTTCCAGCTCAGCGAGCAAACTTACATCCAGAATGATAAAATTCTGGTTGACACAAAGGCTGCCACAAAGTTGGAATTCTCTCCCAGAAATGACAGTTGATGGTGCCCTCACCAAGATGGATGCTCGCGCTCCCCGCCCCAAGACAACATGCATCTTACCCTCACGAATATGGCGACCGGTTGCCCCCAGAGGTCCTTCCCCAAACAAAGTAAACACTGGGCCTGTAGAGCTTTTGTTCACGGCCTCAGGCCTCCCCTAGGAGTTTATAAACTCCCCAGTCTCCCTCCTCCCGCGGTTTCCAATCCTCTCCTGTCTCACTGTCTCCTCTCGGTAAAAACAATGACTGCAGATGCTGGAAACCAGAGTCTAGATTAGAATGGTGCTGGAAAAGCACAGCAGTTCAGGCTGCATCCGAGGAGCAGTAAAATCAACATTTCGGGCAAAAGCCCTTCATCAGGATTACAGGCAGAGATCCTGAAGGGTGGAGAGATAAATGAGAGTAGGGTGGGGGTGGGGAGAAAGTAACAGAGTACAATAGGTGAGTGGGGGTGGGAAGAAGGTGATAGGTATGGGGGGAGGGGGTGGTGGAGTGGATAGGTGGAAAAGAAGATAGGCAGGTAGGACAAGTCATAGGGACAGTGCTGAGCTGGAAGTTTGGAAGTGGGGTGAGGTGGAGGAAGGGGAAATGAGGAAATTGTTGAAGTCCACATTGATGCCCTGGGGTTGAAGTGTTCCAAGGCGGAAGATGAGGCGTTCTTCCTCCAGGCATCTGGTGGTGAAGGAGCAGTGGTAAAGGAGGCCCAGGACCTCCATGTCCTCGGCAGAGTGGGAGGGGGAGTTGAAATGTTGGGCCACGGGGCGGTGTGGTTGATTGGTGCGGGTGTCCCAGAGGTGTTCCCAAAAGCGCTCTGCTCGGAGGGGTCCAGTCTCCACATCTGGAGCAACGGATACAATGATATTGGTGAATGTGCAGGTAAACCTTTGACGGATGCGGAAGGCTCTTTTAGGGCCTTGGATGGAGGTGAGGGAGGAGGTATGGGCGCAGGTTTTGCAATTCCTGCAGTGGCAGGGGAAAGTGCCAGGATGGGAGGGTGGATCGTAGGGGGGCATGGACCTGACCAGGTAGTCAGAGGGAACGGTCTTTGAGGAAGGTGGAAAGGGATGGGGAGGGAAATATATCCCTGGTGGTGGGGTTTGTTTGGAGATGGCAGAAATGTCGGAGGATGATTTGGTTTATGCGAAGGTTGGTAGGGTGGAAGGTGAGCACCAGGGGCGTTCTATCCTTGTTACGGTTGGAGGGGTGGGGTCTGAGGGCGGAGATGCGGGATGTGGACAAGATGCGTTGGAGGGCACTTTAACCATGTGGGATTGGAAATTGCAGTATCTTAAGGAGGAGGCCATCTGGTGTGTTCTGTGGTGGAACTGGTCCTCCTGGGAGCAGATACGGCGGAGGCAAAGGAATTGGAAATACGGGATGGCATTTTTGTAGGAGGTCGGGTGGGAAGAGGTGTAATCCAGGTAGCTGTGGGAGTCGGTGGGTTTATAAAACGCCGGTGTCGAGTCGGTCGTTATTAATGGAGATGGAGAGGTCCAGGAAGGGGAGTGAGGTGTCAGATGGTCCAGGTAAATTTAAGGTCAGGGTGGAATGTGTCAGTGAAGTTTGCTCAACCTCCTCGCGGGTGCACGAGATGGCGCCAATGCAGTCATGAATGTAGCGGAGAAAGAGGTGGGAGTGGTGCCGGTTTAATTACGGAAAATGGACTGTTCTACGTAGCCAACAAAGAGACAGGCATAGCTGGGGCTCATACGGGTGCCCATGGCTGTCCCTTTGGTCTGGAGGAAGTGGGAGGATTCGAAGGAGAAATTGTTAAGGGTGAGGACCGGTTCAGCCAGATGAATGAGAGAGTTGGGGACGTCGGGAGAGGCAGAAACGGAGGGATTGGAGGCCCTGGTCATGGCGATGGAGGTTAGAGGGATTGGGTATCCATGGTGAAGATGAGGCGTTGGGGGCTGGGGAAACGGAAGTCTTGGAGGAGGTGGAGGGCGTGGGTGGTGTCTCGAACGTATGTGGGGAGTTCCTGGACTCGGGGGGAATAGGACAGTGTCGAGGTAGGTACTCACTGTCCCCTCTCCCCGGGCGCTCAGGCCTGGCGACCTCTCCGGGATGTTTCCGAAACCTATTTCTGTTCTGAAGGAGGATCACTGGACCCGTAACGTTCCCTCGGATTCTCTTGACACATGCAGCCAGGGCTGCTCAGTTTTCCCAGCGGGTCCTGTTCTTGTTCCTTAAGCCACCGGCGCCATTCCTCTCCCACACTAACACTAACACTGCCATGACCTACACTGCACATGCGCCAACTCACCAGGGGCTGGGTGACCAGACCGTGACGTCACCCCGCGTGTAGTGGGCGCGGTTCGACGAGGCATCCAACCAATCGGAGACAATGGGGGCGGGGCCAATGTGTTCCCTGCTCCCCTCGCCAGCCACCTGAAAGGTGGGTTTGTCTTTAAGTTTTAGCGTTGTTTTTAGTCTTTTCCGAAATGTTATTCCAGACCTCGAAGGCTGAAACATTGGAAAACTTGCAAACATAAAACGAAGGGATACTAAAAAAAAGATAAATTACGAAAGAAACCTAGCGCAAAATATGAAAAAGAATAGCAAAAGCTTCTGTTGGCATGCTAAAGGGAACAGAGTCGCTATGGTCCCTTGGAAAATGAAACCAGTGAGTTAATAGGAGGAACACTGAAATGGCAGAGATGCTAAGTCAATCCTTTTCCTCAGTTTTCAAGCTGGAGGACAATAGTACCATTCCTATTGGAACGGGCAAGTCAGAGGTGATAGAAAGAATAGAACTTAAACAATCAACGTTGAGAGGGAAAAGGTACACAGCAAACTATTAGGATTGAGGGCAGACAAGTCCCCTGGGCCTGATGGCTTACATGCCAGGGTACTAGATAGACTTTAGTAAGGCGATGGACAAGATTCCCCAAGGGAGACAGGTTCGCAAGGTTAGATATCATGGAATACAGGGAGAACTAGCCATTTGGATACGGAACCAGCTCACAGGTAGGAAGACAGAGGGTGGTGGTGGAGAGTTGCTTTTCAGACTGGAGGCCTGTGACCAGTAGTATACCACAAGGATGGGTGCTGGGTCCACTACTTTTCATCATTTACATAAATGCTGTGGATGTCAATATACGAGGTATAGTTACTAAGTTTGCAGATGACACCAAAATTAGAGGTGTAGTGGACAGTGAAGATGCTTAGCTCAGAGGATAACAGGATGGAGTTTAATTTAGATACATATACGGTACTGCATTTTGGAAAAGCATATCAGAGGAGGACTTATACACTTAATGGTAAGATCCAAGGGAGTGTTGCTGAACAAAGAGACCTTGAAGTGCAGGTTCATAGCTCCTTGAAAGTGGAGTCACAGGTAGATAGGATAACGAAGGCGGGGTTTGGAATGCTTTCCTTTATTGGTCAGAGTATCAAGTATTGAAGTTGGGAGGTGATGTTGCAGCTGTACAGGGCATTGGTTAGACCACTTTTGGAATATTGTGTGCAGTTCTGGTCTCCTTCCTGTCAGAAGTTTGTTGTGAAACTTGAACGGGTTCAGAAAAGATTTAGAAGGACGTTGCCAGGGTTGGAGGATTTGAGCTATTG
This sequence comes from Chiloscyllium plagiosum, assembly GCF_037043375.1. Classification (NCBI taxonomy): domain Eukaryota; kingdom Metazoa; phylum Chordata; class Chondrichthyes; order Orectolobiformes; family Hemiscylliidae; genus Chiloscyllium; species Chiloscyllium plagiosum. The sequence goes on from NW_028270165.1 coordinate 84,005,326, forward strand.
GGAGAAGCTGAATAGGTTGGTGCTGTTTTCCCTGGAGCGTCGGAGGCTGAGAGGCGACCTTATAGAGGTTTATAAAATCATGAGGGACATTGATAGGATAAACAGACAAGTTCTTTTCCCTGTGTTGGGAGGACTCTAGAACTTGATGGCATACATTTAGGGTGAGAGGACAAAGAAATAAAAGGGACTTAATGGACAACTGTTTAACGCAAAGGGTGGTGTGGGTATGGAATTAGCTGCTTGAGGAAGTCGTGAAAGCTTGTATAATTACAACATTTGAATGGAATCTGGATGGAAGGGTTTAGAGGGATATGGGCCGAGTGCTAGCAAATGGAACTAGACTGTTTAGGCTAACTGGTCAACATGGATGAGTTGGAGTGTTAAAGTAGGGATTTGAGACGGCTCAGGGAATCCCAAGTTTTGTTTCGGGGTCAGAATCAAACACTGTCATTAATTTCACAAGAGAACAGCCATGAATGTTATCACTCTGTGTCCTATTTACACAGATTCACTGTTAAGGCAAATGTACTTAATTGCCTTAGTACTGTTATCACTTGGTTATCTTCTGCATACCTTGAGTTCTCCCCTTTTACCAAGCCTCCCTGCCTGTCTATTTTCTAGTGTGCAGCAAATGTGCTCTATAATTCAACGTTATATTTTAGTTTAAATGTTTAAAGACAGGTTTTATGGCTCTAGACTTTCTTATTTCCTCCTTTTGTTATTTCATGACAACTACTTAGCTTGTAACTATAATTAGTCCATTCAGTCAATTTGTATTTTCAAATAAGTCAACTGCCTCCTCTGCCAGGTCATCGTCCAGAGGAGCAGAGTCTGAAAGATACTGGATTTCAGCATGGAAGTTCAGGCATGGAGGGAGAGGGGTAGACAAGGGTCAATTAACCAGACTCCTTTTCGGCTGAGGTGAAAAACAATGTACAGTCCATTTCATGCATAAGCGGACGACAGTGTATATTCCTAGGATGAGACCAAGGATTATCAGTACAATCCACACGATCCATCCACACAGCGATCATAGCCAGCAAGTGAACTTCCATCCATATGAATCAGACGACAGTTGGGCAGGTATCTTCCCTGCATCTTTGACCCGTTAGGTGGAAGGAGGTTAAGGTGAGGGTGATAGGCCGGAGTGGGGATGGGGGCGGAGAGGTCAGGCGGCCTACTTGCGGAGTGTTTCAGTGAACACCTCTGGGACTTCTGGACCAACCAACCCAACCACCACGTGGCTCAACACTTCAACTCCCCCTCCCACTCCACCAAGGACATGCAGGTCCTTGGACTCCTCCATCGCCAGACCATAGCAACACGACGGTTGGAGGAAGAGCGCCTCATCTTCTTCCTAGGAACCCTCCAACCACGAGGGATGAACTCAGATTTCTCCAGTTTCCTCATTTCCCATCCCCCCACCTTGTCTCAGTCCCAACCCTCGAACTCAGCACCGCCTTCCTAATCTGCAATCTTCTTCCTGACCTCTCCGCCCCCACCCCTACTCTGGCCTATCACCCTCACCTTAACCTCCTTCCACCTATCGCATTTCCAACGCTCCTCCCTACCTTTTATCTTAGCCTGCTGGGCACACTTTCCTCATTCTTGAAGAAGGGCTCATGCCCGAAACATCGATTCTCCTGCTCCTTGGATGCTGCCTGTCCTGCTGCGCTTTTCCAGCAAAACATTTTCAGCTCTGATCTCCAGCATCTGCAGTCCTCATTTTCTCCTCTATGTTTAGAAATCAGCAAGAATACTGCAGAATGCGAGGTACAGACTTCTATATTTTGATGTAAAGTTATAATAGAGGTAGCCACTACCATAGTATGGATGGCAGAGAGAATCTGGGTGCAGGACATACCTTGAGCAACGGGGTCAAGCTTAGTAGAAAAATAGGCAATAGGGCGCCAAGAAGATCCATGCTGCTGGGTGAGAACAGCTGAAGCACAGGTATCAAGGATGGCAACACAAAGATGAAAGTGGCAGTCATACAAACGTCGGCCTAGCATGGGTGCTGAAGAGAGGGTAGTTTTAAGCTCCGTAAAGACTTGTAGTTGTTATGGGGTGAGTTCATACCATTAAGGCACATTAGTCGAGGATAGGGGAGATAATTTTTGATCAGAAGGGACAATTAGGAATCCATTGTCGGCAATAATTGATGAGGTCGAGAAACTACCGTATCTGTTTAGGAGTGGTTGGAGGGACAATATAAAGAATAGGATCAATACGTTCACGTGTCAAGCACCGATCGAATTCAGAAATGAGAGTACCTAGGAACTTAACTTCTTTCTGATTAGTCTTAACTTTGCTTGGGGGTACAATATAGCCACATTGATGTGGATGGTTGAGAAAGGTAGTGGAGTCAGTGTGATTGGACACTTTGTCAGGGCTAGTGAGGAGGTCATCGATGTATTGAACTAGGGTAACGTCTCCAGGAAATTCAAATAATTCAAGCTGGGCGTGAAGAGTCTCTGAAAAGAGTGTCAGCGACTGAATAAACCCTTGAGGTAGGCAAGTCCACATATATTGGTGGCCCTTAAAAGAAGGCAAAAATGTATTGGGCTATCTGGATGCAAAGGAAGACAAAAGAATGCATGTTGGAGGTCAACAATAGTGAAGAGCTTGGCATCAACTGGAACTTGGCTGAGGATAGTAGCAGGATTGGCAACTGGAGGATTATGAGCCTCAATGATTTTATTTACTTCACGAAGGTCGTGAACGACATTCAGGACGTCCCAGTTTAGGGATCGGAAAGATAGGTGTATTGACAGAAGAATGGCATGGGACTAGAAGGCCTTGCTGTAGAAATGAATCAATGACAGGTTGAATGCCAGCTTCACCTTCTGGTTTCAGGGGGTATTGAGATATAGACAGGAAGACAGAATTAGGTTTGTTCAGAATGGAGATGGGTGGGACCTTAGCAAGGCCCACTTGTGTTTTAGAGTCCACCCAGACTCCAGGGTATACTGCGTCCTGCGGGTGAGGGTGGGCATAATGATGATGAAGGCTGCCGTGAATTGACTAAGGCTGTGCATAAAATAGGATTGATATCTCAGTGAGCAGCTGAATTTCACGGCAAGTTTGATGAGCATGGTCAAAAAGAGTCTTAGCATCAAAACCTACTTCTTGGGCTTTGGTTCAAGTGAGTGGTGACACAGGGGAAAATGAGAGGGCCAGTTTTCCAGCTATGAAGAGGAACTGACACGAAAAGAACGCCACCAGCTGGTGACCTGATCTCACCAATCACCCAAACGTGCTGAGTAGTGACCAGTAAGGGATTATAGTGTGTTCAAGCCTGAGATCATAAGCTAAAGTAAATGTGGGGGTGAGGGACGTTATGTAAAATAGGATCAAAAGCATAAGGATCCAAATCAAATGACCACCATCGAGGAGGCTTTGGTTTTGATGCATTGAACAAAATGAGGTGGATCCTGAATCAGGATACCATCATCACGACATTCAATAGTAATATTTAGAGGACAGAGGAGATCTCTAGCGAGTAGAGGGATACGTAATCCATTAGTTACAACAACGCAAAAAGGGAGCGTGACACAATTTTTCCACACCACTGTCAGAGGGACAGCGTATGCATGTTTATTAGAGGAACCATCAAAACACTGCAGGATTTCATCATCGTCCGAGATTTGAAAATCAAAAGCATTAGCAAGATGGACGGGAAGTGATGAAACAGTGGCTCCTGTGTCAAACATAAATTTAATATCATGGCCATTACAGTTAAGAATTAGCATAGGTCCACCTTCTGGGCTAGCGGTAAGTATGGGAAAATTCAAAGCAGGAAGCTGCTCTATATCCGGGAGTCATTTTGAAAAGGGTTTTGTGCTGTAAAAGGGGCAACCTGCTGAGGTCACTGGGGAGGGAGACCAGGAGATTGTCTGTTGTTTTTACTGCGGTGATGAACCAGGGACTGCTATGGAAAGGGCAGTTCTTGGACCAATGTCCTGGTTCATTGCAATTGAAACAAAGGTGTAGTTGTTGGGGGACTCTAGGGGGTGGGGGAGGCAGTGAAGAGTAATGAGAGGATGTATAGGGGCATCATGGACTGTTGGGGAAGGATACATAGGAGGACCACAAGGTCCATTGGGATGTTGTGAATACACAGTACCATTTCTACTGTCCTGCCATACTGGGCGTTAGTATGAGGGTTTCATTTGCAAGCTTGACTGACCTTGCAGACGAAAAGGTCTACTTTGAATCCTGGGTTTAAGTTTAGCCACTGTAGTTTGGGCAAGTTCTGTCTTACTCTTGGGATCCTTTCATTCTCAAAAGTACCAAACCTATCATCTGAATTGTGCAATCTCAACATCTTGCCAGTGGATATTGTGGGTTTTAATAGCTTTCTGTACCTGATCAGGTAAGAGAGTCATACATAGGGCATTAAATTGGGATGATCATCCTTGTAGGTAGTTAGCGTCACCAGAGGAAGCACCATAGCATTCCTTAAAATGGGTAAGGAACTCCTCAGCCTCTTCGCCTGAGCTAGGTTTACATGTTAAGACTTTACCCACACCAACTACACGATGCACTGCTTGGTGGAGACAGTTAATAATCCAATCTGATAGTTTCTGCTGGGTGCCGGACTACAGGCTGGGTATGATTATTACCTTGTAAAATTTCTCAGAACTCGCCCATTTTTCAGGCAAAAGTCAGCAATTTTGAGGTGATGTAGGTCTTGGGAGGCAGCATTATAAATGGTCTTAGTCCTGTTAATTACATGTATAAGGCTAACATCTGCTATTTTGTCCGGTCAGTCAGGGAGGATCAGTCAGATCGATGTTGTATAATGATTCATGATTGGGGAACTGCAGGGATTGGGACTAGGACCCCAGGTATTCACAGTATATGTCAGTGATTTAGATGAGAAACTAATTGGAATATATCACAAATTGCAGATGACACAAAGCTGGGTGGAAGGGTGAGCTGTGAGGAGGATGCAATGTTATTTGGACAGGCTGAGTGAGTGGGTAAATGTATGGCAGGTGCAGTTTAGTGGGGATAAATGTGAGGTTATCCACTTTGGTAGTAAAAATAGAAAAGCAGATTATTTCAATAACTGTAACCTGGGAGATGGGAATGTTCACCAAGAACTAATCCAAGATGGAGGCTGAGAAAATTTGTGGCTGTAAGAGCTGCTCTTTTTTAAAGATATTTTCAGTGTTGGAGGCGATTTCCTTGAATTCCAGGAGCAGCAATTACTGTTTTATATGCTGTTGCATTGTTTTGGAACTTTGGAGTAAAAAAATCAAGTCAACAGCACTTTTAAAAGACAGAAAGACAGCTAATGGCAGCGAGCACATGGTCTGAAAGAGAGAGATAGAGAGAAAATCCTACACTGCTAGCTGACACAGCAGTGAATCTATGTAGATACTGCCTTTGTTGTTTGAAATCATGTATCTCTGGACATTGGAGTGCATCTAGGGAAAATTAACAAACACAAAATTCACAACTGGTCTTGGTGATATCTGTGTGGGAGAGCTCACAGCACAGAAACAGATAAGTGCATAGTTTTTAATGTGTAACCTTGCTGTAAGTCTGCGGTAGTGAATAGAGTGGGTTCTTTCTTGATTATTTGTTTTGAGATTTTAGAAGCTCACCAGCGGGTCCACAACAGGGAGCGGCCAATCACCTGCTCCGAATGTAGGAAGAAATTCATTGATTCTTCCAGCCTGCAGACGCACCAGTGGGTCCGCACCGGAGACAGCCTGATCACCTGCTGTCAGTGTGGGAAGGGCTTTACCCCCCTCCTCCCACCTGTGGAGGCCATTGCAGGGTGATTGAAGGAATGACAGCCGAGTGCCATTATCGACTGGACTATCAACCCAGCTTTGGGGACTCCTGGGTTCGAATCACACTGTGGCAGATGGCAGAATTCGAATTCAGTCAGAAATCTGGAGTTCAGAATCGAATGATGAAACCATATTCTGGGAAAAAAATATCCCTTGAGATTCACTCATGTCAGAGTCTGTCTGTATCCCAATTTTGAGTCAGACTGGTTCTATTTTCATCGTAGAATTTATAACATATTACATGGATAGACTGTCTGAAGATTGTGCGTTTTTTGAGCAAAATAGAATGTACTTGCAATTAAAATCCTGCAATTGCAAATTCACACCATAGACTGATGTGTGTGTCTGTGTATGTGCGTGCTTGGTAAAGTGTGTGAGTAATGGAGTATAAGCCTGTGAGAGGGTGTGTGCATGTGTGTGTGTCTGAGTGCAAGCATGAGTGTGAGAGTGAGAGAGAGAGAGTGTATAGTGTAGTGGGGTCACCTGTAGTGTGACATGAACCCAATGTCCCAGTTGAGACCACCCTCATGGGGTTCCAAATTTGGCTATCAGCCTCTGCTCAGCTACCAGAAACGATTAAGCAGTTACACAACACACATTGGAGAGGGCAGGGTGGGCCTTGTCTTTCGATTTGCGGAAGTTGAGACGCTCTGGATCTGTGATCCAGGGCAAACACAGGCTTGTGGACCTTCGGCTCAGAAAGATGCAGCTGGAAGCCGGGTTGCAGACACGTTGGGGGAAAAGGGGCAAGTTAACTGGACACTTTATTCTGGGAGATGGTCTTTCCTCTACGGACAAAGCCTTCTGACTGGGTCAGTGGACAGGGTCAGGAGGATGTCAGCACAAGTCAAACAGAACGGGTGGCACGGTGGCACAGTGGTTAGCACTGCTGCCTCACAGCACCAGAGACCCGGGTTCAATTCCCACCTCAGGCGACTGACTTTGTGGAGTTTGCACATTTTCCCTGTGTCTGTGTGGGTTTCCTCCGGGTGCTCCGGTTTCCTCCCACATTCCAAAGATGTGCAGGTCAGGTGTATTAGCCATGCTAAATTGCCCGTAGTGTTAGGTAAGGGGCAGATGTATGGGTGGGTTGCACTTCGGCGGGGCGGTGTGGACTTGTTGGGCCGAAGGGCCTGTTTCCAAACTGTAAGTAATCTAATCTAATAAAGGGGATCTGCACGAGTGAGGAGCTAACTGGCTGTGTGGTTGGAGTACGAACAATGTTGGGGAGGGGGCAGTGGTGGTCAGGGAGAGAATAGTGGCAGGGATTGTCACCATTCTCTGCAGTTGGCAGCAGAAGACCAGGTTGCATCAGTGTCTGCCTGGCGCCAGGATTTGGGAACCGGTGTGCTAAGGGCTGGAGAAATGGAAAAGGGAAGTTGCAGCAGGCGTGGTCTAACAATGTCAGGAGGAGAGAGCCGCTGCTGAAGGCTCATGAGAAGTCAGAAGCTACAAAGACAAAGCAGAACTTCAAAGCTCTCGGTGGCATGGTGGCTCAGTGGTTAGCACCACTGCCTCACAGTACCACGGACTTGGGTTTAATTCCACTCTCATGCAGCTCTCTGTGTGGACTTTGGCATGTTCTCACCTTTGTGTCTGCGTGGGTGAACTCTGGGTGCTCCAGTTTCCTCTGACAGTCTAACCATCTGAAGTTTAGGGTGGATTGGCCATGCTGAAGTGTCCAGGGATCTGCAACCTAGGGTGGGTTCACTATGGGGAACTGCAGGGAAAGTGGGTGGGATGCTGTTTGGAAGGTCAGTCTGAATTTTATGGGCCGAATGGCCCGTATGGATTATATGAATCTACCGTCTATTGAGAAACGACTGCACCCAAGTCTGCTGTGGATGGAGTGGGTTCCAGTTCATGGAACACTAACACCATTCCTGGATAAGGTGGGATTTGAGCTGTCACTTCCCCAACCCACTGTCCCCATGCATTCTCTCTCTCCTTACAGTCTGCACTCACCAAATCTCTCTGCCCAGCCATTCTCTCTCTCTCCCCCTCATTTTCTGCCCCCCATTCTTTGTCCCCAAGTCTTTCTCCTCCCCTCCACCCTCTGTCCCCTATCCATTTTCTCTCACTCTCCCCCTACCCTCTGCTCCCCTATCCATTCTCTCTCTCGCTCTCTCTCTCCCTCATCCCCCCCACCCTCTGCACCCCTGTTCATTCTCTCTCCCTTCTACCTTCCCCCCATCTTTTCTCGTACCTCGAACCCTCTTTGATTGCTGTATCAAGCCCTTCTCGGGAAAGAGAGAGAATGGATGGTGATGACTCAACCTGGAAGACAGGGGTGCACTAGAAATGGCTGATCTTTAAAATTGAGAACAGCTGAAATGATATATTCAGAAACATTGTTAATGTCTAAAAGCATAAAGCTGCAGACATGTTTCTGAATCTTGCATTGAACTAGGCGGGTAGAGTCATACAGCACAGAAACAAACTCTGCAGTCTAGCTCACCCATGCTGACTGGATATCCTAAATTAATCTCGTGACCCATTTGCCAGTATTTGACCCATATCTCTCTCATTGGTTCCAATACATATACCCAACCAGATGCCTTTTAAATGTTATAATGGTACCAGCTCCCATCACTTCCTCTGGCAGCCCATTGCACACACGTACCACCCTCTGTATGAAAAAAATACAAATCTATGCCTTCCCCACTCCCTCGTTTTATCTGTACTGATACCTTCGGGGATCTCTGGACTTGGACAGCAAGGTTCCCTTGTTCCTCAGCACTCTGTAGGGACCTACTATTTATTGATTACTTTCTTCCATTATTACATTTCCCAGAATGCCTGGAGATTAAATTCCATCTCTCTGCCCCATTTACCAGCTGATTGGTATCAAAGTGTAGCCGGAGACCATCCTCCTCACTATCAATACCACCACCTTTCCAGAGTTTACTCCTAAACAGAGGGGAGCAGCACTGTATCCGGCTGAGCAGTGGGAAATGTGTGTGTGTGTTGTGGGGGCTTGGAAACTTTGCAAGCTCCTTTTCCTTAATTTTTTAATCCCACCAAATCCATGTGGTTTGAGTTTTTATAACAGAAAACAGCACAGGGTTTAATTTTAACTTCCCACTGGCTGAAACTTTGTCCTCCCCTCTAAGGTCTGAGAGTAAAACACTTTACTTCCCCTCCCCTCCCTCCATGTGTAACATAGAGTTGTGGGATTGGCATCTGTTGTTATTTTGTGATCTATTCCAAATGAAAGTTTATCTCTGCGCAGGCACAAGTGAACAGTCTGTTTTTGTGCTTTCTGCGAGATCAGGCTAGCAGCTTTTAAATCCTTATGTTAAGCAGCAGAAGCAAACAGCAATTGTATTTTGAGAGTGGTAATTCTAACCCTGGTAATCCTGTTGGGTCAACAGAGAGAGAGAGAGAGAGGATGTCACATCTAAAGTGCATACAGAAGAGTTGTTACACTTGTTCAGTCAGTTGAGTTGGTTCTGCCCACAGATGTGACTGGATGTTGCTTTTCATGGATCATAATTAAACTACAACGGAACACATTAAATTCAAGGAATTCAATTGAAAGGGCAGTTTGAGTGAATAAATGGAAAACTGCTTAAAGATTGGCTCCTGGTCCTTTACTTCACCAATTAGAAGTTGTTGGTTTGACAGCTCTCCTAATCATAGAATCCCTACAGTGTGGGAGTAGGCCATTTGGCCCATCGAGTCAACACTGACCCTCCAAACAGCATCCCATCCAGACTAACAAAAATGTGCACCGCATGTGTGCAGAAAGAGGATGCTGGGAGTGAGTGGGATGCTTTCACCACCACCATCTCCCTCCAAGACCCAAACATCCCCACAGCACCACCTGTCCATTCCTCCACCACCACAGTGCCTCCGGCCTTACCCCCTGCCAACCACAGTGCCACTGTCCATTTTCCCTGCCACCCACAGCATCCCCTGACCATTCTCCCTGCCACCCACAGCACCCTGTCCATTCTCCCCCACCAACTATGGCACGACCTGCCCATTCTCCCCTGTGGCACCCACAGCACCCCCATCCTTTCTCCCCCGCCATTCATGGCTCCCCCCTCTCCATTCCCCCGTGCCACCCACGGCACCCCTGTCCATTCCCTCGCCACTCCCGGCACACCGTCCATTCTCTCTCTCTTTCTTTCTCTCACCCCCACCCTCTGCACACCTGTCCAGTCCCCCTTCCCATCTTCTGACTCCCCATGCATTTTCTCTCTCCCCCAAATCCTCTGCTCTCCATCCCTCTGTTCCCCCATATATTCTCTTTCTCCACCCACGTTCTGCCCTCTGTCCATTCTCCTGCCATCCACTGACTCCCATCTATTCTCTCTCCCCTCACACTCTGCACTCCACTCTTTCTCTCTCCCACAATGCTCTGTACCCCATTCTCTCTTGTCCCCCTCCACCATTTATTGCTGCCCCATTCTTTCACTTTGCCCCCTACTCTTTGCCCTGCAGGTCTTTCTCTTCCCCCCCCCCCACTAACCTCTGCCCCCAATCTTTCTCTAGACCCCACCCTCTGTTCCTGTCCATTTTCTGTTTCTCTACACACCACCCTCTGCCCTCTCATCCATTCTCTCTCTTTTCTCCCCATCCTTTCTCATGCCTCGAGCCCTCTTTGATCACTGTATCAAGGCCTTTTCAGAAGAGAGAGAGAATAGATGGTGATAACTCAACTGGGAGTCAGGACAGGTGACAAATGGCTGATCTTTAAAACTGAGAATAGCTAAAATGATACATTCAGAAACATCATTAAAGTCTGAAAGCATGTTCAATTTTTAAGAGCTGCTGAAATCTTCTGAAACTTGCATTGAAATAAGCGCAGTTAGGCCACAGCTCAGGACAGGCTGGAAGGGGTGAATGGCCTATTCTTAGTCTCATGAAATTGGTTCTGCCTATGTCAAAATAGAGTTATAGATTTGTATAGCACAGAAACAAACTAAATTAATCTCGTGACACATTTGCCAGCATTTGGCCCATTTCCCTCTGAATCCTTCCTATTCATAGCCCTATGAGAATGCATTTTAAATATTGTAACTGTACCAGCATCCACCACTTCATTGCATACACATACCACCCTTTGTACAAAAAGGTTGGCCCTTAAGATCCTCAGAAATCTTTCCCCTCTCATCCTCAACCTATGCCCTCCAGTTCTGGGCTCCCCTCCCCCCAAACATGCGGAAAAGACATACAAAAGTTGATCAGCCAGACAAAATGCAAAAGCAATAAAATGTCGAGCCACGGGGGAACAAAATTGTTGCTCTACCTTTGTTTTCCTATTTGCATTTGGACACTTAAAATCTGTCCGTAAAACTAGCATCCCCACAAGAGTATATTGCCAATATTTGCTGGTGTCAGCAACGCAGTGCGCATGCTCATCGCTGCCCAAACGAAAGGCGCGCGACCTGTTTTTGATGGACCAATCGGAAGCCCTGGAGGACCAGAAGGAGATTGGTCTTCCTGCCAATCAGAGCCACCGCATTGTTTGAACGCGGAAGTTGGACCACGAGCTTCTGAAGCTGCTGCTCGTGCTCCTCTCTTCGGAATGTAGATTGAGCTTCACCCCAGACTCCAACCTCCTTTCTCCGTCCAACATCTGTGAGTATGGTAGTCTCTTTTCTCACCCACTTTTTCCATTTCACTTTTTCTCATTCTGGGGTTCGGTTGTTGACTTGCAGCAACTGAAAGGAAAAGGAGTGAATCCAGGCAGAGACATACACTGGAAAAATTGGTCCAGGTCTGTGTCTCAATTGGCAAAATACATCGGCAGGAGACTGCAAGAACACACTAAGCCAGCCAACACAAGGCGATGTTTTGGGTGTAAACCTTCTTCGTGGCGGAAGGGGCGGTGGGGGAGAGTGCAGGGGGAACTGTAGATGAGGCATTAAAATGGGTGGTGACTGGGAGGACCAGTCAGTCTCTGCGGACCCGGCTGCGATGCTCGGCGAACCGTTCCTCAAGTTTACTCTTGGTCTCCCCGATGTAGAGAAGTCCACAGTTGACAAACACATGGCAAATACAGTACCATAATGTGAAGTTATAGCATTTGCAGTAAAAAAAAACAGAAAGGAGGTGCATTATTTAAATGGTGATATATTGGGGTGTGGATAAAGTGAGAACTGGAGATCAGAGTCGAAAAATGTGGTGCTGGAAAAACAGCAGGTCAGACAGTAACGGAGGAGCAGGAGAGTCGCCGTTTTGGGCATGGGTCTTTCATCAGGAATGGGCGTACAAAGTGGCCTCAGCGTCCTCCTACACCAGTCACTGCCAGTTGTCAGACAGGAGCAACAAGCAATCAGCAAGGCAATGGTACATTAGCAAGAAAAAATGAGTTCAGAAGTTAACCAACCTCTGGTACCTCTCCTGTGACTATTGATTTACAGATATCTCAGCAAGGGGCCCAGCAATCACTTCCCTAGCTTCCCACAGAGTTCTAGGGGCACCTGATAAGGTCCCAGGTATTTATCCACCTTTGTGTTTCGAGACATCCAGCACCACTACCTCTGTAATATGGATATTTTTCAAGATGTCACCATCTATTTCCCTACAGTCTATATCTTCCATAACCTTTTCCACAGGAAATACTGATGCAAAATACTCATTTAGTATCTCCCCCATTTTCTGCGGTTCCCCACACAATCCACCTTTCTGATCTTTGAGGTGCCCCATTCTCTCCCTAGTTACCCTCTTGTCCTTAATGTATTTGTAAAAACCCTTTTGATTCTCCTTCACCCGATTTTCCAAAGCTATCTCATGTCCCCTTTTTGACCTCCTGATTTCCCTCTTAAGTATACTTGTTTATACTTTGTACCTTTATACTTTTCTAAGAATTCACTCGATCTATCCTGTCTATACCTGACATATGCTTCCTTCATTTTTTGAATCAAACCCTCAATTTCTCTAGTCATCCAGCATTCCCTACACCTATCAGACTTTCCTTTCACACCAACAGGAATATACCATCTCTGGTCTCCTCATTATCTCATTTCTGAAGGCTTCCCATTTTCCAGCCGTCCCTTTTCCTGCTAACATCTGCCCCAATTAGCTTTTGAAAGTTCTTGCCTAATACTGTCAGAATTAGGCTTCCTCCAATTTAGAACTTCAACTTTTAGATCTGGTCTATCCTTTTGCCCTCCTGATTTCCCTCTTAAGTATACTTGTTTATACTTTGTACCTTTTATACTCTTCTAAGAGTATCCTTTTCCACCACTATTTTAAAACCTACAGAATTATGGTTGCTGACCCAAAGTGCTCCCCCACTGACACCTCTGTCACCTGCCTGCCTTATTTCCCAAGAGTAAGTCAAGTTTTCTAGTAGGTACATCCACATACTGAATCAGAAATTTTCTTGTACACACTTAAATTCCTCTCCAACGAAATCCTTAAACCTATGGCAGTCCTGGTCTATGTTTGGACAGTTAAATCCCCTACCATAACCATATAAGGGGAAATAAGGGTCTAAAACTGGGCACAATTCTCCAGGTCCGGCCTCAGCAATGCCATGTATAGTTGCAGCAACATTTCCTTACCTTTTGTATTCTATTCCTTTAGCTATCAAAGCCAACGTTGCATTCACTTTCTTTCTGATCTCCTGTACCTGCATGCTAGTTTTCTGTGACTCATTAATGAGGATACCCAGAACCCTCTGCACCAGAGCACCCCAAAGTCTCTCCCCATTTAGACAGTAGGTCACCTTCCTTTTTTTTGACCAAAATGCATGATCTCACACTTATCCACCTTAAACTTCATCTACCACATTTGGGCCCACTCTCCTAACCTATCTATATCCATTTGTAAGGTTCTTATTTCCTCATTGCAATTTACCGTCCCAACTATTTTTGTGTCATTTACAAATTTGGCAAAAGAGCCTTTTATCCCTGTATCCAAGTCGCTAATGTGGATTGTAAATAGCTGGGGTCCAAGGACCCTACCCTGTGGCACCTCACTAGTTACATCTTGCCGTCCAGAAAAAAAGCCATAGATTCGGACTGTCTGTCTTCTGCCGATCAGCCAGTCACCTATTGAAGCTGATAAATTACCCCTAATCCCATATGATCCCACCTGTGAAGTAACTTTTTGTGTGGCACTTTAGCAAATGCCTTCTGAAAGGCCAGATATATTACATCTACAGGATCACCGTTATCCTCTTTGCTTGTTACATCTTTGAAGAACTTAGTCAAATCTGATTTGCCCTTCATAAAACCATGATGGATGGGTTTTTGACTTTCAGACATTCTGATATTGCTTCCTTGATAATTGATTCTAACAACAGGTGTTCAACTAACTGGTCTGCAATTTTCCCCATATTGCCTCCCTCCCTTTTTGAATACAGATGTTACATTAGCATTTTTCAAATCCACTGGAACCATAGATCTCGGAGTAGAAATGAGGCCATTCAGCCCATCTCCACCATGGATGACTGGTTTCTCAACCCCATTCTCCCACTTTCTCCCCATAACCTTTGATCACCTTGACAATCAACAACCTACCTATCTCAGTCTTAAATAAACTCAATGAATCTTTCTCACGTCGAGAAAACTTTGGAATATTATAACTAGTGAATCCACCATCTCCACCGCACTTCCTAATGTATTTTTAAGAAACGATGAACCTAGACTCCAAGGTCTCTTTGTTAAGCAATACTCCCAAAGACCTTATCATTATGTGTTCAAGTCCTGCTAAGATCAGCCTAAATTGCACAACTGCATGATGCATCTCGGGCCATAGTCTGGGGTGTGGATTACCAGGTGCTGGGGATTTGTAAACTTTTAATCCCATCAATTTCTCCAACACCATTTCCCTACGACTACTCAGTTCTTTCAGTTCTGCTCTCAATGGACCATGTGTTCCCCAACATTTTGGGGACGTTATTTGTGCCCTCCTTTTGTGATTATATCAGCAACATATGTGGTTAATTGGTCTGCCATCTTTGTTCCACATGAGAACTTTGCCTGTTTCTAATTGTAATTGTTTTCACCAATCCTTTTTTTTCCCCCCTTCACATACCCCATTTTCCCCTTTTAATCAATCCTTTTGTTGAAACCTGAACTGCTCCCAGTCTTCAGATTAGCTGCTTTTTTTTAGCTAATTTGTATGCCACTTCTTTGGATCCAGTCCTGCCCATAATATCCCTTGTTCGCGGTGGCTGGGCCACCTTTTGTTTTATTTTTCAGACAGGATGGAACAACTCTTGCAGTTGCTCCAGGTGCTATCTAAATGTTTGTCATTTCTTTCAATAATGTGCCCTCATTTGTTGCAGCCTGTTTGTGCCTGTAATTTCCTTGCTTTAGATTTAAGTCCCCAGTCTCAGTATCAACTCTGTTGCTCTCCATCGTAATGGAAAATTCTCACTCAGTTCTTCACTCTTCCGCAAGGGACCTCTCACAGCTACATTGCCAATTATTCCCTTCTCATGAAGGAATTAACATTTTGGAATTAAATTGCCATTGGCCAATAGAACCATTGTAATTTTGGGGAGATTGTGTGCAATTCGGGTCTCCCTCCTATTGGAAGGATGTTACGAAGCTGAAAAGGGTTCAGAAAAGATTTACAATGATGTAGCCAGGGGGTTTGAGTGATAGCGAGAGGCCAAACAGACTGGGACTGTTTCCACTTGCGCGCCGGAGGCTGAGAGGTGACCTTATAGACGTTTATAAAATCATGAGAGGCATGGATAGGGTAAATAGACAAGGCCTTTTCCTTGGGATGGGAGAGTCCAGAGCTAGAGGTTCAGGGTGAGGGCTGTGGGGTGGGGGAGCAGATTTAAAAGGGACCTCGGGCATCTTTTTCATTCAGAGGGTGGTGCTTGCAACGAATGAGCTACCAGAGAAAGTGGTGGAGGCTGGTACAATTACAGCATTTAAAAGGCATCTGGATGGGTATATGAATTGGAAGGGTACAGAGGAATAGAGGTCAGGTGCCAGCAAACGGGGCGATATTAATTTGGGATATCTGGTTGGCATGGACAAGTTGGACCGAGGGGACTGTTTCTGTGCTGTATGTCTCTGACTCTGGCTTTCCACTAGACATTTGCCACGTCTGTAAGTTCAGTCTCTCTCTGGTGTCTGTGTCAAAGCCTTAATATCTCATTCCACTCCCACTTCCCGGGGATGTTAACCATTTCGTGTCTGGTTTTTTCTCAAGAAGCTGTACTGCAAGTTCAACCTGAATTTACACTTGTTTTACTCCCCAAAACCAGACCTGCTCATTCTCAGCAATATCCCAATGTTGTTGTGAAAGATATTAACTTTCAGGTGGAGTTATCCAAATTTCAGTGATGTCAGTCCTGACATTTTTGCTTTTCTGCCCCTCTCAGATACTGAATCAGCACCTTCAGGAGAATTAGTTAGAGCAGAGTGAGAACAGAAGGGGAGAGAGAGTGGGATGGTGCTTTCAAATTTATGAAATAACAAAAGAAAAGAATGTTCAACAGCAAGTAAAATTCCTTGTTCTGAATTTCTACCCTGGACTGACAGTGACGACTTTTGTAATCTCTTTTAACAGAGTATTTGAAGATCTGAAGATGGAAGGTTCAATATCAGCAGATGAAGGGCTTATGCCCGAAACAGACTTTGCTGCTCCTCAGATGCTGCCTGACCTGCTGTGTTTTGCCAGTGCCGCACTTTCTGACTCTGACTATCCAGTGTCTTCAATCCTCACTTTGATGTCAATGTCTGACAGTCATTCAATCCATTGAGACCGCAACAATTTTCAACTATGGATCTATGAGAAGGAGCAAAGCTTTTGGTTCCTGCTTGAGTGCGTTTTCAGTATCAGTGGGACTGGATAAGAGACCCTACTGTTGCAGCGCTCTGAGTGTGCAGCCTGAAACAGATATACCGGCCTGGAAAGTGGAATTCACAGCAGGAAGGGCCTGTACACAACTTTGTGCGCAGCTGAAGCTTTAGCCATGAAGAAACCCGAGGAATCCTGCCCCGTGGAGAAACCGTGGAAGTGTGGCAACTGCGGAAAAGGCTTTTGTTTCCCGTCTGTGTTGGAGACTCATCGGCGCAGTCACACCGGGGAGAGGCCGTTCTCCTGCCCTGAGTGTGGGAACGGCTTCGTCAATTCCTCCAACCTGCTGAGACACCGGTAGGTCCACACCAGGGAGAGGCCGTTCAACTGCTCTCACTGTGGGAAGGGCTTCACCCGCTCCTCCCACCTGCGGAGGCAGCAGAGAGTTCATGTGCCATCGCAAGGGGATTGAAGGAGCGATGACAGAGTACCGTTATTGACTGGATTATCAACTCCGTTCCGGAGACTCCCGGGTTTGAATCCCGCTGAGTGAGATGGCGGAGTTGGAATTTGGTCAGAAATCTGGGTTCAGAATCTAATGATGAAACTGTTTTCATGGGTGGGGGGAGCTGGAGAAAACCCCCATCTGATTCACTCATGTCCTTTTTAGGGAAGGAAACTGCCGTTGTGGGAAAGGATTCACTCAGTCAGGGCAGGAGAACGGCCTCTCCCCGGTGTGACTGCGCCAATGAGTCTCCAACACAGACGGAAACAGAAGCCTTTCCCACAGTTGCCACACTTCCACGGTTTCACCACAGGGCGGGATTCCTCAGGTTTCTTCGTGGCTAAAGCTTCAGCTGCACACAAAATTGTGTACAGGCCCTCCCTGCTGTGAATTCCTCTTTCCAGGCCCGTATATCTGTTTTAGACTCCACACTCAGTGCGCTGTAACAGTAGGGTCTCTTATCCAGTCCCACTGATACTGAAAACCAGCTGCATCCTTTACCCGGTCTGGCCTTTGCGTGACTCCAGACCCATAGCAGTGTGGTTGACTCTACACTGCCACACCCAGCAAATGAGTGGGGAGAAATGTACTTGGATACAGAGTGTGGGTTGAAATTGCTTAGTGAGGCAATACAGGTTCAGGCTGTACCAAGGATCCAATTACAAAGGGACAACTTGGTGCTGATCAATAATAAAGAAAGTGGGGGGTGGGAGAAGTGTGAGCACTTGGGCCTTGAGCTGTTTAAAAGAAAAAGCTACATTCTCAACACCTTTTTGCTGGAGGGGATCTGCAGTTGTAACAAAGTTGGGTCGCAGTAAAGGTTACCTGAATTTACTGAAGGGCTCAGACTCTCATTGAATTGATTTATTGTCAAGTGCGCCGCGATACAGTGAAAAGCTTTGTCTTGTGAGCAGTACAAGCATATCTGAGTTAAGTAGCAAAGATATGTAAATAATAAATAAACAGCTGCAAAAACAAAAACACAGATCCAGGCGAATGTTAAGATTTGAGAGTCCATTCAGTATTCTAACAACAGTGTGGTAGGAACTGTTTCAAAACTGGCTGGTGTATGTGTTCAGGTTTCTGTACTGTACACCCCGATGGTAGAGGTTGAAGAAAAACATTGCCAGGCTGTGATGGGTCTTTGAGAATGCTGGCAGCCTTTCCTTGACAGTGGGCCTGATAGATGGATTATATAGATGGGAGGTTGACCTTTGTGATTGTCTGGGCTAAGTTCACCACTCTGTAATTGTCTCTGATTTTGAATGGTACAGTTGAAAGCTTTGACCTCCAAGAGGTTTTTGTGTTAAAGCTGCTCATTTCTTTCAGCCTCCTGCACTAAGTTTCCAATGTCATGTATCAGATGGAGCAGTGAATGACTAGCTAATATCATTTGAAATTGTAAATTTTTCAGGAGTGCGGTTACTGCGTCATTTCATCGGCATCGTAATGTTCACAGACAGCACCGGGAGGTATGGGCTGTCTCCACTAGAAATGATGTGGAGGAGCCAGTGTTGGACTGGGGTAGACAAAGTTAAAAACACAACACCAGTTATAGTCCAATAGGTTTATTTGGAAGCACTAGCTTTCAGAGCGCTGCTCTTCATCGGGTAGCTGTAGAACAGGATCATAAGACACAATTTATAGCAAAAGATCACAGTGTCATGCAACTGATGGGATATAATTGAACAAACCTAGAATGATAGTAAGTCTTTCATCTTTTAGAATGGGTTGCAGGTTTCAGTTCATTCATATATAAACCCCAGAACTACTTTTAAGTCCCCATTCTCAAATGTTTTATAAAGGTTTTATAGAAATAGGTGACATCTCAGCTCATGTAATGCATGAAAGGTGTGAGGTTCAAGTCTGTCTGTATCCCACTCTTGCTTGAATCAGACTGGTTCTATTTCCAAAGTAGGAATTTATAAAATATTACATGGATTAACTGCCTGCAGATTGTGCACTTTTTGAGCAAAATTCAATGTATCTGCAAATTCACCCCATAGACTATTATCTCTGTGTGTGTGTGTGTGTGTGTGTGTGTTTGCATGTGTGCACGCTTGGTAAAGTGTGAGTGTGATTGGAGTATAAGTCTGTAAGAGGGTGAGTATTTTGGTTTGGGTAAGTGGTGCATGTGTGTGTGTGTCTGAGAGACAGCATGTTTATGACAGAGTTGTGAATAAAAGCGAGGGGTTGCATTTTGCTAAAACAAGGGCAGGACTTGTACAGGTAATGGTAGGGCACTGGGGCGTGTTGTAGAACAGAGAGACATGGTGGCTTTCAGGTACATTGTTCTTGAAAGGTGCATTGCTGGGACACAGGATGGTTAAGAATTGCCTTCATTGTTCACACCGTTGAGATAGGAGTTGGGACATCATGTTGAGGATGTCCAGGATGTTGGTGAAGCCACTTTGAGTACGGAGTACAGTTCTGGTCACCCTGCAATAGGAAGAATACTATTGGAGGGGGTTTGGAAAACATTTTCCAGGATGTTGCCAGGACTGGAGGGATTGAGTTATAAGGAGAGACTGGGACTTTTTTCAGTGGAGTGCAGGAGGTTGAGGGGTGACTTTATTGAGACTTAGAAAATCATGAGTGGTGTCGGTAAGACAAATAGCAAAAATAGCGACAAGCATGTACGGTTACGTCAAGCTACAGGAGAACAAAATTGTGGCTCTACTCTTTATTTTTCCCTATTGGCATTTGACCAATTAAAATCTGTCAGTAACAGCAGCATCTGCAGAGCATACTACACATGCTCCTCGGTGTCAGCAAGGTCTGTGCGGGTTAGCCAGTGTCAGCAAAAACTGCATGCTCATCGCTGTCCCCGGAAACGGCTCGCGACCTTCCTGGACCAATGGGGAGCATTGGCGGACTGGAAGGAAACTTATCCTTCTGCCAATCAGAGCCCCACAACTGTCTGAATGTGGAAGGTGGACCATGTCCTTCTGAAGCTGCTGCTGTTCCTCTCTCTCTAAATGAAGATTGAGCTTCACCCCAGACTAACTTCCTTCCTTTGTCCAACATCTGTGAGTATGGCACTCTTTTCTCACCCTCGTTTTCCATTTATTTTTCATTCAGGGCCTCAGTTGTTGACTTGCAGCAACTGAAACGGAAGAGAGTGAATCTGGGGGGCGAGGGGCAGACTCTGGAAATGTTGGAGAAATGACTACTGCAGATGCTGAAGATCAGAGTCGAGAGTGTGGTGTTGGAAAAGCACAACAGGTCAGGCAGCATCAAGGGAGAGTATGAAGGAACAGAGACTTTCAGCTTCTGTGGAATGAAAGAAAAAGAGTTCACTATAAATTAGAATTGATCAGATAGGCCAATGGGAGATGGAGTTTAAATTAGAGAAATACATTTTGGTCAAGCAATCCAGGCAGGACTGACAGGGGAGTGTTGCAGAATAAAGAGATCTTGAAGTGCTGGTTCATACTTCATTGAAAATGGGAGTCTCG
Source organism: Chiloscyllium plagiosum (assembly GCF_037043375.1). Lineage (NCBI taxonomy): Eukaryota > Metazoa > Chordata > Chondrichthyes > Orectolobiformes > Hemiscylliidae > Chiloscyllium > Chiloscyllium plagiosum. The sequence goes on from NW_028270165.1 coordinate 84,025,821, forward strand.
GGTAGACAGAATAGTGAAGGTAGTGTTTGGTATGCTTTCCGTTATTGGTCACAGCATTGAGTATGGGAGGTCACGTTGTGGCTGTGCAGGACATTGGTTAAGTCACATTTGGAATGCTGCATCCACCTCTTGTCTCCTTTCTATCGGAAAGATGTTGTGAAACTTTGAAAAGGATCAGAAAAGATTTACAAGGCTGTTGCCAGAGTTGGAGGGTTTCAGCTACAAGGAAAGGCTGAGTAAGCCAGGGATATTTTATCTGGAGGGTCAGATGCTTATAGAGGTTTATAAAATTATGAAGAGCAAGGATAGGATAAATAGACAAGGTCGTTTCCCTGGAGTCAGGGGCGGGGGGGGATCTAGAGACATAGGTTTTCAGTGAGAGGGGAAAGATATAAGAATTCTGAGGGGCAACTTTTCCACGCAGAGTGTGGTGCATTTAAGGAGTAAGCTGCCAGAGGAAGTGGTGGACACTCGTACAATTGCAACATTTAAAAGCATCTGGATGGGTTTATGAATAGGAAGAGTTTGGAGGGATATGGGCCAGGTGCTGGCAAGTGGGACTAGATTGGGTTAGGATATCTGCTCCGCATGGACAGGTTCGAGTGAAGGGTCTGTTTCTATGCTGTACATCTATGACTCTGTCTATTTGATTACAGATGCTGCTCCTCTCTCTGAATGAAGATTGAGCTTCACCCCAGACTGCAACTTTTTTCCTCTGTCCAACATCTGTGAGTACAATATTCTCTTTTCTCACCCACTTTTTCAATTTATTTTTCATTCTGGGGTTCAATTGTTGACTTTCAGCAACTGAATGGAAAGGGAGTGAATCCAGGGAGGGGACAGACTCTGGAACAGTTGGTCCAGGTCTGTGTCTTGATTGACAATATAGACAGTCAGGAGGCTGGAAGAACACAGCAAGCCAGGCAGCATCAAGTGGTGGAGAGGTCGACGTTTCAGGTGTTTCTTCCGGATGGGGGATGGGTGTAGAACAAGATGCAGATAAAGGGGTGCCGGGAGCAAGGTGTTGAAGTGGGGATTGGTGAAGACTGAGGGTCCAACCTGATGGTCGATGGGAGGAAGGAATCTGGTTGGTGGCAGGGAAGAGTGAATGGGAGGGGCAGAGGCCGTGAAGGGAGTTGGGGGATGGGAGGGGAGAAATTAGACAACTCCAGGTGGAAGATGAGGTGTTGTTCCTCCAATTTGTGGATTGGATCGTTGTGGCAATGAAGGAGGCCAAAGTTGGTCATGTCAGAAAGGGAGAGGGAAGAGGAATTAAAATGGGTGGTGACTGGGACATCTGGTCAGCCTCTGCAGACCCTCTTGCCCTTCCTTGTTTTAGCAAAATGCAACTGCTAGCTTTTATCCACACCTCTCTTATGCACATACTCTCTGACACACGCACATCCCCAATACTCACCCTCACACAGGCTGATACTCCATAACACACACTTCACCAAGCAAGCACACAGGCAAAAACACACTCACGCACAAACTCACATGGAGACACCTGTGCTGCCCTGCATAGTTTGCAGAAATCTCTTGTCTCCAGAGAATCCCCACAGTGTGGAAGCAGGTTACTCGACCCAACAAGTCCACCCAACCTTCCAGAAAGTAACTCCCCTACCCCCATTTCTCTCCATTCACCCCTGACTAATGCACCTCACCTGGACATCTCTGGGCACTATGGGTAATTTGAGCATGGCCAATCCACCCTAACCTGGACAAAGTTAAAAATCACATAACACCAAGCTATTTGGAAGCACTGGCTTTCGGCACGAAACTCTTTCATCAAGTGGTTGTGAAGAATAAGATCATAAGGGACAGAATTTATGGAAAAACATTGCAGTGTCCTGCCACTGAAATGATATATTGAACAAACCTGGATTGTTAAGTCTTTCATCTTTTCAAATGGGTTGCAGGCATCATTAATATGTAAATTTACAACTTCCTGTAAGGCACTTCTCAACATAAGGTTTTGTAACAAAAGATGACATCTCAGCTCAGACAATACATTAAATGTGTGAGGTCAGAGTTCAAACCTTGAATCAAACTGGTTCTATTTCCAAAGTCAAATTTACAAAATATTTTATGTATTGACTGCCTGCAGACTGTGCATTTTTAAGCAAAATAGAATGTATCTGCAAATAAAAATTCACCCCCATGGACTTCTGTGTGTAAGCGCGCGTGAGAGAGAGAAAGTCTACTTCCGTGCTGTACGTGTCTATTTCTATTTGATAAGATGCTTCATTTCTGGTGTAAATATTGTAAATCATAGCTGGGTACTAACAGTTCGATGTAAGGGTGAGAGGATCCTCAAGTTGGGCACAATCAGAATCCTGGGAGAGCCCTATTTCTGGTTTGCTTCCTAATGAACAGACATTAAGCACTCGCACCTATTTGTTTCTCATGTTGTTTCATTTTTCTTGTTTGATTCCGTGCTATGACTACACTTTTGTGTCTGGTTGGTTGAGAGACTGGGAGATTGTGCATTGGGCTTTGATTGACTGACTTTACACCTTCTGGAACAATAAAATATTCAAAGAGGGGGTGGGGGTCAAAGCTTCAGCAGAAATCCAGTAAAGCTGAGAACAGACTGACATCTTATTCAGTGGGAACAGGGAGATCAGAGGACAGAGAAATGAGGACCTGAAATCAGAGCGGACACCAGACTACCCTGTGGTCAGTGCTTTGATTAGCAGTGGCAACCCTCTACCTTCACCTAGCTTCCCATTTGACTACCACCTCGATATTCAGGATCCAATCCTTGTCATCCTGAAGCCATGTTTCTGTAAGGAGCCTCAGATCATAATTATTCTCTTCAATGTGTGCAGACAATTCATTTACTTTTGTTACAGTGCAGCACACATGCAGAAACACCACTTTTTGTTTCCACTTTTGTGATCATTCAGAATCCAGTTTTGATTGCTGGTATATTTACTCTCCTTGTCCCTTTCTATCATTCTCTGATGTTAATTTCCCACATCACTACATTGCTCACCAACCTTGATTTGGATTGGCCATGCTAAATTGCCCATAGTGTCCAGGGATGTGCAGGTTAGGTGGGTTAGCCATGGGAAATGCAGGGTTATTGTTTCATAGTAATAGAAGCAGGAGTAGGCCATTTGGCCCATCCAGCCTGCTCCGCCATTCATTAAAATAATGGTAAAACTGTCTATTGTCTCAGCTCCTCCTCCCTGCATTATCCCAACTATCCTTAATTAACCTACCATGCAAAAACCTAACCAACTGTGTCTTCAATATACTTAATGAGACTGTCTCTACTGCTTCCTCGGGCAGAGAATTCCATAAAATGACTACTATCCAGGAAAAATAGTTCCTCCTCACCTCTGTCCGAAATCCAGTCCTCCAAATTATGTGGCCTAGTCTCATCCACCAGCAGAAATGTCTGGATAGGATAGGGTTTCATCCCTACAGTGCAGTGAATTCCCACTTTCCTACAAAGTTCTGTACATAACTGGATATTAATCTACCTACATCTCGGTGGATAGGCTGGGACTTTTCTCACTGGAGCACAGGAGGTTGACAGGTAACCTTAGAGATTTATAAAATCATGAGGGGGGTAGATGAGGTGAATAGTGGGTGTCATTCCCCACGGGTGGGGATTTTAAGATTAGAGAGCAAACTTTGAAGGTGAGAGGAGAAAGATTTTTAAAAAGACTTGAGGAGCAGCATTATTTTTTTAAAGAGTGGTTTGTGTGTGGAATGAACATCCCGACACAGTGGTGGATGCAGGTACACTAACAACATTTAAAAGACATTTGGATAAGTACATGAAGAGGAAAGGTTCAGAGGGATATGGGCCAAACACAGGCAGGTATGACTAGTTCAGTTTGAGAACATAGTCAGCATGGATTAGTTGGACTGAAGGGTCTGTTTCTGTGCTGTATAACTCTAACTGTTCTGTACTGGTCTTAAAAGCCATTTTCTCACCTTCCCCCATAAACATCCTCCTCTTTGTTGTTCAAAAATCAGATGAACTCAGCCTTGAATATATTCAATGATCCCCTAACTGCAGGCAGGCATCCCCACTTCTGAACTCATTTCCACTTGCTAATCTGCCACTTGCATTGCTCGCTGCACCTGACAACTGGCATTGACTGTTGTAGAAGGACCCTTTGTACATCCACACGTCATTCCTGATGAAGGGCCCGTGCCCGAAACGTCAACGCTCCTGCTCATCGAATGTTGACTGAGCATTTCCAGCACCACACCTTTCGACTCTGATCTCCAGCATTTGCTGTCCTCACTTTCTCCATATCCCAATATGTCACCATTTAAACAATGCACCTCTTTTCTGCTTTTTTTTTAACACCGCAAAGGCTCTAACTTCACATTGGGGTACTGTATTTGCCATGTGTTTGCCAATTGTGGTCTTCGGGAGACAGCGGGTAAATGTGGGGAATGGTTCGCCAAGCGTCACAGCTGGGTCTGCAGAGGCCGACTGCACCTCCCAATCACCACCCATTTTAACTCCCATTCCCACTCCCTTTCTGACATGACCATCTTAGGCTGCCTCCATTACCACAACAAACCAAACCACAAATTGGAGGAACACCACAACATCTTCCACCTGGGCAGCCTACAGCCTGGAGGACTCAACACTGAGTTCTCCAATTTCAAATAACCTCTTTCCCCACTCCTCAAATCCCTTCCCAGGCTCTTCCCCACCCCCACCCCTCCTTGCCACCAACCAGATTCCTTCCTCCCAGTGACCAACCAGTTTGTACCCTCTACCTGTCTCCACCTATCCCCAATTCACCACCCTGCTTCCAGCACACCCTTGTTCTGCAGCTCTCCCAACACCCACCCCCAGTCCTAAACAAGGGTGACACCCAAAGCAAGGAACATGCACAATGCTTGTTGACACAGAGGAACGTATGCAATATGCTCAGTGGTGATGCTGGTATTATTGACAGATTTTGAAGTGTCCAAATGCCAATAGGAGAAAAAAAAGGTGGTAGAACAACTTTTTTCCCCATCTGGCTCGATATTTTGTGGCTTTTCCGTCTTGTATGGCTGCTCAACTTTCTTATGTCTTTTCCCTAGTGTCGGGGGTGAAGGTCTGCACTAGAGGGCCGAGGTTCAGGGTGAGAGCAGAAAGATATAAAAGGTACCTTAGGGGCAACGTTTCCATGCAGAGGGTGGTGCGTGAATGGAATGAGCTGCCAGAGGAAGTGGTGGAGGCTGCTACAATTAAAGCACTTAAAAGGTCTCTGGATGGTGAGACGTATAGGAAGGGCTTAGAGGCATGAGCCAAGTGCTGGCAAGTGGGACCGGATTAATTTAGGATATCTGGTTGGACCGAACGGTCTGTTTCCGTGCTGTACATCTCTACCATTCTAAATAATAAAATGTATACTGTGACAAATTACAAACTATATCCATGTTAATAAGGCTCGGTACACCACACACTTCACTAACGATTCTCAACAGGTTCTGCCCCTTCAATGACTGAGGAACATCCGCCTCCAGAATGCTCACCGGCTCCTGCCTGCTGTACAGCCGGCCGGTGTGGCCGTGACACAGCAGCTGCGCCAGGAAGGCGGCGGTGCCCAGTGACGGGTGTCTGCCCCGGGCCGCACGGCGCCATTTTCCTAACGGCCGCCGCTTCCCCGCTGATTCCTGAAGAAGGGCCTGTGCCCGAAACGTCGAATCTCCTGTTCCCTGGATGCTGCCTGACCTGCTGTGCTGTTCCAGCAATAAAGTTTCAACCGCCTTCTCCTCCCAACCGCCTTCACCCCCGCGTGACGTCAGCTCAGGGGGGATGGGCGGGGCCGGGGGAGCCTCACCGTCACCAAGCAACAGCCACCTCGCGCTACAACTGCTGCGACCTGAAGCGGGAAATCTGCATTTTAAAAGGGACATGGACATTTAACGGGCTATTTCTGCAAATAGATTGAAATGGACAAAATTACATTCAAAGGGATGTGGGCACATTCAAAGGGATATTTTAATATGCAAAATGACGCAGTCATATCAAAATGAATCTACATTTCGAAGAGACGTTGCCCTATTTATAAGTAGAAATGACCCTTTAAGAGACAGTCATAACTAAAGGGGTAAGTATACATTAATGAGGGGCAAGATTGCGCTTAGAGGAACACAACACGTTTAAAGGACATAACTACATTTGAAGGGGCATTTTTATATTTAAAAAGACACATTGAAATCTCTTAATTAAAAGTACATGGTAATATTTAGAAAGCGTGACCATATTCAAAATAGTGCAGCCACTTTATAAGAAAAGGGATTTGGGTTGGGGCGCGGGGGAGAAGGGGCGGGGGGTAAGATTTAATTAAGAAAATAAGCAAGTTATTACGATTTGGAATGATCTTGAAGGGGTGATGGCAGCAGTAAGTGGCAAACGTTAATACAAAATTCTTGAAAAGAAAATGATTCCAGATATATGCGGATGCAGGAAAATAATTCAACAAAAGAGCCATTACAAATTTACGGAGCAAACAATATCTTTTTGAGAGATATAAATGGGAGCATCAATTTTTAAGTAGGAATTCCAATTTTTGTTCTCCTCCCAAAAATCTGTCTTGTCAGGGTGCAGTGTAAGCCAGTACAATTTGTTATGCCACAGTAGGCCTTGCAACTCAACCTCATTGTGTCCTCACCCAATATTCATATGGGTGCTTAGCAGTCAAGTTTTCAAGGGAAAGAGGGGATGATGAAAAATAGTGGCTCTGCCAGTGATGCTCACATTCCATGAACAAATAAGTGCTGCACACTGCATGTGTCAGAATTAAATGATCAGAAAAATTCTGAACTCACTACAAACAGTTTGTGCACAATGCTGTTATTTCTACTTATTCTTATCATTTTGATTGCGATTTAGTCTGTACCAAATTAAGAGCAGCCTTGGTTTACATTTCATTGGCAATTCTCCATGTTGACTTTCTATTATCAATATCTCTTTGACATTCTCATATGTATTTAAATTAATCTTCAGATTGTTCACAACTGAATGACATTACCAGACCGAAAATTCACAGCTTAAAAAACATTTTGGCATTTGATGAAGTTATTTGGGCAATAGCAATAGCAAATGAAATATCAAAGAAATACAAAGTTATGAGGAGGGTTACATATCTTGTTTAACCAAATGCAATGGCAGTGCAGAGAATTTCAGAAATGCGCAATAAATATTCACAGTGTACCCCTTAATCAACTCATTCAAGAATTTCAAATTGTGTTTGAGGCAATTCAATGGCAAATGGCAACATTTGTTTGTTAATACACTCACCATAAATTGTGAATATGATTTTGATAAAAATAATCTGTTTAATCCCAAATGGAGCAATTAAGTGCAACCATTCAATAAAACACTATTTTCATATGAAATAAAATTTGCAATCATTTTATAAAATCTTTACAAAGGAAATATATTAAACAAAATAGCTTTCCTGGGTGTCAATATTTACAAGTTATGCAGCTATTATTTGGCAATCGACCAACTAATTGAAATAATTTCAGAATAAATTAGCTGTTTCATTATTATACATTGAGATATTTTAGTTAAAATGTCACAAAGGAAATCTTTAATACAAAGCAAAGTTAGATAAAATACAAAAGTATCTTGCAGAATTCACTTCAAATCATATCTGTTGAATCACAAAAAGATGATGCTCCATGTACCAAATGATGGACAATCACTGGTAATGATGGAAAAACATTGTAAAGAATGTATATATCTCAATTATATCTTAAATGAATATTTACTCTGCCTTGGACAACAACAACTGAAAAGTTTTTTTGACAAATTGAAAACTACAATAGCAAAGCTTTAGAAAATCCTCCACTGAGCCAAATCTTGAATAAAAGTTTTTTTTTCAGGAAATCCTTTAGAGATTTCAGGCTTCTCCAGCTTCAATTAGCTGAAGAAGGAAAAAATGCATCTGGTTGGAGACATGAATAGAAAAGAATCAGAGGGCTATGCACCAAATGCTGGCAAATGGGTCACTAGATTAATTTAGGATATTTGGTTGTCTGGACTGAAGGGTTTGCTTCTGTGCTCTACAACTCTATGACTCTATTTCTACATAGTCAGAATCAATTTCACAAAACTAGGATTAGGCCATTCATCCTTTACAGCCTGTCTTGGGCTGTGGCCTAACTACGCATGTTTCAATGCAAGTTTCAGAAAGATTTCAGCACCTCTTTTCAAAAAGTGAACATGCTTTCAGACTTTAACAATGTTTCTGAATATATCAATGTAACTATTCTCAATGTTCAAGATCAGCCATTTCAGAACGTCATTTAAACGTAGAGCTTTTCTAACAATAGGTGTGAATTCTGTGTGTCCCAATATCGAGTCAGACTGACATTGTTGTTCGAAAAGCTCTGCATTTAAATGACATTCTTGAAGTCGTTTTGAAACAAGTTCTGGGATTAACATACCAAAGAACAGAAGCCCATTCTAAAATATGAAAGATTTAATCTAAAATTGTTTAGTGAAGGACATCTCCATGACCGTGGACTCCTTTGGCTATAAATTCTGTGATCATGACCTTACTGTCCACGACCAGCTGATGAAAGAGCAGCACTCTGAAATGGAGTGATCAGTAACAATGTCTCATTTGGATCACCCAAGGTTAGAAATGGAAGCATCTCTCTTCAAGGTTACAGTTTGATTTGCCCTTTCAACGTTCTTGAAATTTAAGGGGTTCCATTGTTGGGTTCAATTCTGATCCATTAAAATCAGTTTCCAGTCTCATCGGAGTGCAGAACCAACTCAACTGACGGAACAAACTAAACAACTTTTCGGTTTGCTTTTTAGATGTGACATCTTCTCTCCCTCCCTCTCTGGTGACCCAACAGGACTACCAGAGCTGGAAGTACCATTCTCGAAATATGATTGCTGACCTACAGTTTTCTTTTGCTGCTAAACATCAGGATTTCAAAGCTGCCAGCCTGATCTCGCACAAAGCACAAAAACAGACTGTTCACCCGTGCCTGCGCAGAGGAGAAATTTCAGGAGGAACAGATCACAAAATAACAACTGTTACCAGTCCCACAACATGTGTTTCCTTATCAAAGTTAAAAATCTCACAACACCAGGTTATAAACCAACAGATTTATTGAAACTTTAACGTTTGGAGCACCGCTCTTTTATCAGGTTGATTGTGGAGAATGAGATCATGATCATGGCATTTATAGCCAAAGGAGTCCAGTGTCATGGAGATGTGATATATTAAACAATTTTAGATTAAATCTTTCATCTTTTAGAATGGGTTTCTGCTCTTTGGCATGTTAATTCCAGAATTTGTTTTTAATTACCTTCTCAAGAAAATCATTCAAATGCACAGCTTTTCTAACAATAGGTGTGAATTCTGTCTGGGTCCCAGTGTTGAGTCAGACGGACATTTTTCTTAGAAATGTTGTGCATTTAAATTACATTCTTGAGAAGGTAGTTTTTAGATTAGGGTGTAGGTTAGGCTGGATTGGCCATGCTAATTTACCCTTATTGTTCAGGATATGCAAGGAAGGGTGGATTAGCTTTGAGAAATATGAAGTAAGGGGGTGGGTCTGGGTAGCAATGGTGCTAAATGCCTTCTTAACCATCCAGTCTACCAGTTCTTTGCAGGTTGCATAACTATGTATCTGAACCCTCCCAGGTCTCTGTTTTAACTATACAAGTCCTGTCCTTCCTTGTTTTAGTAAAAATGCAATCCCTTGTTTTTATTCATACCTCTCTCATATACGCACACCCTAACATGCTCACAGGATCAGTCCTCAGCAGAGGCCTCATCTTCATTCCCCTACGCTCTCGGATTAATGAGTTCAACACACGGCGTGACATCGAACAATTCTTCCGCCGCCTTCGCCTCCGCGCCTACTTCTTCAACCAAGACTCTCGCCCACCCTCTGACGACCCCTTCTCACGCCTCCAACACACCCCATCCACCTGGACACCCCGTGCTGCCCTCCTACCTGCCCTCGACCTCTTCATAGCCAACTGCCGCCGCGATATTAACCGCCACCTGAACTCCCCCACCCCTCTCACCCTCGGAACGCGCAGCCCTCCACTCCCTCCGTTGCAACCCCAACCTCACTATCAAACCAGCAGACAAGGGAGGCGCGGTAGTAGTTTGGCGCACCGACCTTTACACCGCTGAGGCCCAATGCCAGCTCGCAGACACCTCCTCCTACTGCCCCCTTGACCATGACCCCACCCCCCACCACTAAACCATCATGTCCCAGACCATCCATAACCTCATCACCTCGGGGGGATCTCCCATCCACCGCCTCCAACCTCATATTCCCACAACCCCGCACCGCCCGCTTCTACCTCCTGCCCAAAATCCACAAACCTGACTGCCCCGGCCGACCCATTGTCTCCGCCTGCTCCTGCCCCACCGAACTCCTCTCCGCATACCTTGACACGGTCCTGTCCCCCTGAGTCCAAGAACTTCCCACCTACGTTCAGGACACCACCCATGCCCCCCACCTCCTCCATGATTTTCGCTTCGCCGGTCCCCAACGCCTTATCTTCACCATGGACATCCAGTCCCTGTACACCTCCATCCCCCTTCATGAAGGATTCAAAGCCCTCGCTTCTTCCTTTCCCGCTGTACCAACCAGTACCCTTCCACTGACACCCTCCTTCGACTGACTGAACTGGTCTTCACCCTGAACAACTTCTCTTTCCAATCCTCCCACTTCCTCCAAACAAAAGGAGTAGCCATGGGCACCCGCATGGGCCCCAGCTATGCCTGCCTCTTCATAGGATATGTGGAACAGTCCAACTTCCGCAACTACACTGGCCCCACCCCCGACCTTTTCCTCCGCTACATCGATGACTGTATCGGCGCCGCCTCATGCTCCCACGAGGAGGTTGAACAGTTCATCCACTTCACCAACACCTTCCACCCCGACCTCAAATTCACCTGGACAGTCTCAGATTCCTCCCTCCCCTTCCTCGACCTTTCTATTTCTATCTCAGGCGACCGAATCAACACGGACATCTACTACAAACCGACCGACTCCCACAGCTACCTGGACTACACCTCCTCCCACCCTGCCCCCTGTAAAACACCATCCCATTCTCTCAATTCCTTCGTCTCCGCCGCATCTGCTCCCAGGAGGACCAGTTCCAGAAACGTACAACCCAGATGGCCTCCTTCTTCAAGGACCGCAAATTCCCCCCCCCCCCCCCGACGTGGTCGACGATGCCCTCCACCACATCTCTTCCACTTCCCGCTCCTCCGCCCTTGAGCTCCGCCCCTCCAACCGCCACCAGGACAGAACCTCACTGGTCCTCACCTACCACCCCACCAATCTCCATGTACAGCGCATCATCTGCCGTCATTTCCGCCACCTCCAAACGGACCCCACCACCAAGAATATATTTCCCTCCGCTCCCCTATCAGCATTCCGTAAAGACCACTCCCTCCGTGACTCCCTCGTCAGATCCACACCCCCCCACCAACCCAACCTCCACTCCTGGCACCTTCCCCTGCAACCGCAGGAGGTGCAAGACTTGCGCCCACACCTCCCTCCAAGGCCCCAAAGGAAACTTCCATATTCGCCACAGATTCACCTGCACCTCCACACACATCATCTATTGCATCCTCTGCACCCGATGTGGCCTCCTCTATATTGGGGAGACAGGCAGCCTACTTGCGGAGCGTTTCAGAGAACACCTCTGGGACACCCGGACCAACCAACCCAACCACCCTGTGGCTCAACACTTCAACTCCCCCTCCCACTCCACCAAGGATATGCAGGTCTTTGGACTCCTACATTGCCAGACTACAACAACACGACGGTTGGAGGAAGAGCGCCTCATCTTCCGCCTAGGAACCCTCCAACCACAAGGGATGAACTCGGATTTCACCAGTTTCCTCATTTCCCCTCCCCCCACCTTGTCTCAGTCAAATCCATCGAACTCAGCACCGCCTTCCTAATCTTCTTCTGCAATCTTCTTCCTGACCTCTCTGCCCCCACCCCAGTCTAACCTATCACCCTCACCTTGACCTCTTTCCACCTATCGCATTTCCGACGCCCCTCCCCCAAGTCCCTCCTCCCTACCTTTTATCTTAGCCTGCTGGACAAACTTTCCTCATTCCTGAAGAAGGGCTTATGCCCGAAACGTCGATTCTCCTGTTCCCTGGATGCTGCCTGACCTGCTGCGCTTTTCCAGCAGCACATTTTCAGCTCTAACATGCTCACACACTCTCAGACTTATACTCCATCACACTCACACTTTACCAAGCATGCACACACTCTTACATGCACTCTCACACACAAACTCACATGCACACACACACAACTCTATGGAGTAAATTTGTATTGGCAGAATATTTGCAGATACTTTCAATTTTGCTCACAAAGCGCACAATCTACAGGCAGTCAATCCATGTAATATTTTATATATTCCTACTTTAAAAACAGAACTAGTCTGATTCAAGATTGGGATACTGATAGACTCGAACCTCACAACTTTAATGTATTGTGTGAGCTGAGATGTCACTTTTTAAAAAAAAATATAAAACCATAAGTCATCTCAAGAACATGACTTAGATGTTGTTCTTGGATTTACATATTAATGAACCGAAACCTGCAACCCATTCTAAAAGGCATCAGTTGCATGACACTATGAATTTTGCTATAAGATTTGTGTCTTATGATCCTGCTCCACAGCTACCTGTGGAAGGAGCGGCGCTCCGAAAGCTTGTGCTTCCGAATAAATCTGTTGGACTATAACCTGGTCTTGTGTGATTTTTAACTTTATCCACCCCAGTCCAATACTGGCACTGCCACATCGTTTCTAGTGAACACAGTCCATACCTCCCAGTGCTGCCAGTAAACTTTACAATGCCAATGAAACAACACAGTACCTGCACTCCTGAAAAATTTACAATATCTAATGATACTAGCTACCCATTCACCGCTCCACCCGATACACAACATTGAAAACTTAGTGCAGGAGGCTGAAAGAAATAAGCAGCTTTAAAACAAAAACCTCTTGGAGCTCAAAGCTTTCAATGAGAGTCTGAGCCCGCGGTAAGTTCAGGTAATCTTTATTGTGACCCAACTTTGTTAAAGCTTCAGATCCCTCCAGCAAAAAGGTGTAGAAAAAGTAGCTGCTTTTTAAACAGCTCAAGGTCAAAGCGTGCATACTTCTCACACCCCCCATCCTACCTCACTTTCTTTACTGTTGGTCATCACCAAGTTGTCCTTTGTAATTGGATCCTTGGTACAGCCGTAACCTGGAGGAAGTATTGCCTCACTCAGCAATTTCACCCCACCCTAAAAACGGTTTCATCATCAGATTCTGAACTCCAGATTTCTGACCGAATTCCAATTCCGTGATCTGCTGCGGCTGGATTCAAACTCAGGAGTCCCAGGAACTGGGTTGATAGTCCAGTCCCTAATGGCACTCGGTTGTTGCTCCTTCAATCATCCTGCGATGGCACGTGAACTCGTTGGTGCCTCCGCAGGTGGGAGGAGCGGATGAAGGCCTTCCCACACTCTGTGCAGCCGAAGGGCTTCTCCCCAGTGTGGATCCGCTGGTGGGTCTGGAGATTGGAGGAATCGCTGAACCCCTTCCTGCACTCAGGGCAGCTGAAGGGCCACTCCCCTGTGTGAACCCTCTGGTGTCTCAGCAGGATGGAGGAATTGCTGAAGGCCTTCCCGCACTCTGTGCAGGGGAATGGCCTCTCCCCCATATGGATCCGCCGGTGGGTCAGCAGAGTGGTGGAACTGCTGAAGGCCTTCCTGCACTCGGGGCAGCTGAAGGGCTTCTCCCCAGTGTGGAGACGCTGGTGCTTCCACAAGTTGCTCACCTGATTAAATCTCTTCCCGCAGTTGGGGCAGGTGAACGGCCTCTCCCCTGTGTGGATCCGCTGGTGAGTCAGCAGGTGGGAGGAATTGCTGAAGGCCTTCCCACACTCGGGGCAGCTGTAGGGCTTTTCCCCCGTGTGGACCCGCCAGTGGGTCAGCAGGTCAGAGGAATGTCTGAATGCCTTCTTGCACTCGGAGCAAGAAAACGGCCTCTCACCAGTGTGGAGTCGCCTGTGTGTCTGGAGGTTGAAGGAATTGCTGAAGGCTTTCCCGCACTCGGGACATGGGAACGGCCTCTCCCCTGTGTGGACCCGCTGGTGAGTCCGCAGGGCAGAGGCCTGGGTAAAGCCCTTCCCACACACAGGGCAGCTGAAGGGCCTCTCTCTGGTGTGACTGCGCCGATGAGTTTCCAGGGCAGATGGGACATAGAAGCCTTTCCCACAGTCACCACACTTCCATGGTTTCTCCACAGGGCAGGATTCCTCAGGTTTTTCCATGGCCGAAGCTTCAGCCGCACAGAAACGCATGTAGAGCCCCTTCGCACCGTGATTTCCTCTTAACAGGCGGTATAGCTGTTACACGCTCCACACTCAGTGCACTGCAACAGTAGGTCTCTCATCCAGTCCCACTGATACTGGAAATGTACTCGAACAGGAACCAAAAAGCTTTGCTCCTTCTCACAGAATCGCAGTCAAAAATCGTTGTGGTCCTGATGGATTGAGTGACCGTGAGACATTGACACCAAAGTGAGGACTGCTGACTCACTGTCAAAAAGCACGGCACTTGAAAATTCACAGCACATCAAGTAGCATCCGAGGAGCAGGAGAGTTGATGTTACAGTTGATTTTGAAACTTCTGACTTCAGATCTTCAAACGCTGTAAAAAGAGAAATAAAAGCCATCACTGTCAGTCCAGGGTAGAAATTCAGAACAAGCGATTCTACTTTCTGGAGAACATTCTTTTCTTTTATTATTCCACAAAATTGAAAGCGCCATCCCATTCTCTCTCTCCCCCTCTGTTCTCACTCCACTTTAACTAATTCTCCTGAAGGTGCCGATTCAGGATCTTACAGGAGCAGAAAAGCAAAAACGTCAAGACTTATGGGCGGCATGGTGGCACAGTGGTTAGCACTGCTGCCTCACAGCGCCAGAGACCCGGGTTCAATTCCCGCCTCAGGCAACTGACTGTGTGGAGTTTGCACGTTCTCCCCGTGTCTGCGTGGGTTTCCTCCGGGTGCTCCGGTTTCCTCCCACAGTCCAAAGATGTGCAGGGTCAGGTGAATTGGCTATGCTAAATTGCCCGTAGTGTTAGGTAAGGGGTAAATGTAGGGGTATGGGTGGGTTGCGCTTCGGCGGGGCGGTGTGGACTTGTTGGGCCGAAGGGCCTGTTTCCACACTGTAAGCAATCTAATCTAATCTAATCTTATCTCTCTGAAACTCCACCTGAAAGTTACTATCTTTCACGTCATTGGCATAATGCTGAGAGTGAGCAGGTCTGATTTGGAAAGCAAAATAAAGTGTGCCAATTCAAGATGAACCTGCAATGCAGCTTCTTGAGGAACAACCTCAAGAAATGGTTAATGTCCCCGGGAAGGGGAGCATAATGAGACACCAAGGTATTAACACCGACACCAGAGAGAGAAACTGAACATACAGACGTGGCAAACGTTAGTGGAAAGCCAGAGTCATATACACACAGAAACAGGCACAGGCACTTCAGTCAAACTCTTCTGTGCTGACCAGATATCCTAAATTAATCTAGTCACATTGGCCAGCACGTGTTCCCTGGCCCTCTGAACCGTTCGTATTGACACACCCGTCCAAATGCCTTTTAAATGCTGTAATTGTCCCAGCCTCCACTACTTTCTCTGGCAGGTCATTCCGTACACACATTCACACCCGCCCAATCCTCGTGAAATAGTTGTCTCATTCGATCTCTTTTAAATCTCCACGGCCCCTCCCCCGCCGCCCTCACCCTAAACCCTCTAGTTCTGGACTCCCCCACCCCAAGGAAAAGACCATGTCTATTTACCCTATCCATGCTCCTTTTGATTTTATAAAAGTCTATAAGGTTACCCCTAAGATTCTGGCGCGGGCTGGGGAAACAGCCCCACCCTATCCTTCTGTCCCTCCTCACCCGGGCAACTAAGACACATACCTGAGTTTGCAGAGTCTGCGCCCTCCCTGGATTCACTCCAGTTGCTGCCAGTGAACAGATTTTCTCCCTCTTAGATTGAAGAGTTGCCCAGCGAAAGGGTTTTACTCTGAACCGAGCAGAGCCACTTCCGCGTTGTGGCGTCATCGATGGGTCGAGGCGGCGGAGGGAGAGACAGGAAGGGGAGGAGCGGGGAGGGGGGCGGAGTGACGATCGGGGTCAGGGGCGGAGCGACTGGGTGGAGCGAGAGGCGGGTACAGAGGCGGAGTGCGGCCGGGACAGTGGGAGGAGCAAGTGTCGAGTGACGGCGTGCGAGACGGGGCGTGACGAGACGAAGGGGCGGGGCGAACGGCGGCTCCGCACTGCGCCTGCTCCGGATTGATGGCCCGCACTGCCCTGCACAGTTTGCAAAAATCCTTTCCCTTCAGAGAATCCGCACAATGTAGAAGCAGGTCACCCGGCCCAGTGAGACCACCCCGACCCTCCGAAGGGTAACCCACCCACATCCATTCCCCTTCCCCTCCTGCCCGATATTTACCCCCCGAATAGACCTCACCTGCCCATGAGGTAAAAACAATGACTGCAGATGCTGGAAACCAGATTCTGGATCAGTGGTGCTGGAAGAGCACAGCAATTCAGGCAGCATCCGAGGACGGATGCTGCCTGAATTGCTGTGCTCTTCCAGCACCACTGATCCAGAATCCCTCACCTGCCCATACCTGGGCACTATGGGTAATTTAACATGGCGAATCCACCCTAATCTGCACAGCCCTGGAACATGTGGGACAATTTAGCATGGCCAATCCACCCTCACCCTTCACAGATTAACTACTCTCCGGGAAAAACAGCTCCTCCTCATCTCTACCTTGAATCTACTCCCCCTAATTTTATGGCCGAGTCTCATCCCCCAGCAAGAACTACTGGACAGGGCAGGGAGCTGGTGGGCGTGGGTCGGGATGGCATGCTCTTCAGAGGGGTTGAATGGCCTACTTACACACTGTAGAGATTGAATGATTTACTGCAGTCGTGTTTGCTCCGGATCACAGCGCGCAGAACCTCCCACCTTCCACCAAATCAAAAGACAAGTTCCACCCTGCCCTCTCGTATGTGTGTTATTTGTCTGCTTAATCGTTTACAGTGAACACGGCCTAAACCCCGCTGCTGTCAGTAAACTTTAAAATGCTCAGGAAACAATGAGGTATTGAAACCGTAAGGTTTCTAATGATAACAGTGACTGATTCACTCCTTCTGATGGACAGCAGTGGAAATACAATGCTGGAGGCTGAAAGAAATGAGCAGTTTAAAACAAGAACCCACCTAACCCTTCACTCAGCTCCCCACTCAGCACACTGTACTTACTGCGGTAAACCTTAAAGCACTTCATCCCCACAGTGCAATGAATTCCCACTTTCCACTAAAATTCTGGATGTACTCATTCACTCAGTTGCTGTCCCACAAATTACAGATTTCACTGTAACTTGTTCTGTGCAATGAACCAGAATTGATCAGGGACCTCGAAGTGAAGGAGCCATTGGGAAGTAGTGACCATAATACAATAAGCTTCAATCTGCAATTTGAGAAGGAGAGGGTACAATCGGAAGTGACAATATTTCTGTTGAATAAAGGGAACTATGGAGCTATAAGGGAGGAGCTGGCCAAAGTTCAATGGTGCAATACCTTAGCAGGGATGACAGTGGAGGAACAATGGCAGATATTTCTGTGTATAATGCAGAAGATGCAGGATCAGTTCATTCCAAAAAGGAAGACAGATCCTAGGAGGAGGCATAGGTGGTCATGGCTGACGAGGGAAGTTAAGAAACATATAAAGTTAAAAGAGAAAAAGTATAACATAGCAAAGATAAGTGGGAAAATGGAGGACTGGGAAGCTTTTAAAGAACAACAGAGGATAACTAAGAAGGAAATACACAGAGAAAAAATGAGGTACGAAGGTAAACTTGCCAAAAACATAAAGGAGGATAGTAAAAGCTTTTTTAGATAAGTGAAAGGCAAAAATATGGTTAAGACTAAAATTGGGCCCTTGAAGACAGAAACAGGGGAATATATTATGGGGAACAAAAAAATGGCAGAAGAATTGAATTGGTACTTCAGATCTGTGTTCACTGGGGAAGACACAAGCAGTCTCCCTGAGGTAACAGTGGCTGAAGGACCTGAACTTAAGGGAATTTATATTTGCCATAATTTGGTGTTGGAGAGACTGTTAGGTCTGAAGATTGATAAGTCCCCGGGGCCTGATGGTCTACATCCCAGGGTACTGAAGGAGGTGGCTCGAGAAATCGTGGATGCGTTGGTGATTATTTTCCAGAGTTCGATAGATTCGGGATCAGTTCCTGCAGATTGGAGGGTGGCTAATGTTGTACCACTTTTTAAGAAAGGTGGGAGAGAGAAAGCAGTAAATTATAGACCAGTTAGTCTGACCTCAGTGGTGGAAAAGATGCTGGAGTCTATTATAAAGGATGAAATTACGACACATCTGGATAGTAGTAACAGGATAGGACAGAGTCAGCATGGATTTATGAAGGGGAAATCATGCTTGACTAATCTTCTGGAATTTTTTGAGGATGTAACTCTGAAGATGGACGAGGGAGATCCAGTAGATGTAGTGTACCTGGACTTTCAAAAAGCTTTTGATAAAGTCCTACATAGGAGGTTAATGAGCAAAATTAGGGCGCATGGTATTGGGGGCAAAGTACTAACTTGGATTGAAAGTTGGTTGGCTGATAGGAAACAAAGAGTAGTGATAAACGGCTCCATTTTGGAATGGCAGGCAGTGACCAGTGGGGTACCGCAGGGATCAGTGCTGGGACCGCAGCTTTTTACAATATATATTAATGATATAGAAGATGGTATTAGTAATAACATTAGCAAATTTGTTGATGATACTAAGCTGGGTAGCAGGGTGAAATGTGAGGAGGATGTTAGGAGATTACAGGTGACCTGAACAGGTGAGGTGAGTGGTCAGATGCATGGCAGATGCAGTTTAATGTGGATAAATATATGGTTATCCACTTTGGTGGCAAGAACAGGAAGGCATATTACTACTTAAATGGAATCAATTTAGGTAAAGGGACAGTATAAAGAGATCTGGGTGTTCTTGTACACCAGTCAATGAAGGTAAGCATGCAGGTACAGCAGGTAGTGAAGAAGGCTAATAGCATGCAGGACTTCATAACAAGAGGGATTGAGTATAGAAGCAAAGAGGTTCTTCTGCAGCTGTACAGGGCCCTGGTGAGACCATACCTGGAGTATTGTGTGCAGTTCTGGTCTCCAAATTTGAGGACAGACATTCGGGCTATTGAGGGAGTGCTGCGTAGGTTCACGAGGTCAATTCCTGGAATGGCGGGACTACCTTACGCTGAAAGACTGGAGCGACTGGGTTTGTATACCCTTGAGTTTAGAAGACTGAGAGGGGACCTGATTGAGACATATAAGATTATTAAAGGATTGGACACTCTGGAGGCAGGAAACATGTTTCCGCTGATGGGTGAGTGCCGAACCAGAGGACACAGCTTAAAAATACGGGGTAGACCATTTAGGACAGAGATGAGGAGAAACTTCTTCACCCAGAGAGTGGTGGCTGTGTGGAATGCTCTGCCCCAGAGGGCAGTGGAGGCCCAGTCTCTGGATTCATTTAAGAAAGAGTTGGATAGAGCTCTCAAGGATAGTGGAATCAAGGGTTATGGAGATAAGGCAGGAACAGGATACTGATTAAAGATGATCAGCCATGATCATATTGAATGGTGGTGCAGGCTCGAAGGGCAGAATGGCCTACTCCTGCACCTATTGCCTATTGCTCCCAGTAAGGGCAAAACATCTTTGAAAGCTGCTCTGAAAGTGCTCTGACTCTTCTGCTTTCAACAAAGCTGATTAGAGTTATAAAGCATGGAAACAGACCCTTCGGCCTAGCTTGTCATGCCAACCAAATATCCTAAATTAACCTAGTCGCATTTGGCCCATATCCCTCTAAATCCTTCCTATTCATGTTCCTATCCAGATGCCTTTTAAATGTTAAATGTCATTATCTGGTAGTTTGTTACACACATGCACCATCCTCTGCATGAAAACCTTGCCGGTCACGTCCCTTTTAAATCATTCCCCTCTCACCTCAAACATATGCCCTCTAGTTTTGGACTCCCCTACCCTGGCAAAAAGTGCTTGGGTATTTACCCTACCCATGTCCCTCATAAACATCTATAAGATCACGCCATAGCCTCCAATTCTCCAGGGAAAATATCCCTGGCCACTTCAGCCTCTCACTGTAGGTCACAAGCATGGCAACAGCCTTGTAAATCTTCTCCAACCACTTCCAAAGTTTCACAACCTCTTTGCTATAGCAGGGAGACCAGAACTGAACACAGTATTCCAAAAGTGGCCTAAACAATGTCTTATACAGTTGCAAAATGCAACACCTCTCATTTCTCTAAATTATCTCCATCTGCCACTCCTTGGCCCATTGGCCCACCTGAACAATTCTAATTTATAATGAACTCTCTTTCCTCTCTTATTCCCTAGAAGCTGAAAATCTCCATCCCACATACTCTCTTTCCATTTGCCAAACCTAATCCCTGTTGTACCTCATCCTGAAGGTTCTGCTTCATGCTGACTAACAGGCCCACACTCAGGAGAGATCTAATTGAAACACACAGAATACTGAATGGCCTGGACACAGCGGACGTTGGGAAGATGTTTCCGTTGGTAGGAGAGACTCCGACCCGAGGACACAGCCTCAGAGTAAAGAGAAGGCCTTTTAGAACATAGATAAACATCAACCTCTTCAGCCAGATAGTGATGAATCTATGGAATTCATTGCCACAGAAGGTTGCAGAGCCTAGGTCACTGAGTATATTTAAGACTGAGACACATGTTCTTGAGTACCAAGGGGATCGAGGGTTATGGAGAGAAAGCAAGACAATGGGATTGAGAAACCTATGAGTCACAATTGAATGGTATGAGCAGACTTGATGGGCTGAATGGCCTACTTTCTGCTCCTATGTCTTATAGTCTTTTGCTGTCCTGGACACAGTAAGAGAACTGGGAACAGAAGTCAGCCATTTGGTCTTTGGAGCCTGCACCAGCATTGAACAGATCATAACTGGATATGAATCTAACTACATCTAAGTGGATAGGCTGGGACTTTTTCACTGGAGCACAGCAGGTTGCGAGGTGACCATATAGAGGTTTATAAAATCATGAAAGATATAGATGAAGTGAACGGCGGGTCTTCTTTCTCTGGGGTGGTTTCAAGATTGGGAGCAAAATTTGACGGTGAGTGGAGAAAGATTTTAAAAAGACATGAGGGGCACCAGTTTTTTAAAAAAAACACAGAGTGTGGTTTGTGTGTGGAATAGATGTCCAGAGGAAGGATGCAGGAAACGTAACAACGTTTGAAAGAAATTTGGACAAGTACATGAATAGGAAATGTTTGGAGGGATATGGGCCAAACACAGGCAGCTGGGACTAATTTAGTTTGAGAACATAGTCAGCATGGACTAGTTGGACTGAAACTGTTCTAAAACCATTTTCTTGCCTTCCCCCATAAACATCCACTTCTTTGTTGTTCAAAAATCAGACGAACTCAGCCTTGAATACATTCAATGACCCCCAAACTGCAAGAAGAAATCCCCACTTCTGAACTCAATTCCTCTTGTTAACATAGCACTTGCCTTGCTGATTGCTTGCTGCACCTGTCTGACAACTGGTACTGACTGGTGTGGAATGACGCTGAGCCCCCTTTGTACATTCACACATCATTCCTGATGAAGGGCTCATGCCCAAAACGTCAACTCTCCTACTCTTTGGATGCTGTCTGACCTGCTGTGCTTTTCCAGTGCCACACTTTTCGACTCTGATCTCCAGCATCTGCAGTCCTCACTTGCTCCACATCCCAATACATCACCATTTAAACAATACACCTCCTTTCTGCTTTTGTTTTCACAGCAGAAGCTATAATTTTACATTGTGGTACTGCATTTGCCAATTGTGAACTTCTCTACATCGGGGAGACTTGGGGAACAGTTCACCGAGCATCGTACCTGGGCCCGCAGAGGCTGACCGGACCTCCCAGTCACCAGCCATTTTAATTCCCCTTCCCACTCCCTTTTTGACATAACCATCTTTGGCCTCCTCCCTTTCCACAATGAATCAAACTGCAAATTGGAGGAACAACATCCCATCTTCCGCCCGGGCTGCGTAGAGTTGGGAGGACTCAACATTGGGGAACTCAATTTCAAATAAGCTCCCAATCTTTCTAGCTCCTCCTCCTCCCTGCCACCTTCCTCTCATTGATGGGGGCTCTAGGGTGGGGCTTGGAAGAACAGAAAGAGAATGGACGGAGGCTGGGGAGAATAGAGAGAGAATGGACGGGGGCTGGGTGGAGCTGTGGAGAACAGAGAGAGAGAGAGAATGGACAGGGTAGCAGAGGGTGAGGGAGAGGAGAAGGACTTGGGGGGGAGAGAAAGGCCTGCGGGGCTGAGCGTGGGGGACCCAGAGAATGGGGGGGAAGGGTCTGAGAGGGAGAATGTGGGAGTAGAGTGTTGGGGGGGGGGGGGGGGGGGGCAGAAGAGAGAATGGTGTGGGGTGCAGAATGTGAGGGGAGACAGAGAATGGACGGGGACAGAGGGTGGGTGGAGAGAGAGAATGAGTGGCAAGGAGAGGGTGGGGGCAGTGGAAGAATGGGCAGCAGAGAATTGGTGGAGAGAGAGAATAGACAGGGAACAGAGAGATGGAGAGTGGAGGGTGGGGGGAGAGAGGGAGGATGGATGGGTGGGCAGAGGGTGGGGAGAGGGAAATGGACATGGGGCACTGTGGGTGTCAAGGTGGGAATGGACAGGAGGCACTGTGGATGGACAGGGGATGCTGAGGGTGGTGGGGAACAGAGAAGAGGTGCTGTGGGTAGCAACAAAAGGAATAAGTGACCTCAAGGGCAATTTTTTTTATGCAGAGGGTGGTGTGTGTGTGTGTGTGGAACAAGCTGCCAGGGAAGTGGTGGAGATGGGTACAATTACAATATTTAAAAGGCATCTGGGAGGGATATGGGCCAAAGGCTGGAACTTGGGACTGGATCAGCTTGGGACATCTGGTCAGCATGGATGAGTTGAACAAAAGGATCAGTTTCCGTGCAGTGTGTCTCCAGATGTCTATAACTCTGTGATTGAAACCAGACCTTTTTACTGATAATCTTCCTGCTTGACTTTTGTAGCGCACCCAGTTTCAGGAGATTTGTGGTGGGTACAAGTGGCACATGTCTCCTATCATGGGAATTCTGGAAAATATAAAGGGGCTGTTAAAAGTACTTCAACTTTGGGAACACTGGGTCTTGTGGAAGCAGGGCATTTGACAAACCTTTTCAGAGAAATTTTCTCCAACTGGTGGACTATAGACAGTTTTCCCACGGAATATTACACAGATATTAAGAATGTTACCTTCTGTAAAACATTTTCCTGAAAAATGCAGAAGAATTCAACTTGCTAACGTGAAACAAATGTTGGAGAGAAAGGAAACTACCAAGATCAAAAGGCTGATGAATGTCAACATTTATCAGATTGTTTCGAGAACAGAAAAACCTGCACTGGAGACACCCTGAAGAGGGTTGTCTCATACCTATTCCTTCAATTAGTTTATATGTCTTAATTGTTAAGTCATACCTAGCACATGGAAAGATGGCTATGAATTGTGGAGGTCAGTCATCTCGACTTCAGGACAACTCTGCAGGAGTTCATAGGCCGAACCATCTTCATCAATGACCTTCCTCCATCATAAGTTCAGAAGTGGAGATGTCGCAATAATTGCAGATGTTCAGCACTATAAACAACTCCCCACAAACTGAAGCAGTTCAGTTTGAAATGCTACAAGATCTTAACCATATCCAATGGGCTGATGAGTGGCAAGTAACATGAATGCCATGCAAATGTCACAGAATGACTCATCCCCAAAAGAGATAATCTGACCACTGACCTGTGATATCAACAATGTTACTGTCACTAAATACCCCACGATCAACATCCTTGGGGTTTACCATTGAACAGAAACTCAACTAGATGAACCATATATACACAGTGGCTACAAAAGCAGGTCAGAGGCCAGAAATACTGTAGTGAGTAACTCACCTCCTGACTCTCCAAAACCTGTTCCAACTTCTACATTCCACAAGTCAGCAGTGTAATGGAATACTCCCCACTAGCTTGGATGGGGTTGCAGCTTCAACTGTATTTGAAACGCTTCATACCATCCAGGTCAATGTTGCCTGCTTGATTGGTACCATATCCACTGTTCAGAAGCAGTAGTGTGTAGTACCTACAAGATGCACTGCAAAGATTTACCAAAGCACCTTACAAATTGCCTTTCAAACTAACAACCACTTCCATCTGGAAGGACCAGGAAAACAGATACCTGGGAACACAACCTCTTGCAAGTACCCCTCCAAGCCACTCACCATCTTCACTTGGAAATGTTTCTTCAGTGTCACTGGTCCAAATCCTGGAATTCCTTCCCTCAAGATGCTGTGGGTCACCGTACAGGGTTTGGACTGCAACGGTTCAAGAAGGCAGCTCACCACCACATTCTCAAGGAGAACCAAATGCTGGCCAACCAGTGACGCCCATGTACCAGAAGTAGATTTTAATAAATTATTGAAGCAGTGTTGGAATCTGCAAACTAAAGAAAATCAACGTTAAGAAGGGTCAGATGGAGAGCATTGATTCGATGCTTATTTTAGAGCAGATAAAAAGCGATTATACTGACACTGAATTGGAACTAGAGTTTAGAGTTAAACACCTGTAGTGTTCCACTCAATGTATAAATCTAAAATCGATGAATGATTTACCCCTGACGTGTACTTCATTAAGGAGGAGAAAGTGAGGACTGCAGATGCTGGAGATCAGAGCTGAAAATGTGTTGCTGGAAAAGCGCAGCAGGTCAGGCAGCATCGAAGGAGCAGGAGAATCGACGTTTCGGGTATGAGCCCTTCTTCATTAACTTCATTAACACGTGAATAGGACAGTTAAGAAGGCATATGGGATACTGGATTTCATGACATTAATGGCGCCTTCAGTTCCCACGATCCCATGCGATCGAGAAACCTCCCTATAGGGCCCTCGCTGTGCGCATGCGTGCGGTGAGGCAAAGTTACTGAGTGTGGGAGAGGAATGGCGCCGGCGGCTGTCGGAACAGGAGCCGCTGGAAAAGCTGAGCAGGTCCGGCAGCGCCTGTCCAGAGAAATCGAGGAGGCATTTCGGGTCCGGTGATCCTCCTTCAGAACAGGACCAGGTTTCAGAAACATCCCGGGGAGAGGAGACAGTGAGACAGGGTAGGATTGGGAACCGCGGGAGGAGGGAGACTGGGGAGTTTATAAACTCCGATGGGGAGGCCTGAGGCCGCGAATAAAACCTCCCCAGGCCCACTTCACCACCGAAGGAGCTCTCGTGTTGCCCGGGTAACAGGGCGCCATCTTTGTAAGGATAAGGTGCATGTTGACTTGGGGCGGGGAGCGCGGGCGGCCATCTTGGTGAGGGCACCATTAGCTGTCATTTCCGGGAGAGAAGTGACAGTTGGTGTCATTCAACTAGAATTTCCTCATTTCACTCTGAGAGACCTGGCCCTGAGCTTGGTTTGTGTGGCCTTAAAACAGGAAAAAGGGAGTGGGAGGGAGAGAGACATCTAGAATGACACGAAGGCGGACTGTGAATTTGAGGTGAATGAATCTGATCATTTGTGGAGCTGGAACAGAAACTGGGTACTTCCAAGACTGCAGTGACCAGGAGAGCATTGATGTGTTGATGTTATTTTCAGTTTGTAGACAGGAGAAAAGAGAACGCCAGGAGTGGAGGAAAGACATGATGAAGATGGATTTGAAATTCAATGCAGGAGGAGGGATAACTTGAGCCAGCACCCAGCCCATATCCCTCCGAACCCTTCCTGTTCACATACCCATCCAGATGCCTTTTAAATGTTGCAATTGCACTAGCCTCCTCCACTTCCTCCAGCAGCTCATTCCATACACTTACCACTCTGCATGAAAAATTGCCGCTTACATCTCCTTTAAATCTTTCCCCTCTCACCCGAAACCTATGTTCTAGAGTTATCAACTACCCCAATCCAGCAAGAAGACTTTGTCTATTTATTCTATCCGTGCATCTCATCATTTTATAAACCTTTATAAGGTCACCCCTCAGCGTCCGACTCTCCACGGAAAACCGCCAGCATGTTTAACTTCTCCCTATAGCTCAAATCTCTCAACCCTGGCATCATCTTTGTAAATCTTTTCTGAATCCTTTCAAGGTTCATACATCCTTCTGATAGGAAGGAGACCAGAATTGCATACAGTATTCCAAAAGTGATCTAACCAATGTCCTGTACAGCTGCAACATGACCTCCCAACTCCTGTACTCAATACTCTGACCGATGAAGGAAAGCATACCAAACACCTTCTTCACTATCCTATCTATCTATGACTCTACTTTCAAGGAGCGATGAACCTGCACTCCAAGGTCACTTTGTTCAGTAACACTCCATAGGACCTTACCATTAAACAGTTCTGCTAAGATCAGCCCAAGATTTTCCAATTGCATGACCTCAGACCATAGTTTGGGGTGTGGGTTACCAGCACAGGGATTTGTAAACTTTTAATCCCATCAGTTTCCCCAACACCACTTCCCCACAACTGCTCATTTCCTTCAGTTCTGCTCTCATTGGACCATGTGTTCCCCAACATGGGATGTTACCTGTGTTTTGATAGAAGCAACATATGTGGTTAATTGGTCTGCCATCTCTTTGTTCCACATGAGAACTTTGCCTGTTCTCATTGTTATTGTTTTCTCTAATTTTATTTTCCTCTTCACATACCCCATTTTCCCCTTTTGACCAATCCTTTTGTTGAAACCTGAACTGCTCCCAGTCTTCAGATCTGCTACTTTATTTTGAGCCAATTTGTACGCCACTCCTTTGGATCTAGTCCTATCCATCATGTCCCTTGTTAGCCGTGGCTGTGTCACCTTCTGTGTTTTATTTTTTCAGACAGAAATGGACAACTGTTGCAGTTCCTCCAGGTGCTCTTTAAATGTTTGTCATTTCTTTCAAAAATGTTCCTTCATTTGTTGTGGCCTGTTTGTGCCGCTGCCATTGTAATTTCCTTGCTTTAGATTTAAGCCCCCAGTCTCAGAATCACTCTTTTCCTCTCCATTTTAATGGAAAGTTCTCTCACTCAGTTCTTCACTCTTCCGCAAGAGGCCTCTTACAGCTACATTGCCAATTATTCCCTTCTCATGAAGAAATTAATATTTTGGAATTAAATTGCCATTGTTCAGCAGAACCATAGCCACTTTTGGAAGGTTGTGTGCAGTTCTGGTCTCCCTCCTATCAGAAGGATGTTGTGAAACTTGAAAGGGTTCAGAAAAGATTTACAAGGATGTTGCCAGGGTTGGAGGGTTTGAGTGATAGGGAGAGGCCAAACAGACTGGGGCTGTTTCCCCTTGCGCGCTGGAGGCTGAAGTTGATAAAATCATGAGGGGCATGGATGGGGTAAACAGTCAAGGTCTTTTCCTTGAGATGGGATACTCCAGAATGTAAGGGTAATAGGTTCATGGTGGGCAGGTGGGGTGGGGAAGGGAAGGTTTAAAAGGGACGTAAGGGGCAACGTTTTCATTCAGAAGGCGGTGTGTGTAAGGAATGAGCTGCCAGAGGAAATGGTGGAGGCTGGTGCAATCACAACATTGAAAAGGTATCCGGATGGGTATATGAATAGGAAGGGGTTAAAGGAAAATGGGCCAAGTGCTGGCAAACGGGCCTAGATTGTTTCTGGATACCTGATCGGCATGTTAACTTTCTCTCTGGTGTCGGTGTCAATACCTTGATGTCTCCTTTTCTCCCCCTTCCTGGGGATGTTAACCATTTCATGTCTCATTATTCGTCAAGAAGCTGCATTGCAGGTTCACCCTGAATTGACACAGTATTTGTTTCCCAAAATCAGACCTGTTCAGTCTCAGCAGTATTCCAATATTGGGAAAGATATCAACTTTCAGGTGGAGTTATCCAAAATTCAGAGAGATGTCAGACTTGACATTTTTGCTTTTCTGCCCCTGTAAGATCCTGAATCAGCACCTTCAGGAGAATTAGCGCAGAGTGAGAACAGAGGGGGGGAGAGAGAGAGAGAGAGAGAGAGAGAGTGGGATGATGCTTTCAATTTTGTGGAGTAACAAAAGAAAAAAACGTTTTGCAGAAAGTAGAGTTGCTTGTTCTGAATTTCTACTCTGCACTGACAGTGATGATTTTTGTAATCTCTTTTTACAGATTATTTGAAGATCTGAATTTGGAAGTTTCAAAATCAACAGATGAAGGGCTTATGCTTGAAACATCGACTCTCCTGCTCCTCGGATGCTGCCTGACTTTTCGACACTGAGTGTCCAGTGTCTGCAGTCCTCACTTTGATGTCAATGTCGGACAGTCACTCAATCCATTGGGAACGCAACAATTTTCAACTGTGATTCTGTGAGAAGGAGCAAAGCTTTTTGGTTCCTGTTTCTGTATGTTTTCAGAATCAGTGGGACTGGATGAGAGACCGTACTGTTGCAGTGCACTGAGTGTGGAGCCAGAAATAGTTATACAGCCTGGAAAGAGGGATTCATGGCAGGGAGGGGCTCTACACATTTTTGTGCGTAGTTTTGGCCATGGAAAAACCTGAGGGATCCCACCCTGTAGAGAAACCATGTAAGTGTGGTGACTGTGGGAAAAGTTTCCATTTCCCATCTGCCCTGGAGACTCATTGGCGCACTCACACCGGGGAGAGGCCGTTCCCCTGCACAGAGTGTGGGAAGGCCTTCAGCAATTCCTCTGACCTGCTGAAGCACCAACGAGTCCACACGGGGGAGAGACCCTTCAGCTGTCCCGAATGCAGGAAGGGCTTTACCCAGGCCTCCAGTCTGCTGACCCACCGGCAGGTCCACACCGGGGAGAGGCCGTTCCTTTGCACCGAGTGCAGGAAGGCCTTCAGCAATTCCTCAGCCCTGCTGAGGCATCAGCGGGGCCACACTGGGGAGAGGCCCTTCAGCTGCCCTGAGTGTGGGAAGGTATTTAGCAATTCCTCCGCCCTGCTGAGGCACCAGCGGGTCCACACGGGGGAGAGGCCCTATAGCTGCCCCGAGTGCGGGAAGGCCTTCAGTAATTCCTCCGACAGACTGAAGCACCAGCGGGTCCACACTGGGGAGAGACCCTTCAGCTGCCCCAAATGCGGGAAGGGCTTTACCCATGCCTCCACCTTGCTGACCCACCGGCGGGTCCACACCGGGGAGAGGCCCTTCACTTGCCCCGAGTGCGGGAAAGCCTTCAGCAATTCATCCGACAGACTGAAGCACCAGCGGGTCCACACTGGGGAGAGACCCTTCAGTTGCCCTGAGTGTGGGAAGGGCTTTACACAGGCCTCCACCCTGCTGGCCCACCAGCGGGTCCACACTGGGGAGTGGCCATTCACCTGCTCTCAGTGTGGGAAGGGATTCACCCGCTCTTCCCACCTGCAGAGGCACCAGCGAGTTCACGTGCCATGGCAGGGGGATCGAAGGAGCAATGGCAGAGTCCCATTATCGACTGGACCCCTGGGTTTGAATCCCGTCGTGGCAGATGGCGGAATTGGAATTCGGTCAGAAGTCTGGAGTTCGGAATCTAACGATGAAACCATTTTTGGGGGCGGGGGCGTGAGATCCCCCATCTGAATCACTCATGCCCTTTTTAGGAAAGGAAACTGCCTTTGCAGGAAAGGATTCACTCAGTTGTCCCAGCTGCATCCTTTACCCGGGTGGTCTACATGTGACTCCAGACCCAGAGCAGTGTGGTTGACTCCCCCACCTGCAGAAATGAACAGGGAGAAACTCACTTGGATACAGGGTCTGGGTTGAAATTGCTGAGTGAGGCAATACTTCCTACGGGTTAAGGCTGTACCAAGGATCCAATTACAAAGGGACAACTTGGTGCTGACTAATAGTAAAGAAAGTGGGGGGTGGGGAGACTGTGTACTCTTTGACCATGAACTGTTTTTTAAAAAAAAGCTACTTTTTCTACACCTTTTTGCTGGGGGAATCTGAAGCTGTAGTAAAGTTGGGTCTTGATAAAGGTTACCTGAACTTACTGCTGGCTCAGACTCTCATTGAAAGCTTTGAGGTCCAAGAGGATTTTTGTTTTAAAGCTGCTCATTTCTTCCAGCCTCCTGCACTAAGTTTCTAATGTCGTGAATCAGATGGAGCAGTGAATGAGTAGCTAGTAATATTAGAAATTGTAAATTTTTAAGGAGTACAGGTACTGCATCGTTTCATCAGCATTGTAAAGTTTACTGGCAGCACCGGGAGGGGTGGGCTGCCTTCACGAGAAATGATGTGGAGGAGCCAGAGATGGACTGGGTTGGATCAAGTTAAAAAATCACACATCAGGTTATAGTGGTTTATTTGGAACCACTAGCTTTCGGAGCGTTGCTCCTTCATTAGGAAGCTGTGGAGCAGGATCATAAGACAGAATTTATAGCAAAAGATCACAGTATAGTGCAACTGATCGGATATATTGAACAAACCTAGATTGTTGTGAAGTCTTTTGTCTTTTAGAATAGATTGCAAGTTTTAGTTCATTAATGTGTAATCCCAGAAAGTCTTTGAAGTCAGATTCTCGAGATGACTTAAGGTTTTATATAAATAGGTTTCATCTCAGTTCAGACAATAATGAAATGTGTGAGGTTTGAGTCTGTCTGTATCCCAATCTTGAATCAGACTGGTTCTATTTCCAAAGTAGGAATTTACAAATATTACATGTATCAACTGCCTGCAGGTTGTGTGCTTTTTGATCAAAATTGAATATATCTGCAAATGCAAATTCACCCCATAGACCTGTGCATGCATGAGAGAGTGTGTGTGCATGAGTGCGTGTGTCTGTTTGCGTGTGTGCATGCTTGAAGCGTGAGTGTGATGGAGGAGAAGCCTGTGAGAGGGTGTGAGTGTCTCAGAGAGAGCATGTGTATGAGAGGTATGAATAAAAGCGAGGGGTTTCATTTTGCTATAACAAGGAAGGGCAGGATTTGTATAGTTAATGATAGGGCCCTGGGTTGCGTTGTAGAACAGAGACACGGTGGGTTTCAGGTACATTGTTCTATGAAAGTTGCATCATTGGTAGACAGGGTGGTTAAGAGGCGTTCATTACACTTGCCTTCATTGTTCACAGCGTTGTGTATAGGAGTTGGGACATCATGTTGGTAAGACCACTTTCAGAGTACTGAGTACAGTTTTTTTTGCCCTGTTATAGCATGTCGGAGAAATTTGCCCAATAAGTTAGAGATCACAAAGTGAAATTGACAAACACTTTATTACAAGCAATGTCACTGGAAGAGAAACTGACTAGACTGACACAGAATTGACAGTCTGTACAGGTAGATCAGAATTTCTCTTCTAAGAGCTGAGGATGAGACCAGTTTTTATAATAATGCTGTACGATAAGGCTGATTAAGAAATGGGGAATATACAATGTATCTGGAAATGGAGTAATCTCGTTACAAGGATGCTAATTGGAAACAGTTATTGGATGAATGTCCTGTTCCTTCACACAGTGTAACATCCTGACTATCGATGGTTCCATTCCTCTTCACAGGTAGGTGTTAACTTCTCCTCTGAAGTGGTGAGGTGCTTCCATTTCTTGTTCTGGAAGCAAGTCCTTGCTGGTGCCTCTCTGTCTGACCTGCTCTTTGTGTGGCTTTGGTATTGTTGGGTTGTGAAACTGTCCTTGGGGCTTTGAGATACCTGTGGTGCTCTGTCATTGTTAGTGAGGTTGAAGTGCATTCCTTTGTCCGTGTGTGCTGTCTGGTTTGGCTTGCGAGCCTGCATGGGCATTCTGGGTGTTTTAGGTACAGTTTGGCCAATTTTGCTTTTGTGGGCCTATTGTGGGTTGGCAGAGTGGCAGATCTTTTTCCACAATTTCCCCTCCCTTTTCTTTTTGTTTTGCTCAGGGGAGGGACGAGAAGGGGCAATGTAGCCGGAGCCAGGGGAATTGTCGGGTGGGGGTCTTGGTATCAGACAGATAGCTCTCTGTGTCCGAGTCTGGTCCAGGAGAGGCTATTTTAGGGGCAGGGATGTTCTCCCAGTGGATCTGTGCTAGCTGAGTGGTGAGGGGGACAGAGGGTAACAGAATTGTACGTAGGCGTGAACAGCACAGTCGGATAGCCATGGCTAGCACTCTAAGCCTGGCAATGATAGTGATGAGGGCTATCAGTCCCTGCAGTCAGGCTCTGCGCGTGCCCTCTTTCACAGCGAGCAGGTAGTCCAGGGCCATCCTGTTCTGCAGAGTCACAGTACAGATGGCAACAGCCTCCACATTCAGCTGGGCGAATACGTCTGCTGTGGAGTTTGCCACCTCCTGTACTGTGACAGCGAGTTTGTGGGCTTCTACCTGTAACTGTAAGGTTGCAGAGTGGGGTGACATCAGGTAGAGAGCTGCTTCAATGGCAGCGAGGGGTCGTCTGCTGCCTGGCATGGGCTTTGGGAAGGGAGGGGACTGGGAGTGATAAATTAATGGTACCGCATACCCAACATTGTAGCTCCCAGTCCAGGACAGCAGTAGGCTTTGTGGCCACAGATAAAATAGGTGCCATTGTCGGTCTGGAGATGGAGTGTCTGGGTCCCTGTCCAGCTGGTGAGGAAGGTGGTATTCTGGGTGATCTTGTTGAGGACCTGTCGGTTTAAAATGCTGCCTTCTGCAGTGGATCGGCGTGCTGCGGGAGTTAGGAGCAGGGAGTCAGTGCACCGGCTCTAGTCAGCCTCCCATCCAGATGGCTGTGTGTGTTTCAAACAGATGGAACCTGCAGGTGGCCCGTGTGTGTTAGTGTCAGCAATGGTCAGGGCTGGGGGCTCATGGGAGAGGTTGTAGGCCGGGTAAAAGCACCCTTTATATTTTTCCAGGTGGTAACCTGCAGACCTCCAGCGGACTGGACTGTTGCCCCCATATTTAGTCATTGATGGTGGTATTTTGAGTGTGGTAACTTCAGGGGACCTGTCTGGTTCCAGGCACCATTCCACCATGACAGAGATATTTAAGGGGATTGAGGCTAAGGAAATACCC
This sequence comes from Chiloscyllium plagiosum, assembly GCF_037043375.1. NCBI lineage: Eukaryota > Metazoa > Chordata > Chondrichthyes > Orectolobiformes > Hemiscylliidae > Chiloscyllium > Chiloscyllium plagiosum. The sequence goes on from NW_028270165.1 coordinate 84,058,881, forward strand.
TCCGTGAGAGTGGACAGGGACCTAGTGCAGACCCAGCAGCGGGTTTGATTAAATCGCATACCCATGAGCCATTTTGAGGAAGGTGTTGGCCTGCAAATCACAGTGGATTATGAAATGTGCTGCCCCTTGGGCCTGTTTACCAGCAAGCCACAGTGTGATGGTCAGACAGATCAGATGGTGATGGCTGCCGCGAGCAGCTGGATTCATCCTCTGTGTTTGGAGTGGTGCCTTCCTCTGTGTGGTCCCTGTTCAGAGGTTGTGGAGCCCTCTTGCAGCGGGTGGTATGTGTCCATTCGGGCCATCCTTCCGGTTTCACAGCAGTCCGGATTGTCATCAGGATCAGGTACAGACCTTTCCACCGAGGGGGGAGAGAGAATCTTTTTCTAGTGATTTGATCATGACATAGTCCCCAGGTCAGAACAGATGAATGGGCAATGATTGGGGTGTGGGCAATGCAGCCCTGACCTGGTTGTGTGAGCACTAATGCTCCTGCTAAGGGCCTGGACATACTCTAGTGGGGCCTCTTGTGTCAGAAGCAGGGCTGTGTCTGTGGTGAGTGTCAGGGGTCTGGTGGCAGTGGGCATAGGCTGCCCCATAAGTACTTGAAAAGGGGTGAGCACAGCTGTTCAGTTTGGCTGCGTATGTGTAGCATAGAGGGCAAGTGGCAAGGTGTCTGACCACGTCAGTCCTGTTTTCTGGGTGGTTTCAGTCAGTGTGGTCTTCAGGATGCCATTCATCCGCTCAACCATGTCTGACAACGGATTGGTTGGGGATGGGGTGTCGCTGTGGTATCCCTTGTGCCTCGCTAATGCCGGTCACGAGCTAAGCCGTGAGTGAGTCCCCCTCTCCGTCGTTATGCTACTGGGAACTCCAAATCTGGGGATGACATCCTTGAGGAGCATTTTACTACCATACATGTATCATCCTTTCTTGTGGGAAATGCTTCCATCCATTCGGAGAACATGTCTCTGATGACCAGGATGTACTTGTAACCCTGTATTTGTGTGTGAAGTCAATCTGTAAGAGGCTGAAAGGCCCCTCAGGAACTGGCAGGTACTTGACAACTGGCTTCCCTGCATTGTTCTGCAGGCAGATGAGGCACTGTGACAGCAGGACTTGGGCAGCGGCAGTGAATCCTGGTCCATACCAGGACTGCGTTACAGTGTGTATCATGCCCCTCTTGCCTGTATGGCCAATGCTGTGGGCTGCTAGGGCCAGTGTGTGTAGGTGGGCACTTGGGCAAATGATGTGGCCATCAGGGTGTATTAGCAGGTTGAGGGAAGGAGATTGTGTGGCCCCAGTGCAGGCCCAACTGTCCTTTTCCTGCTGTGGAGCAGTTTCTTGGGTAGCTTGCACAGCCTCCATGGGGTCAGGGAATATGGAAGCCTTCAGGATGTAGATGGTGGGGTGCAGTGCAACTTCCGGGCTGCTGTGTCAGCTGAGGCATTCCCGAGGGTGACCGGGTCAGTGGCTGAGGTATGGGTACGGGATTTGATAATTGCTGGGGCTGAGGGTAACAGGGCTGCTTCCAGGAGATTAGAAATCAGCGTAGCGTGTTGTAGTGGCCTCCCTGCTGACGTGATGAAGCCTCTCTGTTTCCAGAATGTGCCAAAATCGTGGATGACTCCGAAGGCATATCTGGAGTCAGGATAAATGTTTGCTGTGTGTCCTTTAGCAATGACACAAGCCCTAGTGAGTGCAAACAGCTCTGCAGCTTGTGCAGATGTGCCATTTGGCAGTGCAGCTGACTCTAGAACTATGAAAGGAGTGCAGAGGGCACATCCTGCCAGTGTGCAGTGGTCTGAGGGCCTGAAGGATGAGCCATATGTGTAGAATATGAGGTCAGAGTTGTCTAGAGGTGTTTCAGAGAGGTCAGGGCATGGGGCAACGACCTGCTGGACAAGGTCTAAACAGTTGTGTTCATCCGTAATAGTGGTCAGAGTGAGTGGAAGCAGGGTGGTGGGGTTTAGGGCAGGGGCACATTGTAGGGACATGATGGCTTTGGATAGTAAAGCAACCTCATAGCCAATTCTCTGGGTGGCAGTGAAATGTTGCTGCTGGAAATGGAGTAATCTAGTTACAATGATGCTAATCGCAAAACAGTTATCAGAGGAATGTCCTAATTCTCTACACAAAGCAACATTCTGACAGTATCGATGGATCAGGAGCTTCCATTCGTCTTCGCAGGTAGGTGCTAATGTCTCCTCTGAAGCGGTGAGGTGCTTCCATTGTCCTGTCCTGGGAGCAATGCTCTTGCTGGTGCCTCTCTGTCTGACCTGTTCTTTGTGTGGCTTTGGTATTGCTGTGTTGTGAAACTGCCCTCAGGACCTTGTGATAGCTGTGGTACTCTGTCATTGTTAGTGGGTACTTGAGCTGTACAGGTATTCCCTTGTCTGCAAGTGCTGTCTAGTTTCACTTGTCAGCCTGCTTGGTCCCTGCTAAGACATTCTGGGTGTTTTGGTACAGTTTGGCCAATTTTGCTTTTGTGGGCCTATTGTGGGTTGCCAGGGTGGCAGATCTTTTGTTGAAACTTTATTGCTGGAACAGCACAGCAGGTCAGGCAGCATCCAGGGAACAGGAGATTCGACGTTTCGGGCACAGGCCCTTCTTCAGGAATCTGACCTGCTGTGCTGTTCCAGCAATAAAGTTTCAACTTTGATCTCCAGCATCTGCAGACCTCACTTTCTCCTGGCAGATCTTTTCCCACATACAATTACCAGGAATACTTGGAATCCTGAGAAGGATTCAAGTGAATCCTAGAGAGATGTTGCATCCCTTGGACTATTCCCAGAAAGTGAATAAACTATCAAGACTCCAATTAATTGGTAATTTTTATTTGTTTAAAAATGTGAAAACTTAATGAAGAGTTCTCCCAGTTAATCATTGGGTATTCAAATTTCTCTTCAGAATTAAAGATCATAACAAAACTGGGTGTCATTGTGGGATGTTGAATCTGTAGTATGTGCTTGGTAAAATTTGGATGAACAATATTTCAAAGTGAATTTTATCATGTTAAGTACTAAGACTTTCTGGAGAGGAAAGATTTGCCCATGTGTGTTTTGCATTACGTAATCAAGGTCAGTTCAATAAAATATGCAGACAAGTTGATGCTAGAGTTGGGAGCTGTGGCAAAATATCAGAAATAATGCAGGCAGTAGCACGGCAATTAAGGTTAGAAAGTTAGCTAAAAAAATTATAAAAACAGGTGGAAAGTTTTGTCAGCTTTTCTTAAAAAAAAGTTAACAAAAATGAGTCTGGGGATTCAGTAACGGAGGATAAAGAGATGGCACATGAATTGAAAAGAGTTTGAATCTGACTTCACTAGAGAGGATACAAGTAACACCCTGGAACTAGCTGTAAATCAGGAATTGAAAGGGAGGGAGGAACTGAAGAAAATTACAATCACCAAGAATTAGTACTGAGTAAACTGTTGGAACTACGAGCTGATAAGTCCCGGGTATTTGAAGGAATTCATCCTAGACTCTTAAAGAGAAATTAGCGAGTGAAATAAGACCATAAGACATAGGAGTGGAAGTAAGGCCATTCAGCCCATCGAGTCCACTCTGCCATTCAATCATGGCTGATGGGCATTTCAACTCTACTTACCCGCATTCTCCCCGTAATAGTTAATGTATTGGTTTTAATTTTCCAAACCTCATTAGTTTCAGGGATGGTTTCTTTAGATTGGAAAAATCCTTTCTTCAAAAAGGGAGACCGAGAACAGGAAACTGCAGACCATTTAACTTAACATATGTAATGGGGAAAATGTTCAAAGATATTATCAAAGATATTATGACAGGGCGCTTGTATAAGTTCAAGGTAATCAGGCAGCGTGAATGTGTTTTTGTCAATGGGAAATAATGTTGTAATAATTTTTTGAAGAACGGCCTCTCCGTACTGCAACTGAGCTGATGAATCTCCAGTGCCCACAGGGAATGGAATCCCTTCCCTCAGTCCCCACATTTCCACAACTTCTCCGCAGTTCTGGTGACTTTTTGGCTCTGTGTTTCCGATGAACAATTGAAAGTGTGATCACACTCAGGAAACGTGTACAGTCACTCCCTCCTGCGAATAGTGTAATGTTTCTTCAGTCTGTGTGACTGGTTAAAGCGCTGCCCACAGTCAGCTCACAGTCAGACTCTCTCAACAAGGGTAAAAGACGTACAAAGGTTGAGCAGCGAGACAAAATGCAAAAGCAATAAAATGTCGAACCACGGGGAAAACGTATTGTGGCTCGACCCCTTTTTTTTCCTATTGGCATTTGGACACTTAAAATCTGTCAGGAACACCAGCATCCGATAGAGCATACAGCGCGTGTTTGCCGGTGTCAGCAACGCCATGCGCATGCTCGCCGGGTGTCAGCAAAAACACTGGGTATGATCATCGCAGTCCGCACAAAAAGGCGCGCGATCTTCTTTTGATTGACCAATAGGGAGTACAGGAGGACCAGAAGGAGTCTAGTCCTCCTGCCAATCAGAGCCACCCCATTGTCTGAATGCGGAAGTTGGACCCTGAGTTTCTGAAGCTGCTGCTCCTGCTCCTGTTTCTCTGAATGAAGATTGAGCTTCACCCCAGACTGCAATCTCCTTCCTCTGTCCAACATCTGTGAGTACGGCACTCTCTTCTCTCACCACCTTTTCCATTTCTTTTTTTTTCATTCAGGGCTTCAGTTGTTGACTTGCAGCAACTGAAAGGAAAGGCAGTGAATCGGGGTGGACAGACTCTAGAAACGTTGCTCCACGTCTGTGTCGCAATTGGCAAAATAGACATGCAGGAGGCTGGAAGAACAAGCCAGGTCGCATCAGGAGGTGGAGAAATCGATGTTTCAGGTGTAACCCTTCTTCAGGATTGGGGATAGGTGCAGATAAAGAGTGTCCTTGGGGCAGGGTGGTGAATTGGGGATAGGTGAAAGGTCTGACCTGGTTGGTGAATGGGAGGAATAAATCTGGTTCATGAGTGATGAGGGGGAGGAGCTGAGAAGGGAGTCGTTTGGGGGGGGGGGGGGGGGGGGGGGAGAATGGGAAGTGAGGTTATTTGAGACTGGAGAACTCAATGTTGAGTCCTCTAGGCTATAGGCTGCCCAGGCGGAAGATGAGGTGTTGTTCCTCCAATTTGCTGTTTGGTTCATTGTGGTAATGGAGAAGGCCTAAGATAATCTTTTCAGAAAGGGAGGGGGAAGGGGAATTAAAGTAGGTAGTGACTGGGAGGTCCAGTCAACCTCTGTGGACCTGCCTGCGATGCTCAGCAAACCGTTCCCAAGTTTATGCTCAGTCTCCCCAATGTAGAGAAGACCACAATTGGAAAACATGAGAAAAAGAGTACAACAATGTGAAGTTGTGAAAAAGAGCAGAAAGGAAGTGTATTATTTAAATGGTGATATACTGAGATGTGGAGAAAGTGAGATCTGCAGATACTGGTGATTAGAGTCAGTAAGTGTGGCGCTGGAAAAGCACAGCAGGTCAGACAGCATCTGAGGGGCAGGACAGTCGATGTTTCAGGCACAAGGGAATAGGGAATGATATGTGGATGTAGAAAGGGGGCTCAGTGTCTTTCTACACCAGTCACTGCCAGTTGTCAGACAGGTGCAGCAAGCAATCAGCAAGGCAAGTGGTATATTAGCAAGAGGAATTGTGTTCAGAATTGTGGATGCCTTCCTGCAGTTAGTGGTCATTGAATATATTCAAGGCTGAGTTCATCTGAGTTTTGAGCAACAATAAAGTGGATGTTTATGGGAGAAAGCAAGAAAATGTTTTTAAGACAAGTACAGAACAGTTACAGTCATACAGCAAAAAAAACAGACCATTCAGTCCAACTAGACCACGTTGAATATATTCACAAACTAATCTAGTCCCACCTACCTGTGTTTGGCCCATATCCCTCCGAACCTTTCCTATTCATGTAATTAACCAAATGTCTTTTGAAAGTAACATCACTTCCTCTGGACATTCATTCCACACGTGAACTACTGTATTTAAAAAAAAAAAAGCTGCCTCAAGTCTTTTCAACCCCCACCTGAGGGAAATGACACCTGCCATTCACCTCATGTATACTTCTCATGATTTTATAAACCTCTATAAGGTCACTTCTCAACCTCCTGTGCTCCAGTGAAGAAAGTCCCAGCCTATCCACCGAGATGTAGGAAGATTCATATCCAGTTATGGTCTGTTCAATGCTGGTTCAGGCTCCAAAGACCAAATGACCAACTCCTGCTCCCAATTCTCACGCTCTGTGTCCAAAGTTAAAAATCAAAAACACAGGATTATGGTCCAACAGGTTTATTTGGAAGCACTAGCTTTCAGATTGCTGCTCCTTCATCGGGTGGTTGTGAAGAATACCATTGTAAGACACTGAATTTATAGCAAAAGTTTACAGTGGGATGTAACTGAAATTATATATTGAAAAAGACCTGGATTGTTGTTAAGTCTCTCCTCTTTTAGAATAACCATGTTGGTTTTAGTTCTTTCATATGTAAATAGCAAAACCTTTTTTAAAAGTTACATTCCCAATTGGTATCATGTTGTCCCAGATAACGTATTGAAGGTGTGAGTTTCCCTGTGTGAGGCTGTCTGTACCACAACGGTTAGACTGATTCTAATCTTAAAAAATGGATTAACAGAATCTTACTTGGATTCATACAGTTTGTGTCCAGGACAGCAAGAGACCATCAGATATAGGAACAGCAATTAGGCCATTCAGCCCATTGGGTTTGCTCATACCATTCAATTGTGGCTGTTAAGTTTCTTATCCGCGTTCTCCTGCTTTTTCCCCGTAACCCTCGATCCCCTTGATACTCAAGAACCTATCTATCTCAGTCTTACATATCCTCAGTGACCTGGCCTCCACAGCCTTCTGTGGCAGTTAATTCCATAGATTCATTACTCTCTGGCTGAAGACGTTTCTCCTTACCTCCAATGTAAAGGGTCTTCCCTTTACTCTAAGACTGTGCCTCGAGCCCGAGTCTCTCCTCCCAATGGAAAGATCTTCCCAACGTCCACTCTGTCCAGGCCGTTCAGTATTCTGAATGTTTCAATTAGATCTCCCCTGAGTGTGGGCCTGTTAAACAGCATGAACCAGACCCTTCAGGATGAGATACAGCAGGGATTAGGTTCTACAAAGTGAGAAGGGAGGGACAGTGTGTGGGATGGAGATTTTCAGCTTCTCGAGAATGAGAGGAAGCAGAATTCACTATAAATTAGAATTGATCGGATGGACCAATGGGCCAAGGAGTGGCAGATGGAGTTTAATTTAGAGAAATGAGGTTTTGCATTTTGGTCAAGCAATCCAGGCAGGACTGGCACAGTGAAGGGGAGTGTTGCTGAACAAAGAGACCTTGGAGTGCAGGGTCATAGCTCCTTGAAAGTGGAGTCGCAGGTAGACAGGATAGTGAAGAATGTGTTTGGTATGCTTTCCTTTATTGGTCAGCATATTGAGTATAGGCATTGGGAGATCATGTTGTGGCTGTACATTGGTAAGGTGACTTTTGGAATAGTGCGTCCAGTTCTGGTCTCCCTGCTTTCGGAAAGAACTTGTGAAACTTTGAGAGGGGTCGGAAAAGATTTGCGAGGATGTTGCTAGACTTGGAGGGTTTGGACCACAGGGAAAGGTTGAGTAGATCCAGGATATTTTCGCTGGAGCATCGGAGGCTGAGGGGCAGCCTTATAGAGGTTTATAACGAGCATGGATAGGGTGAATATCCAAGGTCTTTTCCCCAAGGTAGGAGAGTCCAAAACTAGAGGGCATATGTTTGAGGTGAGAGGGGAATGATTTAAAAGGGCCCTGAGGGGCAACTTTTTCACGCAGAGGGTTGTGGATGTATGGAACGAGCTGCCAGAGGAAGTGGTGAGGCTGGTACAATTATCTTTTAAATGCATCTGGCTGGGTACATGAATAGGAATGGTATAGAACCATAAGAGCCACATGCTGGCAAATGGGACCAGATTAATTTTGGATATCTGTTTGGCACAGACGAGTTTGACCAAAGGGTCTGTTTCCGTGCTGTATGACTAATTGGCTTCGGTGAAAGCAGGAATCTGGTTGTGAAGACTGGACTTTCAGAGCAACTTTCAAAGATTTTTTGCCCTTACTGGGAGCAGAAGAAATTACAATGAAATATTTGATTTGTGAGAGAGCAACTGAGTGAGTGTGGACATTTGGGATTTTGGTGGAAAGTGGGAATTCATTGCCCTGTGGGGATCAAACCCTCCCTATCCAGTCATTTCAGCTGGTGGATGAGACTCGGCAGTTCATGCAGGCAGTCAATCCAGATAATATTTTATAAATTCCGGCTTTGAAAATAAAACCAGTCTGACTCACGACTGAGATACAGGCAAACTCTGACCTCATACCTTTAATGCATTGTCTGAGCTGAGCTGCCACCTTTTGTTGTAAAGCCTTATGTTATCTTGAGAGGGTGCCTTACAGGAAGTTCTGGGATTTACATATTAATGATACCTGCAATCCATTCTAAAAGATGAAAGACTTAACAATCCAGATTTGACCGATATATCATTTCAGTGGCAGGCCACAAATGTCGTTCCATAAATTCTGTGCCTTATGGTCTTATTCTCCACAACCACCTGATGAAGGAGCAGTGCTCTGAACGGGTCCTTCCAAATAAACCTGTTGGACTATAACCCGGGTTTGTGTGATTTTTAACCTTTACCCAGGTTAGCGTGGATTGACCATGCTAAATTATGCATAGTGCCCAGGGATGTGCAGGTGAGGGTGGATTGCACATGTTAAAGTACCCATCATGCCCAAGGAGGTGCAGGTTTGTGTGGGTTAGCCATGCTAACTTACACATAGTGTCCAGGGATGTGCAACGTAGGGTGGATTGGCCAAGGGGTATGGGCCAAGTGCTGGCAAATGGGACTAAATTGATTTACAATATCTGGTCAGCATCGTCGAATTGGACCAAAAGGTCTGTTACTGTGCGGTATATCTTAATGACTCTGGCTTTCTGCTAACGTTTGCCACGTCTCTTCTGTTCAGTTTCTCTCTGGTGTCTGTGTTAATACCTTGACGTGTCTGGTTATTCCTCAAGCTGCATTCCCGATTCATCCTGAATTGACACATTTTGTTTTGCTTCCCAACATCAGACCTGCTCACTCTCAGTAGTATCCCAATGTTGTGAAAGATATTAACTTTCAGGTGGAGTTATCCAATATGTAAATCTTGACGTTTTTGCTGTTCTGATCCTGAATCAGCACCTTCGGGAGAATTACTTAGAGCGGAGTGAGAACAGAGAGGGGGAGAGGGAGAGAAGGATGTTGCTTTCAATTTTGTGGAATAACAAAAAAGAATGCTCCACAGAAAGTAGAATAGCTTGTTCTGAATTTCTACCCTGCACTGACAGTGATGACTTTTGTAATCTCTTTTTCCAGAGTATTTGAAGATCTGAAGACAAAAGTTTCAAAATGAACAGATGAAGGCCTTATGCCTGAAATGTTGACTCTTCTGCTCCTCGGATGCTGCCTGACCTACTGTGCTTTTCCAGCGCCGCACTTTTCAACACTGACTCTCCCCCATCTGCGGTCCTCGCTTTCACGTCAATATCTGACAGTCACTCAATCGACTGGGACAGCCACGATTTTTGATTACAATTCTGTGAGAAGGAGCAAAGCTTTTTAGTTCCTATTTCAGTACATTTTCATTATCAGTGGGACTGGATGAGAGACCCTACTGTTGCTGCGTACTAGAGTGGAGCCTGAAACAGTTATACGCCCTGGAAAGAGGAACTCACAGCAGTGAGGGGCAGGACATGCGTTTGCTTGTGGCTGAAGCTTTGGACATGGAGAAACCGTGGAAGTGTGGTAACTGTGGGAAAGGCTTCCGTACTCCGTCTGACCTGGAGATTCATCGGCGCATCCACACCGGGGAGAGGCCGTTCTCCTGTCCCAAGTGCGGGAAGGGCTTTACCCAGGTCTCTACCCTGCTTCGGCACCAGCGGATCCACACGGGGGAGAGGCCTTTCAGCTGTCCCGAGTGTGGGAAGGCCTTCAGCGATTCATCCTCCCTACTGACCCACCGGCGAGTCCATACGGGGGAGAGGCCCTTCAGCTGTCCCGAGTGTGGGAAGGCCTTCAGCGATTCCTCCACCCTGCTGAGGCACCAGCGGGTCCACACGGGGGAGACCCCCCTTCAGCTGCCCCGAGTGCGGAAAGGCCTTCAGCCGTTCCTCCAATTTGTTGACCCACCAGCAGGTCCACACAGGGGAGAGGCCCTTCAGCTGTCCTGATTGCGGGAAGGCCTTCAGCTATTCCTACTCCCTGCTGAGGCACGAGCGGGTCCACACGGGGGAGAAGCCCTTCAAATGTTCCGAGTGTGGGAAGGCCTTCAGCGATTCCTCCTCTCTGCTGACCCACCGGCGAGTCCACACAGGGGAGAGGCCCTTCAGCTGCCCTGAGTGTGGGAAGGCTTTCACCCGCTCCTCCCACCTCCGGAGCCACCAGCGACTTCACGTGCCATCGCAGGGGGACTGACAAAGCAACTGCCGAGTGCCGTTATCGACTGGACTATTAACCCAGTTCTGGGATCTGTTGGGTTTGAATACCACTGCGGCAGATGGCGGAATTGGAATACGGTCAGAATCTAACGATGAAACCATTTTCTGTGGGTGGGGGGGAAGGGGAGAGAAAACCCCAATCTGATTCACGCCCTTTTTAGGGAAGGGCACTGCCGTTGTGGGAAAGGATTAACTCAGTCGTCCCAGCTGCATCCTTTATCTGGTTTGGCCTACACGTGACTCCAGACCCACAGCAGTCTGTTTCACTCCACACTGCCCCCGTTCCCGGCCCCACGGGTTAAGGCTGTACCAAGGATCCAATGAAAAAGGGACAACTCTGTGCTGACCGATAGTAAAGAAAGTGAGGTGGGGTGGGGGGGCGGGGGAGTGTGTGCGCTTTGACCTTGAGCTATTTAAAAAGCAGCTACTTTCTCTACATCTTTTTGCTGGGGGAGATCTGAAGCTGTAACAAAGTTGGGTCACAATAAAGGTTACCTGAACTTAGTGCTGGGCTCAGACTCTCATTGAAAGCTTTGAGCTCCAGATGGTTTTTTGTTTTAAAGCTGCTCATTTCTTCCAGCCTCCTGCACCAAGTTTCTAATGTCGTGTATCAGGTGGAGCAGTGAATGAGTAGCTAGTATCGTTAGAAATTGTAAATGTTTAAGGAGTCCAGGTACTGCATCGTTTCATCAGCATTGTAAAGGTTACTGGCTGCACTGGGAGGTGTGGGCTGTGTTCACTCGAAACTCTTATCTTTAAAATTGAGAATAGCTAAAATGATATATTCAGAAACATCATTGAAGTCTAAACGCATTTCAATTTTTTAAAAGAGCTGCTGAAATCTTTCTGAAACTTGCACTGGAATATGTGCAGTTAGGCCACAGCTCAGGACAGGCTGTAAGGGGTGAATGACCTATTCCTCACTTTGTGAAATTGGTTTCAACTATGTAGACATAGTTATAGAGTTGTAGAGCCTGAAACAAACCCTTCAGTCCATATCTTAAATGAATCTAGTGACCCATTTGCCAGCATTTGGCCTATGTTCATCTGTACCCCTCCTATTCATATCCCCATCCAGATGCCTTTTAAATTAGATTTTTTTTTTTAGATTAGATTAGATTACTTACAGTGTGGAAACAGGCCCTTCGGCCCAACAAGTCCACACCGACCCGCCGAAGCGCACCCACCCAGACCCATTCCCCGACATTTACCCCTGCACCTAACACTACAGGCAATTTAGCGTGGCCAATTCACCTAACCTGCACATTTTTGGAGTGTGGGAGGAAACCGGAGCACCCGGAGGAAACCCACGCAGACACGGGGAGAATGTGCAAACTCCACACAGTCGGTCGCCTGAGGCGGGAATTGAACCCGGGTCTCTGGCGCTGTGAGGCAGCAGTGCTAACCACTGTGCCACCGTGCCGCCCACAAAATGTTGTAATTGTACCAGCCTCCACCACTTCTGGCAGTTCATTCCATACACGCACCACCCTCTGCGTGAAAATGTTGCCCCTCCGATCCCTTTCCCCACTCACCTTCAACCTCTGCCCCTTTAGTACTGGACTCCCCTACCTGGGGAAAGACCTTGGGTATTCACCCTATCCATGCCCCTTACAAATGTCTATAATTTTAAGGAGGAGAAAATGAGGACTGCAGATGCTAGACATCATTTTCCACCCTCCCCCCCCCCCCCCCCCCCCACTTTATCCCAGTCCCGTGCCTTCAACTCAGCACGCCCTCTTGACCTGTCCATCAACTTTTCAATCTATCAGCTCCACCCACTTCTCCAACCTATCCATCGCCAAACCGTTACTACCCGATGCCTGGAGGAGGAACACCTCATATTCTGCCTTGCAACCCTGCAACCCCACAGGACAAATGTGGATTTCAACAGTTTCCTCACCTCCCCCACTTTATCCCAGTCCCAAGCCTCCAACTTGGCGCTGCCCCTTCTGACCTGTCCATCATTTTTTCCTATCTATCTGCACCATAACCCCCTCCGAACTATCATCTTGCCACCCCAACCCCCACCTCTCTCACTCTCTCACTCTCACACACACACACACACACACACACACACACACACACACACACACACACACACACACACACACATCCATACACCTCCTTCATCTACCTATGGCATTCTCAGCTACCTTGTCCCCAACCCCACCCTCTTCCCATTTATCTCTCAGCAACCCCGGCCCACAAGCCTCGTTCCTGATGAAGGGCTTATGCCCAAAACATCAATTCTCCTGCTCCTTGGCTGCTGCCTGACCTGCTATGGTTTTCCAGCACCACACTCCCGGCATAATTTTAAGGTAATTGGAGGAAGGTTTCGGGGAGATGTCAGAGTAGGTTCTCTACTCAGATAGTGGTGGCTGTGTGAAATGCACTGTCAACAGTGGTAGTAGAGTCAGATACATTAGGGACATTTAATCGACTCTTGGATAAGCACATGAAAGTTAGTACAATAAATGGTATGTCGGTCAGTCTGATCTTAGAGTAGGATAAAGGGCCGGTACTGCATCGAGTGCCGAAGGGCCTGTACTGTGCTATGTACCTAAGTAGAGTTAAAAGTTTTGTTTTATCAGCAGTACAGTCAGATCCGAGCAAACCAAGGACATGCAGGTCATACTGCGCTTAGACAGAGTGAGGCATACAGGGTTACAGCTGCACAAGAGGTGCGCAGAAGCAACATTAGATTTCAAATTGGAGAGCTCCATTCAGCATCTAATAATGGCAGGGAAGAAGCTATTCTTGAACCTGTTGGTACATGTGTTCAAGCTTCTGTATCTTCTGCCTGACAGAACATGGTGCAGGAGATCATTCCCGGGGTGGGAGGGGTCTTTGAGGTTGGTAGCCTTTCCACGACAACGAGAAGTGTAGATGAATTACAGGAGTGCGAGGTTGGCTTCCGTGATGGACTGTGCTGTGCACACCACCTTCTGTAATTTCTTCCGGTCCTGGGCAGAGCAGTTGCCGTAGCAGGACGTGATGCACCCAGATTCAATGCTTTCTGTGGTGCATCTGTAAATGTTGGTGAGTGTCATTATGGACATGCCGAATTTCTTGAGCATCCTGAGGAAGAAAAGGCATTGTTGTGCCTTCTTGACCGTTGCATGGGTACGTTTAGATATTTAGCCACTCCTTTCTCACTATTACTAACTCCTTTACTTGATGCAGTCAGTCAGTTTCATACCTTGTGCTAAATATTATGAAGGGCAAAGGTAGTGTACATACATAATATGAAATCTTTAAACTTGAATTCATTTTAAAGAGCAGAACAACGTATTTATGGTAAAAATGGGTAAACTTAACAGGTTTTATGAAGGGTGAGAGTGGGAAGTATGTGGAGGTGCATGGTAAAACAGGACCAAGTCTCCATGGCTTTGACAACAGGAGGTCATGTCTGACAAATCTATTAGGATTCTTTGTGCAGGTAGTGAGTAAGTCAGACAAAGGGAGAGCCAGTGGACGTGAGCGATTTGGATTTCCAGAAGGCCTTTGACAAGGTGCCGTGCAGGAGGCTGCTAAGTAAGATCAGAGTCCCTGGTGTAGGAGCAAGGTACTGGCACAGATAGAGGATTGGCTGACTGGCAGAAGGCAGAGAGTTGGCATAAAGGGGTCTTTGGAGTTCCAAAGGGGTCCATGCTGAGAATGCTTGGACAGCCCAGGAGAATGGTCAGAGAAGGGGCAGATGGAATACAATGTGGTAAAGTCTGAGGTTATGCACTTTGGTGGGAAGACCAGAAACGGAGACTGTTCTCAAAATGGGAAAGGCTTCGGAAATGTGAAACAGAAAGAGATTGGGGAATCCCAGCTCGGGGAGGATTGTAACATTCATTCGGGGTGGTGTGGAAAGGATCGTACCATTGAGATTTGGGAGGATTGTACCCTTAATGGCTGTGGGGGAGTAAAGGATTATACCATTCAGAGGGGAACGATTGCATCATTCAAAGGTGGAGGGTTGTGGAGGAGAGGATTGTACCATTCACATCATTGGGTGTGGATTGTACCATTCACAGAGAGAATTATTTATTTTTATTTTTCAGAATTTCCAGGATACAGGACATATGCCAATTTTCCCCACCAGAAATCGACTGAAACTGGGTGCACTAAAAAAATCCAGCAGGAAGATTATCAGTAAAAAAGGTCTAGTTTCAGTCATAGCAGTTAAAGACTTATAGAGTCACATGCACAGAAACAGACACTTCATTCAACTCATCCATGCCGACTAGATGTTCCAATCTGGCCCAGTCCCAAGTTCCAGCATTTGCTCCATATTCCTCTAAATATGAACTATTCATCTAGACACCTTTTTAAATGTTGTAATTGTACCCACCACTACCTCTGGCTGCTCATTCCATAACACTCTACCTTCTGCATGAAAACATTGCCCCTTAGTTCCCTTTTAAATCTTTCTCCCTCTCATCTTAAACTTATACCTTCTAGTTTTGGACTCCTCCATTTCGGGGGGTAAAAGACCTTGGCTATTCGCCCTATCCGTGATTTTCATGATTTTATAAACCTCTCAGGTCACCCCTCAGCCGCCTCCACTCCAGGGAGAACAGCCTCAGCCTCGTCAACTTCTCCCTATCGCTCAAATCCTCCAACCCTGGGAACATCCTTGTAAATCTTTTCTGAACCCGTTCAAGTTTCACAACATCCTTCCAAGAGGAAGGATGCCGGAATTGTACACTTATTTCAAAAGGGGCCTAAACATTCTCCTGTACAGCCACAACATGACCTCTCAAATCCTATACTCAATACTCTGACCAATAAAGGAAAGTATACCAAACACCACCTTCACTATCCTATCTACCTGCAACTCCACTTTCAAGGAACTGTGAACCTGCACTCCAAAGTCTCTTTGTTCAACAACACTCCCTAGAACCTTCCCATTAAGTGTAGATGTGCTGCTCTGATTTGTTTTTCCAAAATGCAGCACCTCGCATTCATCTAAATTAAACTCCATCTGCCACTCTTCAGCCCATTGGCACATCTGATCAAGATCCCATTGTAATCTGAGGTAACATTCCTCATTGTTCACGACATCTCCAATTTTGGTGTCATCAGCAAACCTACTAACTATACATCTATGTTCACATCCAAGTCATTTGCATAAAAAACACAGAAAGGAGTGGACCTAGCACCGATCCTTGTGGCACTTAAGTGGTCACAAGCCTCCAGTCTGAAAAGCAACTCTCCACCACCACCTTCTACCTTTGAGCCAGTTCTGTATACAAAGGGCTAGTTCTCTCTGTATTCCATAAGATCTAACCTTGCTAACCAGTCTCCCTTGGGGAACCTTGTCAAACACCTTCCTGAAGTCCATATAGATCGTGTCCATTGCTCTGCCCTCATCAATCTTCTTTGTTCCTTCTTCAAAGCACTCAATCAAATTTGTGAGACATGATTTCCCATGCACAAAGCCATGCCGACAATCCCTAATCAGTCCTTGCTTTTCCAATTATGTATAAACCCTGTCTCTCAGGTTTCACTCCGACAACCTGCCCACCACTGATTTCAGGTTCTCTGGCTTTTCCTTATCACCTTTCTTAAATAGTGGTACCACGTTAACCAACCTCCAGTTTTCTGGCACCTCTCCTGTGACTATCAATGATACAAATATTTCAGCAAGGGGCCCAACAATCACTTCCCGTAGCCTCCCACAGAGTTCTCTGGTACACCTGATCAGGTCCTGGAGATTTATCCACCTTCGTGTTTCAAGACATCCAGCACCACCACCTCTGTAATATGGACATTTTTAAAGATGTTACAATCTATTTCCCTACACTCTATATTTTTCATGTCCTTCTCCAGAGTAAACATTGATGCAAAATACTTGTTTAGTATCTCCCCCATCTCCTGTAGTTCCACACATTGGTTGCCTTGCTCATCTTTGATGTGCCCTATTCTCTCCCCAGTGACCCTTTTGTCCTTAATGTATTTGTAAAAACACTTTGGATTCTCCTTAACCCTATTTGCCAATGTTATCTCATGTCCAGTTTTTGCCCTCCTGGTTTCCCTTTTAAGTATACTCCTACTACCTTTATACTCTAAGGATTCACTCAATCTATCCTGTCTATACCTGACATATGCTTCCTTCTTGTTCTGAACCAAACAATCAATTTCTCCAGTCATCCAACATTCCCTACACCTACCAGACATTCCTTTCACCCTAACAGGAATATACTGTCTCTGGATTCACGTTATCTCATTTCTGAAGGCTTCCCATTTTCCAGCCGTCTCTTTATTGCAAACATCTGCCCCCAAACAGCTTTTGAAAGTTCTTGCCTATTACTGTCAAAATGAGACATTCTCCAATTTAGAATTTCAACTTTTAGATCTGGTCTATCCTTTTCCATCACTATTTTAAAATTAAGAGAATTATGGTCGCTGGCCCCAAAGTGCACCCCCACTGACACCTCAGTCAGCTGTCCTGCCTTATTTCCCAAGAGTAGGTCAAGTTTTGCACCTTCTCCATAGTTATATCCACATACTAAGTCAGAAATCTTTCTTGAACACGCTCAATAAATTCCTCTCCATTTAAACCCTTAAACCTATGGCAGTCCTGGTCTATGGTTGGAAAGTTAAATCCCCTACCATAACCATATAAGGGGAAATGAGTTTAAAACTGGGCACAATCCTCCAGGTGCAGTTTCAGCAATGCTATGTTTGGTTGCAGCAACACTTCCTTCCCTTTATGTTCTATTCCTTTAGCGATAAAACCGAATGCTGCATTCACTTTCTTACTTATCTACTGTACCTGCATGCTAGTTTTCTGTGACTCATTAATGAGGATACCCAGATCCCTCTGCACCAGATCACCCCAAACCCTCTCTTAGATAATAGGTTGCTTTGCTGGTTTTGCTTTCGATCAAAATGCATGACCTCACACTTATCCACCTTAAACTCCATCTGCCACATTTTGGCCCACTCTCCTAACCTATCCAGATCCATTTGTAAGGTTCATATATCCTCATTGCAATTTACCATCACACCTATTTATGTGTCATCCACAAATTTGGCAAATGAGCCTTTTATACGTGTATCCAAGTCACTAATGTAGATTGTAAATAGCTGGGGTCCAAGGACCCAACCCTGTGGCACCTGACTAGTTACGTCTTGCCATCCAGAAAAAAAAGCCATCAATTTGGACTGTCTGTCTTCTGCCCATCAGCCAGCCACCTATCCAAGCTGATAAATCAGCCCATATTGCATATGATCTAACCTTGCGAGTTAACGCTTTCTTGGCACTTCAGCAAATGCCTTCTGAAAAGCCAGATATATTACATCTACAGGATCCCTATTATCCACTTGTTCCATCTATGAAGAACTTAGTCAAATC
Organism: Chiloscyllium plagiosum; assembly: GCF_037043375.1. NCBI lineage: Eukaryota > Metazoa > Chordata > Chondrichthyes > Orectolobiformes > Hemiscylliidae > Chiloscyllium > Chiloscyllium plagiosum. Next base: position 84,076,739 of record NW_028270165.1, read on the forward strand.
TGATTTGCCCATCATAAAACCATGCTGACTCTGATGGATAGAGTTTTGACTTTTCAAACGTCCTGATATTGCTTCCTTGATAATTGACCCTAACACCTTCCCAACAACAGATGTTAAACTAACTGGTCTGCAATTTCCCACATATTGCCTGCCTCCCTTTCTGAATACAGGCATTACATTAGCATTTTTCCAATCCACTGGAACCATAAGATCCTAAGATATAGGAGCAGAAACTAAGCCATTCAATCATGGCTGAAACGTTTCTCAAATTAGATTACTTACAGTGTGGAAACAGGCCCTTCGGCCCAACAAGTCCACACCGACCCGCCGAAGCGCAACCCACCCATACCCCCACATTTACCCCTTTACCTACACTACGGGCAATTTAGCATGGCCAATTCACCTGACTTGCACATCTTTGGACTGTGGGAGGAAACCGGAGCCCCCGGAGGAAACCCACGCAGACACGGGGAGAACGTGCAAACTCCACACAGTCAGTCGTCTGAGTCGGGAATTGAACCCGGGTCTCTGGCGCTGCGAGGCAGCAGTGCTAACCACTGTGCCACCGTGCCGCCCAAATCCATTCTCCCGCTTTCTTTGATCACCTTGACAATCAAGAACCTACCTATCTCTGTATTAAATAAACTCAATGAATCTCATGTCCAGGGAATTTTGGAATATTGTAACTGATGAATCCACAATCTCCACTGCCACTTCCTTTAGTACCCTAGGATGTAGGCCATCAGGCCCAGGGGATTTGTTTGCCCTCAATCCTAATAGTGTACCTATCAACGTTGATTGTTTAAGTTCTACCTTTTCTAGAGCCTTTGACTTGCTCGTTCCAATACGAATGGTACTGCTGTCCTCTAACGTGAAAACTGAGGAAAAGTATTGATTTAGCAGCTCTGTCATTTCAGTGTTCCCCTTATTAACTCACCTGTTTCACCTTCCAAGGGACCAACATTTACTTTAGCGACTCTGTTCCCTTTGGCAGACCAACAGAAGCTTTTGATATTTTATGCTATGTTTCTTTCGTAATTTACCTTACCTATTTCTATTCATCTTTGAAAATCCCTTTGTTTGTGTCTGGAAGTTTCCCGATGTTTCAGCTTTCCAAAGGTCTGGAGTAACATTCCTGAACAGGCTGGGGGCGGGGAAAACCAACCCCCATTGTCCCCTATTGGTTGGAGGGCTCCCCCAGCCACGCCCCTCAGTTGGAGACGACGCCGTCTGGACCACGCCCCCTGTAAGTTGGCGCATGTGCAATGGGACAAAGACAGTGTTACTGAGTGTGGGAGAGGAATGGCGCCGGCGGCTGAAGGAACAAGAACAGGAGCCGCTGGAAAAGCTGAGCAGATCCGGCAGCTCGTGTCGGGAGGAATGTGAGGAGGTGTTTCGGGTCCGGGGATCCTCCTTCAAAACAGGACCAGGTTTCAGGAACATCCCGGGGAGGTCGCCAGGCCCGAGCGCCAAGACCTGGCTCCTGCCCCCGGGGAGAGGAGACGGTGAGACAGGGTAGGATTGGGGACCGCGGGAGGAGGGAGACTGGGGAGTTTATAAACTCCTAGGGGGAGGCCTCAGGCCTCCAATAGAAGCCCCACAGGCCCAGTGTTTACTTCACCGGCGAAGGAGCTCTCGGGTTGCCCGGGCAACCGGCCGCCAGCTTTGTGAGGGTCAGGCGCCTGTTGTCTTGGGACGGGGTTGTTGGATTGTTGTATAATATTGATCATCTCTGTACTTCTAATCTTAAATATTATAAAAAATGTACACTGGCTTCAATTTATGAATTCTAAGTACAGAAGCAAAATATAAACATCTCCTGACATGTATCCCAACATGTGCAGAGGAGCTAAGACTGCCTCAAGATTTACTGAGGTGCTGAATCAATAGCTCTTTCCCTTTTGATTAATGAAGGTGTGCCCAGCAGACTCCTGTACACAGCCTGTTCTGTCAGCCTTTATGGGAAAGATAGGATAGCAAAACCGAGACACCAATGTAGCCAAGTGTTTTAAAAAATTCTCAAGGTCAGGTTCGTAGGAGAGTAGTCTGACACAGAACAAACGACCAAGAGGCGAGTCTGCTAGAATATGAGCATTTTATTCCCCGCAGCGTCGCCACAACCAGGTCTCATACTTACAACGGGTCTGGCTTATACTCACTCTACATGTTACCGGAACTGGGAGCCGTCAGTTCTCGTAGAGCGGTTGCCAACAACCCACGCTCGGCGGTTAAACGTAACCCCGGAGCAGACTCTCCGAACTGGAGACTTTTCCAGCTGATATACTCTTTTCCAGATATAAACATTCATGTGAACAGCAGAGCAAGGCTAAAAAACACATTCCATTCTGGTTACATACAGATAAGAAGATTCACACGGGGAGGTGTGTAATAAGATTCACACGGGACTAAGCAACACCTCCATTCCGGTTAGATTCACACATGTATTGGGACATAATTTTTAACCGTTTCACCACATTCCACTGCTTGGCCCAATACATGTGTTACATTATGATTCACACATGTATTGGGACATAATTTTACACCACATTCCACTGCTTGGCCCAATACATGTGTTACATTATGCTTAATTCAGTTCAATTCGTTTCAGTTAATTTCAGTTCAGTCAATTCAGTGTAGTTCAATTCAGCTCAGTTCAGGTCTGTTCAGTTCAATTCAATTGTGTTCAATTCAGTTCCGTCCATTTCAATTCAATTTAGCTCAGTTCCATTTTGTTCCGTTCAATTTGATTCACTTCAGTTCCACTCAACATTATGGTTAATAACAGTGGTTTATAATGGGGGGGGGCAGTCTTCACTAGGTGGTCTCTAGTCTGTCTACTAACATTTGTGTTATCTACCTCGTCCAGCACTCCCAGCAACAGGGCATCCCGCACACAACAAACGGGTTAGCCTCTGAACCCCTTCCTTAATTGTTGTCCAAGTTCCTTCCAAGGGGGGCCAATCGGACGGGAAGGGATACTGTTCGGCCACTGCCCTGGCATACATCCCAAATAAGGTCCCCATACTGCGATCTATTACCATATCCTTGGCTTGTCTGCGGTACCCCAGGTCTATGGCAGCATCCTTTGCTAATCCACCAAACTTGGGAGCATCCTGATAGTCTACCTGCACTTGTTGCCCCCCTTCCTCGAGGAGCCGAATTAGCCATAGCTCTAACGGCTCCCCAGGATTACGTCGGGTTTTCTGGGTGATAAACAGCACCTCATCGGTAGTGAAGTCTTCCGTTAATTCAGAGAATTCTGCAGGAGGCTGAGCCCGCGGTAATTCATGCATAATTGCCTCCCCTTGTTCATTCCGTATAGGGTTTCCTTTCTCATCTAACATTACCTCCCGTTGCACTGGGAGACGTCTCTGAACCTGCTTTCTCCTAACCACTGGTTTAGCTTGGAGTACGGGTGGGTCCTCTTCGTACTGATCATCTGAATCTCCCCAAATGTTCCCATCCCAATGATCGATATCCCACCGATCCCCGTTATTTAACTGGGCTACAAACGCCCGTACTTGTACCGGGTCCGGGGTTCGAGGGACCTTCCTTTTCTCTTTCCGTTTCTTAGCAGACAGATACATAATAGTTCGTCCTGCTAGTTCAGTTAATGCTGTCAATTCAGCTTTTAACTTCATAATTTCCTGCCTCAACATAGAGGCATCTCCCGAACTGAGTTCCTGCTCATGTTTCAGGAGGGCTAATTCTGCTTCAGCTTTTTGGCGCTTGTCTGACTGTTGTCTACAAGCCGCCGCACAGGCCCACATCCTCCGCTGTACCCCAGGCAAGGGGTTCTTCGGCAGGACTGGGATCCTCTCAAGGGTGGACAGCAGCGACCCTGGGGTTCCTACGCCCTCGGCCTCCCAGTTCTCCGGTCGCCCCCCACCATTTCTCAAACAAACTGCCACGCCATGCCACGGTCCATGCCATCCCGGGACGGTCGGGACCTCCACAGTTTGTTCCTCTGGTTTCTTAGCCTTTTTCCAAAACATTGTTCTGTATCAAAATCTTTCCTCAATTGCGATTGACCCTGCTCGCAGCGCCAAATGTTTTAAAAAATTCTCAAGGTCAGGTTCGTAGGAGAGTAGTCTGACACAGAACAAACGACCAAGAGGCGAGTCTGCTAGAATATGAGCATTTTATTCCCCGCAGCGTCGCCACAACCAGGTCTCATACTTACAACGGGTCTGGCTTATACTCACTCTACATGTTACCGGAACTGGGAGCCGTCAGTTCTCGTAGAGCGGTTGCCAACAACCCACGCTCGGCGGTTAAACGTAACCCCGGAGCAGACTCTCCGAACTGGAGACTTTTCCAGCTGATATACTCTTTTCCAGATATAAACATTCATGTGAACAGCAGAGCAAGGCTAAAAAACACATTCCATTCTGGTTACATACAGATAAGAAGATTCACACGGGGAGGTGTGTAATAAGATTCACACGGGACTAAGCAACACCTCCATTCCGGTTAGATTCACACATGTATTGGGACATAATTTTTAACCGTTTCACCACATTCCACTGCTTGGCCCAATACATGTGTTACATTATGATTCACACATGTATTGGGACATAATTTTACACCACATTCCACTGCTTGGCCCAATACATGTGTTACATTATGATTCACACATGTATTGGGACATAATTTTACACCACACCAAGTAATCTGAAGTCACGCTTTGGTGCTTTAATCGCCTCAAACGCATGCCATTCAGAATAATGTCAAGGCTATAGGGGTACCAGGCTCCCCAAGATAGCCGGGATGGATAACATACAGGAGAGCTGAAGTGTTATCCTTATCAAGCCTGTAACGTCTTCACAAATCTCTAACAAGTTAGTTAAATGCAGTGTCCCCGTCAGAAATCCCATGCAGGCTCTTCCTAATCAATCCACCTTTCTCCATGTGACTACTAATTTTGACCAGAATAAGTATTACTGGAAGCTTCTCCACCAAATTTAAACTGGCAGGTGGGACTAGATTGGGTTGAGATATCTGGTCGGCATGGACGGGTTGGACCGAAGGGTCTGTTTCCATGCTGTACATCTCTATGACTCTATAATTGCTGAGATTAACTTTACAACCTTTCTTAAACCAGGCTGCAAAGTTTGCAATTCTCCAGTCTTCTGGCACCTCCTCCAAGTCCCTTCCTTCAAGATTGTTGGGCGGCACGGTGGCACAGTGGTTAGCACTGCTGCCTCACAGCGCCAGAGACCCGGGTTCAATTCCCGCCTCAGGCGACTGACTGTGTGGAGTTTGCACGTTCTCCCCGTGTCTGCGTGGGTTTCCTCCGGGTGCTCCGGTTTCCTCCCACCATCCAAAGATGTGCAGGTCAGGTGAATTGGCCATACTAAATTGCCCGTAGTGTTAGGTAAGGGGTAAATGTAGGGGTATGGGTGGGTTTAGCTTCGGCGGGTCGGTGTGGACTTGTTGGGCCGAAGGGCCTGTTTCCACACTGTAATCTAATCTAAAAAATTTCATCAGTGCCTTGTCAAACTTTAAGGACCAAATGCTTATCGAAGACTTCTTTCATGTAAATTTTGAACTCTTGGGAGGTCATGTTGCGGCTGTACAGAACATTGGTTAGGACACAGTTGGAATATTACGTGCAATTCTGGTCTCCTTCCAACGAAAAGATGTTGTGAAACTTGAAAGGGTTCAGAAACGATTTACAAGGATGTCGCCAGGGTTGGAGGATTTGAACTATAGGGAGAGGCTGAACAGACTGGAGCTGTTTTCCCTGGAGTTTTGGAGCCTGAGGGATAACCTTATAGAGGTTTACAAATTTATGAGGGGCATGTATAGGATAAATAGACAGTCTTTTCCCTGGGTTCAGGTCTGTTTCCATGCTGTACATCTCTATGACTCTGTTGGTTGCATCTGTAAGATCCTGAATCAGCACCTTGAGGAGAATTAGAGTGGAGTGAGAACAGAGGGGGAGAGAGAGTGGGATGGTGCGTTCCATTTTGTGGAATAACAAAAGAAAAGTATAATCTGCAGAAAGTAGAATTGCTTGTTCAGAATTGTTACACTGCACTAAGTGTAATAACTTTTGTAATCTCTTTTTACAGAGTATTTGAAGATCTGAAGACGGAAATTTCAAAATCGCCTTATGTCCGACGCATTGACTCTTCTGCTCCTTGGATGCTGCCTGACCTACAGTGCTTTTCCAGCATCATACTTTTGAACTCTTGACTCTCCAGCATCTGCAGTCCTCACTTTCACATCAATGTCTGACAGTGACACTGGGACATCGGGACTGCAACGATTTTTGACTGTGATTCTGTGAGAAGGAGCAAAGCGTTTGCTTCCGGCTTGAATACATTTTCAGAATCAGTGGGACTGGATGAGAGACCCTACGTTGCAGCGCAGTGAGTATGGAGCCTGAAACAGTTATACAGCCTGGAAAGAGGAATTCACGGCAGGGTGGGGCTGTATCCACGTTTGTGTGCAGCTGAAGCTTCGGCCATGGAGAAACCCGAGGAATCCCGCCCCGTGAAGAAACCATGGAAATGTGGCGACTGTGGGAAAGGCTTCTGTGCCCCGTCTGCTCTGGAGACTCATCGGCGCAGTCACACCGGGGAGAGGCCCTTCAGCTGCCCCGAGTGCAGGAAGGGCTTTACCCAGGCATCTGCCCTGCTGACCCACAGGCGGGTCCACACGGGGGAGAGGCCTTTCAGCTGCCACGAGTGTGGGAAGGTCTTCAGCAATTCTTTCGCCCTGCTGAGGCACCAGCGAATCCACAAGGGGGAGAGGCCACTCTCCTGCCCCGAGTGCGGGAAGGCCTTCAGTGATTCCTCCCACCTGCTGACCCACCGGCGGGTCCACACAGGGGAGAGGCCCTTCAGCTGCTCCGAGTGCAGGAAGGCCTTTACCCAGGCCTCTGCCCTGCTGATCCACCAGCGGCTCCACACAGGGGAGCGGCCCTTCAGCTGCCCAGAGTGCGGTAAAGGCTTCAGCGATTCCTCCACCCTGCAGACCCACCAGCGGGTCCACACAGGGGAAAGGCCCTTCAGCTGCTGTGAATGCGGGAAGTGCTTTACCCAGGCCTCTGCCCGGCTGAGACACCAGCAGTCCCACACCGGGGAGAGGCCCTTCAGGTGCCCCGAGTGCGGGAAGGGCTTTGCCCGGGCTTCCAATCTCCAGACCCACCAGCGGATCCACACGGGGGAGAGGCCCTTTAGTTGTCCCGAGTGCGGGAAGTGCTTTACCCAGGCCATCACACTTCAGAAACACCAGCAGGTCCACATAGGGGAGAGGCCCTTCAGTTGCCCCAGGTGCAGTAAGGTGTTCATCTGCTCCTCCCACCTGCAGAGGCACCAGCAAGTTCACGTGCCATAGCAGGGGCATTGAAGGAGTGACGGCTGAGTGCCATTATCGACTGGAGTATTAACCCAGTTCAGGGCCTCCCGGGTTCGAATCCTGCTGTGGCAGATGGTGAAATTGGAATTCAGTCAGTAATCTGGAGTTCCAAGTCTAATGATGAAGCCATTTTTGGGGGGGGAGGGGGAAGAAACCCCCATCTGATTCACTCACGTCATTTTTCGGGAAGGAAACTGCTGTTGTGGGAAAGGATTCACTCAGTCGTCCCAGCTGTATCCTTTACCCTGTCTGGCCTATGGTTGACTCTACACTGCCCCCACCCCCACTCCGTTCTCTTCCCCAGTGGGCCCCTCCATCTCCCCAGCAAATGAACGGGGAGAAACCTACTTGGATATAGAGTATACGTTGAAATTGCTGAATGAGACAATACTTCCGACAGGTTAAGAAAGGGAGTGTGTGCACTTTGACTTTGAGCACAATAAAGGGTTACCTGAACTTACCGCCAGGCTCAGACTCTCATTGAAGGCTTTGAGCTTCAAATGGTTTTTGTTTTAAACCTGTTGATTTCTTTCAGCCTCCTGCACTAAGTTTCCAATGTCGTGTATCAGATGGAGCAGTGAATGAGTAGCTATTATCGTTGGAAATTGCAAATATTTCAGGAGTGCAGGTACTGTGTCGATTTATCGGCATTGTAAAGTTTACTGGCAGCACCAGGAGGTGTGAGCTGTGTTAATTAGAAATGATGTGGAGTTGCTGGTGTTGGACTGAGGTGGATAAAGTTAAAATCTACACAACTCCAGGTTATACTCCCAACAGATTTATTTGGAAGTGCTAGCATTTGGAGTGCTGCTCCTTCATCGGGTAGCTGTTGAGCAGGATAATAAGACATAGAATTTATGGCCAAACATTACAGTGTCATGCAGTTGATAAGATTTCCTGAACCAGTCCAGTTGCAGTTCAGTCTTTCATCTTTTAGAATGGGTTGTAGGTTTCGATTCATTAACATGTATATCCCAGAACTACTTTTAACTCACATTCTCCCGATGACTAAAGAAATTTTATAAAATTAGGTGACATCTCAGCTCAGACAATGCAAGAAAGGTGTGAGGTTCAAGTCTGTCTGTATCCCAGTCCTGAGTCACACATGTTCTATTTCCAAAGTAGGAATTTATAAAATATTACATAGATTGACTGCCTGCAGATTGTGTTTTGCTCAAATAGCACAATGTATCTGCAAATGCAAATTCACTGCATAGGTGTGTGTGTGTGTGTGTGCGCGCGCGCGCATGAGAGAGACAGTGTGTCGATGCAATGGAGTATAAGCCTGTGAGAAGGTGTGTGCATGGATTTGAGTGTGGGAGGTGTATGTGTGTGAGAGAGGGTCTGTGTGACTGGGTGTGTATGTGTGGGAGTGAGAGACAGTGTTAAGTGTCGTGAAGGTCCCGGTTGAGACCGTCCTCATGGGTTCCAAACTTGCCTATCGGCCTCTGCTTGGCCAGTAGAAACAATTAATCAGTTACTGGGTGGCATGGTGGCTCGGTGGTTAGCAGTGCTGCCTCACAGCACCAGGGATCCGGGTTCGATTCCCACCTTGGGCAACTGTCTATGTGGAGTTGGCACATTCTCCCCAATGCTTGCACGGGTTTCCTCCGGGTGCTCCAGTTTCCTCCCACAATCCAAAAGGTGTGCAGGTCAGGTGAATTGGCCATGCTAAATTCCACATAGTGTTGGGTGCATTAGTCAGGGGTAAATATAGGGAGGGGAATGGGTCTGGGTGGATTACTCTTTGGAAGGTCAGTGTGGACATTTTGGGCCAAAGGGCCAGTTTCCATACTGTAGGGAATCAAATCTAATCTACACGTACACACATTGGAGAGGGCAGGGTGAGACTTGTCTTTCACTTTGCAGAAGGTGGGAGGTTCTGGATGCTGTGATTCAGGGTAAACACACGCTGGAAGACCTTTGGCTCAGAGAGATGGAGTTGGAAGCCAGGCTGCAGACATGTCACGGGGAAAGTTAACCAGACACTTTATTCCAGAAGATGGTCATTCCCCTCTGGACAGAGCCTTCTGATTAGGTCATTGGACAGGGTCAGAAGGGTGAGAGTGTGAATCACACAGGTAAAGGGGATCTGAGATTGGGCAGCGGGGAGGAGCTAATTGGCTGAGTGGTGGGGGTAAGGGGCAGAATATTGACAGGTGATTGTCGTCTTTCTCTGCAGTTAGCAGCAGGAGGCCAGATGGCATCAGTGTCTGTCTGGTACCAGGTTCAGGAACCGACGTGCTCAGGACAGGATAAGTGGGAAAGGGAGGCTGCAGTGGGTGTGGTCCACAAATCTCAGGAGGGGAGAGCTTCTGCTGAGGGCGCATGAGAAGTCAGAAGCTATGAAAACAAAGCAGAACATCAAAGCTCTGGGTGGCATGGTGGCTCAGTGGTTAGTACTGCTGCCTCATAGTGCTGGGTTTGATTCCAGCCTCAGGTGACTTTGGTACATTTTCCCCCTTGTGTCTACGTGGGTTTCCTTCAGGTGCTCCAGTTTCCTCCCATAGTCCAAAGATCTGCAGTTTAGGGTGGATCAGCTGTGCTGAAGTGTCCAGGGATCTGCATTTTCGGGTGCGTAGGGTATGGTAAGTGGGTTGGTCTGGTGGGATGCTGTTTGGAAGGTCAGTGTGAGGTGAATGGGCTGAATCGCCTGCAGGGATTATGTAATTCTACTGCTTTAGCCATTTGTATATTGAGAAATGATTACTGTGGTCCTGGGAAAGGTGGGATTTATAGTGTCACTGTCCTCTGTCCATTATCTTTCTGTCCCCCTGTCCATTTTCTCTCTCTTGACACCCACCCTCAGCTCCCCCCCCCCCCCCAACCCCAACCATTCTCTTTCCCCACCACCTATTATTTCTCATGCCTCCATCCCTCTTTGATCGCTGTATCAAGCCCTTCTACGAAGAGAGAGGCAGATGGTGATGACTCTACCTGGGAGATGGGGGTGCACAAGAAATGGCTGATCTTTAACATTGAGAATAGCTACTCAGAAACAACATTAAAGCATGTTCAATTCTATTTTTAAAAAAGCTGCAGGCATCTTACTGAAACTTGCGTTGAAACGTGCAGTCTGGCCACAGTTGAGGACAGGCTGTAAGGGGTGAGTTGCCCATTCTAATATTGTCAAATTGGTTCAGACTATGAAGAAATAGAGTCATGGAGCATGGAATGAAACAGTTTGGTCTGTGCCGATCAGATATCCTAAATTAATCTACTCCTATTTGCCAACACTTGGCCCAAACCCTTTAAACCTTCTTATTCGTACACCCATCCAGATGCCTTTTAAAAGTTGTAATTGTACCAGCCTCCACTCCGGCAGCTCATTCAATACATTTACCATCCTCTGCGTGAAACAAGTTACCCCTTAGGTCCCTTTTAAACCTTTCCCCAATCTCCCAAAACTAATGTCCTCTAGTTCTGGCATTTCTTGAGACAAATCAAATGTCTCACGTTTTTTCTCATCCTTCGGTCCCTCATCTTTCCCCACTCAACCTAAACCTATGCCCTCCAGTTTGTGACTCCCCTAACCAAGGGAAAAGATGTACAAAAGTTGAGCAGCCAGCCAAAATGCAAAAGGAATACAATGTCGAGCCACAGGGGGGAAAACATTGTGGTTCAACTTTTTTTTTCCTCCGATTGGCATTTAGAACATCGAACAATACAGCACAGAACAGGCCCTTCGGCCCACGATGTTGTGCCGAACATTTATCCTAGCTTAAGCACCCATCCATGTACCTATCCAATTGCCGCTTAAAGGTCACCAAAGATTCTGACTCTGCCACTCCCACAGGCAGCGCATTCCATGCCCCCACCACTCTCTGAGTAAAGAACCCACCCCTGACATCTCCGCTATACCTTCCACCCTTCACCTTAAATTTATGTCCCCTTGTAACACTCTGTTGCACCCGGGGAAAAAGTTTCTGACTGTCTACTCTATCTATTCCTCTGATCATCTTATAAACCTCTATCAAGTCACCCCTCATCCTTCGCCGTTCCAACGAGAAAAGGCCTAGCACTCTCAACCTATCCTCGTACGACCTATTCTCCATTCCAGGCAACATCCTGGTAAATCTTCTCTGCACCCTCTCCAAAGCTTCCACATCTTCCCTAAAGTGAGGCGACCAGAACTGCACACAGTACTCCAAATGTGGCCTAACCAAAGTCCCGTACAGTTGCAACATCACTTCACGACTCTTGAATTCAGTCCCTCTGCTAATGAACGCTAATACGCCTTCTTACAAGCTCTATCCACCTGAGTGGCAACTTTCAAAGATCTATGAACATAGATCCCAAGATCCCTCTGTTCCTCCACTGCACTAAGAACCCTACCGTTAACCCTGTATTCCGCATTCTTATTTGTTTTTCCAAAATGGACAACCTCACACTTGGCAGGGTTGAACTCCATCTGCCACTCCTCAGCCCAGTTCTGCATCATATCTAAGTCTCTTTGCAGCCGACAACAGCCCTCCTCACTATCCACAACTCCACCAATCTTCGTATCATCTGCAAATTTACTGACCCACCCTTCGACTTCCTCATCCAAGTCATTAATAAAAATTACAAACAGCAGAGGACCCAGAACTGATCTCTGCGGAACTCCACTTGTAACTGGGCTCCAGGCTGAATATTTGCCATCTACCACCACTCTCTGACTTCGACCGGTTAGCCAATTGGCCAAATTTCCCTCTATCCCATGCCTCCTGACATTCCGCATAAGCCTACCATGGGGAACCTTATCAAATGCCTTACTAAAATCCATGTATACTACATCCACTGCTCTAACCTCATCCGCATGCTTGGTCACCTCCTCAAAGAATTCAATAAGACTTGTAAGGCAAGACCTACCCTCCACAAATCCGTGCTGGCTGTCCCTAATCAAGCAGTGTCTTTCCAGATACTCGTAAATCCTATCCCTCAGTACCCTTTCCATTACTTTGCCTACCACCGAAGTAAGACTAACAGGCCTGTAATTCCCGGGGTTATCCCTATTCCCTTTTTTGAACAGGGCACAACATTCGCCACTCTCCAGTCCCCTGGTACCCCCGTTGACAGTGAAGACGAAACGATAATTGCCAATGGTACTGCAATTTCCTGTCTTGCTTCCCACATAATCTAGGATATATCCCGTCAGGCCCCGGGGGACTTGTCTATCCTCAAATTGTTCAAAATGTCCAACACATCTTCCTTCCTAACAAGTATCTCCTCTAGCTTACCAGTCCGTTTCACACTCTCCTCTTCAACAATACGGTCCCTCTCGTTCGTAAGTACTGAAGAAAAGTACTCATTCAAGACATCTCCTATCTCTTCCGACTCAATACACATTCTCCCACTACTGTCCTTGATCGGATCTACCCTCGTTCTCGTCATTCTCATGTTTCTCACATACGCATAAAATGCCTTTGGGTTATCCTTGATCCTATCCGCCAAAGATTTTTCATGCCTTCTCTTAGCTCTCCTAATCCCTTTCTTCAGGTCCCTTCTGGCTATCCTGTATTCCTCCACTGCTCTGTCTGAACCCTGTTTCCTCAATCTTACGTAAGCCTCCTTCTTCCTCTTTACAAGACATTCAACCTCCCTCGTCAACCAAGGTTCCCTCACACGACCATCTCTTTCCTGCCTGACAGGTACATACATATCAAGGACACGTCGTATCTGTTCCTTGAAAAAGTTCCACATTTCGACGACATCCTTCCCTGACAGCCTATGCTCCCAACTTATGCTCCTCAGATCCTGTCTTACAGCATAATTACCCTTCCCCCAATTGTAAAACCTACCCTGTTGCACGCACCTATCTCTCTCCATAACCAAGGTGAAAGTCACAGAATTGTGGTCACCATCACCAAAATGTTCACCCACTAACAAGCCCATCACTTGTCCCGGTTCATTACCGAGTACCAAATCCAATATGGTCTCCCCTCTGGTCGGACAATCTACATACTAGTTATAAAAGCTTCCTGGACACACTGCGCAAACACCGCCCCATCCAATCTATTTGATCTAAAGAGCTCCCAATCAATATTTGGGAAGTTGAAATCGCCCATGACTACTACCCTGTGGCTTCTGCACCTTTCCAAAATCTGTTTCCCAATCAGTTTCTCCACATCTCTGCTGCTATTGGGGGGCCTATAGTAAACACCCAACAAGGTGACTGCACCTTTCCTATTTCTGACTTCAGCCCATACTACTTCCAAAGGCAGATTCCCCTCGAACTGCCTTTCTGCAGCCGTTATACCATTTCTAATTAGCAACGCCACCCCCCCCCCCCTCCTTTTTTACCACCCTCCCTAATCTTACTGAAACATCTGCAACCAGGAACCTCCAATAACCATTCCTGTCCCTCTTCTATCCACGTTTCCATGATGGCCACAACATCGGAGTCCCAGGTACCGATCCACGCCTTCTGTGGATGAACCCATCTCTGTGTCCACAAGTATTCCCTGTCTGTGCTACCTTCTTCACAGCCTCCCTACATTTTTGGACATCCTGACAAACAGTTAGCCTACTTGCTGGACTACAAGTCCGGATCCCATCCCCCTGCCAAATTAGTTTAAACCCCCCCCCCCCCGGAAGAGTGCTAGCAAACCTACCCCCCAGGATATTGGTGCCCTTCTGGTTCAGGTGCAACCCGTCCTGCTTGTACAGGTCCCACCTTCCCCAGACTGCAGTCTAATTGGACACTTCAAATCTGTCAGTAACGTCGGCATCTCTGAAGAGCATAATGCGCATGCCCCTCGGTGTCAGCAAAAGACTGAGCATGCTCCTGGTTGTACATACAAATGACTCATGACCTACTTTTGATGTACCAATAGGGAACTCGGGAGGACCGGAAGGTGTCTTGTCCTCCTGCCAATCAGAACACCGCTATTGTCTGAATGCGGAAGTTGGATAATGAGCTTCTGAGGCCTCTGCTGCTGCTCCTGTCTCTCTGAATGAAGATTGAGCTTTACCCCAAACTGCAACTTTCTTCCTCTGTCCAGCAACTATGAGTACGGCACTCTCTTTTCTCGCCACCTATTCCACTTTTTTTTCATTCTGGCGTTCAATTGTTGACTTGCAACAACTGAAAGGAAAGGGAGTGAATTCAGGGAGGGGACAGAGTGTAGAAATATTGGTCGAGAGTGTGGTGCTGGAAAAGCATAGCAGGTCAGGCAGCGTCCGAGGAGCAAGAAAATCGACGTTTTCCTGCTCCTCAGATGCTGCCTGACCTGCGTGCTTTTCCAGCACCACACTCTCGACTCTAATCTTCGGCATCTGCAGTACTCACTTTTTTTGTCTAGAAATGTTGGTCCAGATTTGTGTCTCAATTGGCAAACACATGGCAAATGCATTACCACAATGTGATAATATAGCCTTTGCTGTGAGAAAGCAGAAAGGAGGTGCATTGTTTTAATGTGACATGTTGGGATATGGAGAAAGTGAGGAGTGCAGATGCTGGAGATCAGAGTTGACAAGTGTGACTCTGGAAAAGAACAGCGGGTCAGACAGCATCCGAGGACCAGGAGAGTTGACGTTTTGGACACGAACCGTTCATCAGGAATGTTATGTGGATGTACAAAGAGGTTTCAGTGTCTTTCGACACCAGTCAATACCCGTTGTCAGACAGGTGCACTAAGCAGTCAGCAGGGCAAGAGGAATTGAGTTCAGAAGTGGGGTGGGGCATTCCTGCGTTAGGGGGTCATTGAATATATTCAAGGCTGAGTTCATCTGATTTTTGAACAACAATGAAGTGGATGGTTATGAGGGAACAGAAAAATTGGTTTTAAGAACAGTTACAGAATCATACAGCACAGAAACAGATACTTGATTTCATGCTGACTACATTCATAAACTAAACTAGTCCTACCTTGTTTGGCCTAGATATCTCTGAACCTTTCCTATTCATAAGAGCAGAAATTAAGCCATTCAGCCCACTGGGTCTGCCCACACCATTCAATCGCGACTGATAAGTGTCTCAGCCCCATTCTCCTGTTTTCTCCCTGTAACCCTCGATCCCCTTGATACTCAAGAACTGTTTCTGTCTCAGTGTTAAATATCCTCAGTTACCTGGCCTCCACAGCCTTCTGTGGCACTGAATTCCATCAGTTCACCACTCTCTGGCTAAAGAAATTTCTCCTAATCTCCGTTCTGAAAGGTCTTCCCTTTACTCTAAGGCTGTGACCTCGGCTGCTAGTCTCTCCTTCCAATGGAAACATCTTTCCAACATCAACTCGTCCAGGCCATTGAGTATTCTGTTTGTTTCAATTAGATTCCCCTGAGTGTGGACCTGTTAATCAGCATGAACCAGACCCTTCAGGATGAGGTACAGCAGGGATTAGGTTCAATAAAGTGAGAATGGAGGGAGTGTGTGGGATAGAGATTTTGTACTTCCAGGGAATAAGAATTACAGAGAGTTTGCTATAAATTAGAATTGATTGGATGGGGCAATGGGCCAGGGAGTGGCAGATGGAGATTAATTTAGGGAAATGTGATGTTTGCATTTTGGTAAGGCAATCCAGGCAGCACAGTTAAGGGAGTGTTTCAGAACAAAGAGACCTTGGAGTGCAGGTTCATTGTTCCTTGAAAGTGCAGTCTCAGGTAGCGAGAACAGTGAAGAAGGCATTTTGTATGCTTTCCTTTATTAGTCAGAGCATTGAGTTTCGGAGTTGGGAGGTCATGTTGTGGCTGTACAGGACATTGGTTAGGCCAGTTTTAAAATACTGCATTCAGTTCTGGTCTCCCTGCTACAGGAAACATGGTGTGAAACTTTGAAAGGGGTCAGAAAAGACTTGAAAGGCTATTGTCAGAGTTGGAGGGTTTGATCGACAGAGAGAGGCTGAATCAGTCAGGGATATTTTCCTGGAGCATCGGACGTTCAGGGGTGACCTTATAAATATTTATAAGGAGCATGGATAGGGTGAATGCAAAACTAGAGAGCAAATGTTTGAGCTGAGAGGGGAATGATTTAAAAGGGACATGAAGGGCAACTTGTTTCACGCGGAAGGTGGTGTATGTATTGAATGAGCTGTCACAGGAAGGGGTGGAGCCTGATACAATTACAGCATTTAAAAGGCATCTGGATGGGTACAAGAATAGGAAGCGTTTAGCGGGATATGGGCTAACTGCTGGTAAATGGTACGAGATTAAGTTAGGATATCTGGGCGGCACATATGAGTTGGACTGAAGGGTCTGTTTCTGTGCTGTATGACTGTCTGGGTCTTTGGTGAAACCAAAAGTGTCATTGTGAAGACTGGACTTTCAGAGCAGCCTTCCAAGATGTTTTGTACTTACTGGGAGCAGAAGAAGTTACAATGAAATCTTTCATTTATGAGACAGCACCTGAGTGAGTGAGTACATCTGAGATTTTGTGGAAAGTGGGATTTCATTGCACTGTGGGGATGAAACCCTACCCTATCCAGTCATTTCTGCTGGTAGGTGAGACCAGACCTCAAGATTAGTTGGAGTAGATTTAGGATAGAGATGAGGAGGAACTGGTTTTCCCAGAGAATCGTGAATCTATGTAACTCTCTGCCCAGGGAAGCAGTAGAGGCAGCTTAATTGAGTATATTCAGGACACAGTTCGATGGGTTTTTGCATGGTAAAGGTATTAAGGGTAGTTGGGACAATGCAGGGAGGAGAAGCTGAGACAATGGAGAGATCAGTCATGATCTAAATGAATGGCGAAGCAGGCTCGACAGGACAAATGACCTACTCCTGCTTCTATTACTATGAAACTCTAACCCTGCATTTCCCATGGCTAACCCACCTAACCTGCACATCTCTGGATACTATGGACAATTTAGCATGGCCAATCCAAATCCAGGCCAGTGAGCAATACAGTGATGTGAAAAATGAACATCCGAGAATGACAGAAAGACATGGAGAGTAAATGTCCCAGCAATCGAAACTGGATTCTAAAGATCACAAAAACTGAAACTAAAAATGGTTTGTCTGAATGTGTGCTGCATTGCAGCAAATGCGAATGAATTGACTGCACACATTGAAGGGAACTCCTTCAATTAAAATATGGGACTCCTTACAGAGATATGGCTCCAGGATGACAAGGATTGGATCCTCAATATTGAGGAGGTGATAAAGGTAGAGGGTGCACAGGTAATCAAAGCACTGATCACAGGGTAATCTGGTATCAGCTCAGATTTCAGGTCCTGATTTCTCACCCTTCCTGGATTTCTGCTGATGCTTTGCCCTCTTTTTTTTTTTTAACACCTTCCGGAACAATAAGTCAATCCAGACCCACAATCTCCCAGCCTGTTAACCATCCAGACACCGAGTGTAGTCATAGCAGGGAATAAAACAAGAAATGTGAACCAAAATTAGAAATAAGTAGGTGCTTGTGCTTTATATTGTTCAATAGGAAGTAAACCAGAAATACTATTCTCCCAGGATTCCTACAGTGCCTTATTTGAGGAATTCTCTCACCCTTACATCGAGCTATTAGTACCCACTATGATTTACAACAATATTTATACCAACAGAAAAAAAAGTATCTGTTGTCAAATTGACATAGAGATATACAGCATGGAAACAGACTTTTTCTCTCTCTCATGCACACACATGCACAAGTCCATGGGGGTGAATTTGTGTTTGCAGAATGATATTTGCATATGCATTCTATTTTCCTCAAAAAATGCACAATCTGCAGGCGGTTAATATATGTAATATTTTGTAAATTCCACATTGGAAATAGAACCAGTCTGACTCTAAACTAGGATACAGACAAATTCTGACCTTACACCTTTAATGCATTGTTTGAGCAAAGGTGTCTCCTTTTGTTATAAAGCCTTAAAGTTATCCTGGGAAGGTGCCTTACAGGAAGTTCTGGGATTTACATATTAATGATATCTGCAATCCATTGTAAAAGATGAAAGACTTAACGATCCAGATTTGTTCAATCTATCATTTCAATGCCAGGATACTGTAATGCTTTTCCAGAAATTCTGTGTCTTATGATCTTACACTCCACAGCCACCTGATGAAGGAGCAGCGCTCCAAATGCTCGTGCTTCCAAATAAACCCATTGGATGATAACCTGGTGTTATGATTTTCAACTTTGTCCAGGTAAGGTTTGATTGGCCAGGCCAAATTACCCATAGTGCCCAGGGATATGCAGGTTAGGGTGGATTGGCGGTGCTAAATTACCCACAGTGCCCAGGGATGTGCAGGTTAGATGTATTTGTCAATGGGTAAATGTAGAGCAATAGGAGTAGGGGAATGGGTGTGGTGAGGTTGCCATTTGGAGGTTGGTATGGACTTCTTAGAACAGTGAGGGTTCTCTGAAGAGAAGGGATTTTTGTTAACTGTTCAGGAAGGGGGGGGGGAGGGGGGAAGCGGTGGGTGGAGTGCGGGGAGAAAGAAATTTGTTCACTTGTAGCAACTGGAGTGAACCCAGGGAGGGAGCAGACTCTGCAAACTCAGATATGTGTCTTAATTACCCGGGTAAGGAGGATTGGAAGGATAGGGTGCTGCTGTTTCCCTAGTGCATCAGAGTGTGAGGAGTAATCTGATAGACTTTTTTAAAATCATGAGGGGCATGGATTGGGTAAATAGACGAGGTCTTTTCCTTGGGATGGGGAGTCCAGAACTCGAGGGTAATAGATTTAAGGTGAGAGCAGGGGGAGGGAGACTGCAAAGAGACCTAAGGGGCAACATTTTTACGCAGAGGATGGTGCATGTATGGAATGAGCTGCCAAAGGAAGTGGTGAAGGCTGGTACAATGACAATATTTAAAAGTCATCAGCATGAGTGTATGAAAAGGAAGGGTTCAAAGGGTTATGGACAAAGCGCTGGCAAATGGGACGAAATTAATTTTGGATATCTGGTTGGGCACAGAGGAATTTGACCGAAGTGTCTGTTTCTGTGCTGTACATCTCGATGACTCTGGCTTTCCACGAATGTTTGTCATGTCTATGTTCAGTTTCTCTCTGGTGGTGGTGTCAATGCCTTGATGGCTCATTTTGCTTTCCCCCCCACTTCCTGGGAATGTTAACCATTTTGTCTGGTTGTTCTTCAAGAAGCTGCATTGCAGATTTACCCTGAATTGAGATTTTTTTGCTTCCCAAAATCCGACCTGCTCACTCTCAGCAATATCCCAATGTTGTGAAAGATATTAAATTTCAGGTGGAGTTATCCAAGACTCAGAGATGTCAGTCTTGACGTCTTTGCTTTTCTGCCCCTATAAGATCCTGAATCAACACCTTCAGGAGAATGAGTTAGAGCGGAGGGCGGGAGAGAGAGAGTGTGGGATAGTGCTTTCAATTTTGTGGAACAACAACACAAACAAATTGCTTGTTCTGAATTTTTATTCTGGACTGACAGTAATGAATTTTGTTATCTCTTTTGACAGAGTATTTGAAGATCTGAAGACGGAAGTTTCAAAATCAACAGATGAAGGACTTATGTCCAAAATGTCGACCCTCCTGCTCCTCAGGTGCTGCCTGACTTGCTGTGCTTTTCCAGTGCCGCACTTTTCGATACTGACTCTCCAGTGTCTGCAGTCCTCACTTTGACGTCAATGTCTGACAGTCACTCAATCCATCGGGACCACAACCATTTTTGACTGATTCTGTGAGAAGGAGCAAAAGGTTTTGGTTCCTGTTTCAGTCCGTTCTCGGCATCAGTGGGACTGGACGAGAGACCCTACTGTTGGAGTGCACGGAGTGTGGAGCCTGAAACAGTTATAAGGCCTGGGAAGAGGAATTCACAGAGGGGAGGAGCTCTACACGTGTTGTGTGCAGCTGAAGCTTTGGCCATGGAGAAACCAGAGGAATCCCGCCCCGTGGAGAAACTGTGGAAGTGTGGCGACTGTGGGAAAGGCTTCCGTTTCCCATCTGCTCTGGCGATTCATCGTCGCAGTCACACCGGGGAAAGGCCATTCCCCTGCACAGAGTGCGGGAAGGCCTTCAGCAATTCCTCCGACTTAGTGAGGCACCGGCGGGTCCACACCAGGGAGAGGCCCTTCAGCTGCCCCGAGTGTGGGAAGGCCTTCAGCAATTGCTCTGACCTGTTGAGGCACCGGCGGGTCCACACGGGGGAGCGGCCCTTCAGGTGCTCCACATGCAGGAAGGGCTTTACCCAGGCCTGCACCGTCAGGTCCACACTGGGGAGAGGCTGTTCCTCTGCACCGAGTGCGGGAAGGGCTTCAGCAATTCCTTCGCCCTGCTGACCCACCAGAGTGTCCACACAGGGGAGAGGCCATTCCCCTGCACAGAGTGCAGGAAGGCCTTCAACAGTTCCTCCGACAGGCTGAAGCACCAGCACAGAGTGCGGGAAGGCCTTCAGCAATTCCTCCGACTTAGTGAGGCACCGGTGGGTCCACACCAGGGAGAGGCCCTTCAGCTGCCCCGGGTGTGGGAAGGCCTTCAGCAATTGCTCTGACCTGTTGAGGCACCAGCGGGTCCACACAGGGGAGAGGCCGTTCACCTGCTCTGTGCGGAAAGAGCTTTAGCCGCTCCTCCCACCTGCGGAGGCACCAGAGAGTTCACATGCCATCGCAGGGGGTTTAAAGCAGTGACGGCTGAATGCCTTTATCGACTGGACTATCAACCCAGTTCCGGGAGCTGCCAAGGCTGATGGCGGAATTAGAATTCGGTTAGATTCTGAACTCCAGATTTCTAACAATGAAATAATTGTCAGGGAGGGGAGGGGGAACCCCCATCTGATTCACTCACAACCTTTTATGGGAAGGAAACTGCTGA
The DNA here is from genome assembly GCF_037043375.1 of Chiloscyllium plagiosum. NCBI lineage: Eukaryota > Metazoa > Chordata > Chondrichthyes > Orectolobiformes > Hemiscylliidae > Chiloscyllium > Chiloscyllium plagiosum. The sequence continues at coordinate 84,097,804 of NW_028270165.1, forward strand.
TGTAGGAACTGCAGTGGAGCAGGATCAGAAGACACATCTTTTATAGCAAAAGATCACAGTTTCATGCAACTGATAGGATATATTGAACAAACCTTGATTGCTGTTAAGTCTTCCATCTTTTAGAATGGGTTGCAGGTTTCTGTTCATTAATATGTAAATCCCAGAACTACTTTTAATTCAGGTTCTCAAATTCGGTGACAGCTCAGCTCAGACAATGCATGAAAGGTGAGAGGTTCGGTCTGTCTGTATTGCAATCTTGAATCAGACTGGTTCTATTTCCAAAGTATGAGTTGACAAAATATTACATGGATTGATTGCCTTCATTAACTGCCTGCTGATTTTTCCACAAAAAACACACATTGAATCTATCTGCAAATATAACACTGCAAACGCAAATTCGTCCCATGGACTTGTATGTATGTGCGTGCATGAGAGAGTAGTGTGTGCGTGTGTGTTTTTGCATGTGTGTATGATGTTGTATGAGCCTGTGAGGGTGTGTGCAGTGGTGGGTTTGTGTGTGTCTGAGAGAGACCATGTGTGTGAGAGAGGGTCTGCGTGAGTGAGAGAGAGTGTAGAGTGTAGTGGGGTCACCCAAGGTTATCCTCATGGGTTATGAACATAGAACATAGAACATAGAAGAACTTGGCCATCAACCTCTGCTCAGCCATTGGAAACAGTTTAGCAGTGACACAACACACATCGGAGAGGACAGAGTGGCACTTATCTCGCAGAAGGTGGGAGGCTCTGGATGGTATCATCCAGGGTAAACACACGCTGGAGGACCTTCGGCTCAGATTCAGCTGGAAGCCAGGCTGCAGACACTGGTGGTAGGTGGGTGGGGGGGATCTTAACCGGACACTTTATTCTGGGAGACGGTCATTCCCCTCAGGACAGCCTTCTGATTGGGTCAGGGATTGTCTCCGTTCTCTGCAGTTGCCAGCTGGAGGCCAGATGATATTGGTGTCTGCCTGGTGCCAGGATTCAGGAACCGATAAGAAAAGGGAGAGAGAATGGATGGTGATGACTCTACCTGGGAAATAGCTTATTTTTAAAATTAAGAATAGCTAAAATGATATATTCAGAAACATTATTAAAGCATGTCTAATTTTATAAAAAAGCTGCAGACATCTTTTGAAACTCTCATTGAAATATGCACAGTTAGGCCACAGTTGAGGACAGGCTGTAATGGGTGAATGTCGTATTCCTAGTCTTGTAAAATTGGATCAGACTATGTCGAAAAAGAATCATAGAATTGTAGAGCACAGAAACAAAGCCTTTGGTCCCGACCGACCAGATATCCTAAATTAACCTAGTCTCATTTGCCAGCACTTTGCCCATATCCCTGTAAACCTTCCTGTTCATGTCCCCATCCAGATACCTTTTAAATGTTGTAATTGTATCACTTCCTCTGGCAGCTCATTCAATTTACACACCACTCTCTGCGTGAAACAAATTGCCCCATAGGACACTTTTAAGTTTTCCCCTCTCACCCTAAACTACTTCTACTTCTGGACCTCCCCACCCCAGGGGAAATATCTTGTCTATTTACATTATCTATGCCCCTCATGATTTTATAAACCTCTATAAGGTTACCCCTTCAGCCTCCAATACTCCAGGGAAAACAGTCCCAGCCTTTTCAGCCTCTCCCTGTAGCTCCAAACCTAACAACATCCTTATAAGTCATTTCTGAATCCTTTCAAGTTTCACAACATTCTTCCCACTGAGTGATCAGTAGGCTGTGAACAATCTATTTTTGTTGGGGTGTAAGAGAGGGCATTTCTTGAGGCCAATTAACTTTCAAACTGTTTTTCTTTCTAATCCGAAGTCCCTCAAATTTTCCCCACTTACCCTAAACCTTTGCCCTCTAGTTTAGGACCCCCAACCCTGGGGAAAAGATATACAAAAGTTGAGCAGCCAAACAAATGCAAAAGGACTAAGAAGTCGAGCCACAGATGGGGAAAAGAAAGTGGCTCCAGCCTTTTTTCTCCTATTGACAATTGGACACTTCAAATCTGTCAGTAATACCACCTCCCAGGGTCTCCAGCGTCTCTGTGGCAGCAAGCACTGCGCATGCTCCTCGGAGTCAGCAAGAAAACTGCGCCAGCAGCTCGGTGTCCGCGCTCGCGGCTCGCGCCCTTCTTTTGATGGACCAATAGGAGGCACTGGAGGACCGGAAAGAGACTGGTCCTCCTGCCAATCAGAGCGCCGCTATTGTCTGAGCTTCGGAAGTTGCTGTTGTTGCTCCTCTCTCTCTGAATAAAGATTGAACTTCACCCCATATTGCAACCTCCTTCCTCTGTCCAACATCTGTGAGTACGGCACTCTCTTTTCTAAATTCTGAGATTCAGTTGTTGACTTGCAGCAACTGAAAGGAAATGGGGTGAATCGGGGGTTGGGGGAACAGACTCTGCACACGTTGGTCCAGGTCTGTGTCCTCATTGGCAAATGCATTACCACAATGTGATGATTTTGCTTTTGCTGTGGAAGAAAATGCAGAAAAAAGGTCCATTGTTTAAATGGTGATATATTGGGATGTGGAGAAAGTGAGGGCTGCACATGCTGGAGATTAGAGTCGAAAGGTGTGGTGCTGGAAAAGCACAGCAGGTCAGGCAGCATCCGAGGACCAGGATTGTTGGTGATTTGGACACGAGCCCTTCGTCAGGAATGATGTGTGGATATACAAAGGGACCTCAACATCCTTCCACACCAGTCACTGCCAGTTGTCAGACTGGCAATCAGCAAGGCAAGTGGTATATTAGCAAGAGTTCAGAAGTTGGGATTGCTTTCTGTGATCAGGCAGCCATTGAATATATTCAAGCCTGCGTTCATCTGATTTCTGAACAACAAAAAAGTGGATGGTGATGGGGGAAGGCAAAAATAATGGTTTTAAGACCAGTACAGAACAGTTACAGAGTCATACAGCACAGAAACAGACACTTCAGCCCAACTAGTCCATGCTGAATATATTCACAAACTAAACTAGACCCATGTAGTTTGGCCCATATCCCTCTGAACCTTTCCTACTCATGTACTTATCCAAATGTCTTTTAAATGTACCTATATCCACCACTTCCTTAGGATATTGATTCCACACACAAACCACTCTCTTTCAAAAAAAGGTGTTCCTCATGTCTTTTTAAAATCTTTCTCCTCTCTCCTTAAAAGTTTGCTCCCTAATCTTGAAACCCCCATCTGAAGGAAACAGCATCAGCCACTCACCTCATTGACACCCCTCTTGGTTTTAAAAAACTTCTCAACTTCCTGTGCTCCTGTGAAACAAGTCCCAGCCTATCCACTTAGATGTCAGTATATTCATATCCAGTTATGATCTGTTCAGTGCTGCTGCATGCTCAAAAGACCAAATGGCTACTCCTGCTCCCAATTCTCTCACACTGTGTCCAAGACAGCAAGAGACAATAAAACATAGGAGCAGAAATTAGATCATTCAGCCCATCAGGTCTACTCATACCACACAACCGTGGTTGATAAGTTTCTCAACCTCATTCTCCCACTTCCTCCCCGTAACCCTTGATCCCCTTGATACTCAAGAACCTATCTATCTCAGTTTTAAATACCCTCAGTGACCTAGCCTCCACAGCCTCATGTTGCAATAAATTCCACAGATTCACCACTCTCTGGCTGAAAAGTTTCTCCTTATCTCCCTTCTAACAGGTCTTCCCTTTTCTAGTCTCTTTCAGGTTCTGGTCTCTCCCACCAATGCAAACATCTTCCCAATGCTCACTTTGTTTAGGCCTTTCAATGTTCTGTATGTTTCAATTATATCTCCCCTGAGTGTGAGTGTGGGCCTGTGTTATGGACTAAGCCAGACCACTCAAAACATTCTTAAGCAGGCAGCCCCAGACCATAACATTGCAATTTGATTTGGTAAGTGCACAGTGAAAATTACCTGGAGTAGGTTAGCTCGGTTGACTACTAGATTTTAAAACAGACAAAAATTTATTCACAAAATAACACAATGAAACATAAAGATCAGAATAAAGAACCCCTACAGAACTCAACCTTGCCAACTAGACTCAGTTATGCTGTTCTGAATATACACAACAGTCCCAATAAGCCAACTCCCTTTGAAAACCAGTATAAATGGAACACATGCTCAGAGGTTGAAGTTGAGGGGTGGAAAAGAGAGAGAGTTTCCACATAGCTCCTTGTTGAACTGCCAACCAGTTCCAATACTGAACTAAAACTGCTCAGCTCACTCCCCTTTCTTTATACAGGTCACTTCTAAAACATGACCAATTTGGCCTGAAGTCACACCTGTTTACATATCAACAAAAGGCCTTTCAAAATCCGTTTCATCCACGTTCAAACCAGACTGATCAGAACCCGGCCGGTTTATTACCTCTCTGAAAAAAGTCATGGACAGAGTCTCCTTGAGCCAGGGAAAAGCTTTTAGTCAAAAACGGAACTACCTTTGTGACACCTGTTAATCAGCATGAACCAGACCCTTCAGGGATTAGGTTCAGCAAAGTGAGATTGGAGGGAGAGTGTGTGAGATGAAGATTTTCAGCTTGCAGGGAATAAGAGAGGAAAAAGAGTTTGCTGTAAATTAGAATTGATCAGATGGGCCAATGGACCGAGGAGTGGCAGATGGAGTTTAATTTAGAGAAATATGAGGTGTTGCATTTTGGTCAAGCAATCCAGGCAGGACTGGCACAGTTAAGGGGAGTGTCACAGAACAGAGAGATCTTGGAGTGCAGGTTTATGGTTCCTTAAAAGTGAGTCTTAGGAGGTCATGGAGTGGCTGTACAGGACATTGGTTAGGCCACTTTTAGAATACTGTGTTCAGTTCTGGGCTCCCTGCTACAGGAAAGATGTTGTGAAACCTTGAAAGGGTTCAGAAAGGTTTTTCAAGGCTGTTGCCAGAGTTGGAGTGTTTAAGACACAGAAAGAGGTTAAATAGGCCGGTGAAAATTTTCCGTGGGGTACTGGAGGTTGAGGGGTGACCTTATAGATGTTTATAAGGGGCAGGATAGGATGAGTACCCAGGGTAGGGGAGTCCAAAACTAGACGGCATATGTTTGCGGTGAGAGGGAATGATTTAAAAGGGACCAGAGGAGCAACGTTTTCAAAGAGGGTGATGGAGTCTGAAACAATTACTACAAAATTTCAAAGGCATCTGGATGGGAATATGAAGTGGAAGGGTTTAGGGGGATATGGCCCAAATGCTGGCAAATGATTTAGATTAATTTAGGATTTCTTGTTGGCACAGATGAGTTGGGTTGAAGGGTCTGTTTCTGTGCTTATGACTCTAATCATCTTCAGTGAAAGCAGATGTGTGGTTGTGAAGACTGGATTTTCAGAGCAGCTTTCAAAGATGTTTTGCCTTGACTGGGAACAGAAGAAGTTGCAATTAAATCTTTTATTTGTGAGACAGCAACTGAATGAGTGAATACATCTTGGAAAGTGAGAATTCATTGAACTGTGGGGATGAAGCCCTACCCTATCCAGTCATTTCTGCTGGTAGATGAGACTCGGACTCAATAGGGGGAATAGATTTAGGACAGAGATGAGGAGGAACTGCTTTTCCTGGAGAGTAGTGAATCTATGGAATTTTCTGCCAAGGAATCAGGAGAGGCAGCTTCATTAAGTATATTCAAGACACAGTTGGATGGGGTTTTGCAATGGTAGGGGAATTAAGGGGAGTTGGGACAATGGAGGTAGGAGTAGCTGAGACGATGGATAGGTCAGTCATGAGCTTAATGAATGGCAGAGCAGGCTCGATGAGCCAATGGCCTACTCCTGCTTCTATTACTATGGAACTATAACCCTGCATTTCTCATGGCTAACCCACCAAACCTGCACATCCCTGGACACTCTGGGCAATTTAGCCTGGCCAATCCAAATCAAGGCCAGTGAGCAATGTCGTGATCTGGAGAATTAACATCAGAGAATGCTAGAAAGGGACAAGGAGAGTAAATATACCAGCAATCAAAACTGGATTCTAAAGATCACAAAAATGGAAACTAAAAACGGTGTGTCTGAATGTGTGCTGCATTGTAACAAAAGCGAATGAATTGACTGCACACATTGAAGAGAATAATTATGATCTGTGACTCCTAATGGAGACATGGCTTCAGAATGACAAGGATTGGATCCTGAAAATTGAGGGGGGTAGTCAAATGGAAAGTAAGACAATGGGAGAGGTGCTAATGAAAGCACTGATCACAGGGTAATCTGGTGTCAGCTCGGATTTCAGGTCCTGGTTTCTCTGTCCTCTGTTGATTTTCCTGTTCCAACAGAGTAAAATGTGGGTCTGCTCTCAGCTCTGCTGGATTTCTGCTGAAGCTTTGACCCCACCCCCACCCCTTTACACCTTCTGGAACAATAAAACATTGTGAATTGAGACCCAACCCACAATCTCCCAGTCTCTCAAACCAATCAGACACAAGAGTGTAGTCATAGCATGGAATCAAACAAGAAAAATGAAACAAAGTTAAATATATAGGTGCTCGTGCTTAATTAGATTAGATTCCTATAGTATGGAAACAGGCCCTTCCACCCAAAA